>NW_027556098.1:342801198-343401198 GCF_003287225.1 Phascolarctos cinereus | reverse complement strand
GATGCTTTGTAGGTAAAAATGTCAAGATTTGGCAACTAATTGGATATGTGGGGTGGAAAGTAAAGAGCTCATACAGATGTTGAAACTGAGGTATAGGGATGTTAAATGACTTGCCAAATGCTACAAAGTAATAGATATCAGAGGCTGATTTTAAACTCAAGTTCTTTGACTGCAAAAAATACTTTTTGCCTGTACCACACTGCCTCCCTTGAAGCAGATCAGAGGCCTAGATAAAAATCCTCAATCAGTATTTGGCTTTGCAGTATGATTTTTTTTTCTATTTATTTTAGTGGAAAGGAGAAGAGAATAAACATTTATATAGAACTTACTATGTGCCAGGCAGGCATTTTTACAAATATTACCTCATTTGAACCTCACAACAATCCTGTGAAGTAGGTGTTATTATTGTTCTTATTTTGCAGTTGAGGAAACTGAGGCAAACAGGTTAAGTGACTTCCCCACGGTAACACAGCTAATAAGTGTCTCAGGCCAAATGTCAACTCAGATCTTCCTGTCTCCAGACCAACATTCCATCCACTACACCATCCCAGCTACTTTCTGTGGAGTACTTGTGATTTAATTAATGTAAGGCTTTTTTCTTACCTTTATAGTTCTTAGCCCATTCAAGCTTTTAAAGGCATTGTTCTCCTAAAAATTCTGTCCAGGAAGGACATTTGGCTTGTAAAAGATTTCTCTTTTCTCTTGCTAGCTAGTAACTGGGATGTGTATGTTTGAGAATCCATAGTATTGAACCATATCATGAAAACCTGACAGGGAAGAAAGTATTCTTATCTTGCCTTTTTGCAAATAGACTCCTAAGGTGATTTACCCTCTCCTCTATTTTTTTCGTCCTTTCAGTTTACATTTCTGTGATCAAGAAATTATTGAGTACTTTGACTCTTAAAAAATTCTTTCCTTTTGGACTTCAAGATACTTATGAAAGGGAAGAATAATTTAAGGTAGATTTAAATTTCTAAAATTGTATGAGTAGGTTCCATGATGACATGAACTTGAAAGCATGCAGTCATACTGTAATAGAAATACTCTTTTTTATAAATGAGAATGGACTGTATTTTTAAAATGTCTGTATTTAAATCTAAATAGCTTTTAAATTAAGAACCAAGAATTCATTAAACTGAAAGATAATTGATAACAAAATGTTATTAATTTGTGTTGTTTAAGAATCAGGGGTTGTCAAATTAAAACAGTTCTGAGATACTACCTCACACTTATGAGATTGACTAATATGACAGAAAAGGAGAATTATAAATATTGGGGGGAATGTGGGAAAATTGGGACACTAATGCACTATTGGTAGAGTTGTGAACTGATCCAGCCACTAGGTTTGTATCCAAGAGATTAAAAAAAAAAAAGAAGGTAAGGGATCTATTTCTACAGATCTATTACAGTTCTTGTGATACGAAAGAATTGGAAATTGAGGGGATGCTCATCAGTTAAGGAGTGGCTGAACAAGTTGTGGTATATGATTGTAATGGAGTGCTATTGTGCTATAAGAAATAACGAGCAGATTGGTTTCAGAAAAACCTGGAAAAACTTACATGAACTGATGCAAAGTGAAGTGAGCAAAACCAGGAGAACATTGTATATAGTAAGAGCAATATTGTATGATGAAGAACTGTGAATGACTTAGATATTCTCAGCAATACAGTGATCCAAAACAGTTCCAAAAGACTCATGATGAAACTTAAAAAATAAAAATTTTATTTTTTAAATTTTATGGTCATTTTAAAAAATATAGCATAGCTCCTCCTTTATTTAACATAATTGTGTAAGCATTGGCATGTTTCACTTAAGTAAAATTTCCAGGCAACTAGAAATCAATCAAGAAGCGTTTAAATGCATGCTGTGTTTCTGGCACTGTGCTAGGCACGGGGGATACAATGAAAATAAAAGAGACACTTTCAGCTTGCTGGGGATTCACAGCTAGAATTATTGTGCCCAGACTTTTAAAACAAATTTCAACCATTTTTAAACAACATATTTTTAAAATGTGGTGTCTCAGTTCTATTCACTGACTTCTTAAACAGAATAAGTTAAACATAATTTAAATCTTTCTTGTTGATTGAAGTATCACAGTGATTGTAAGTTATTATCTCATACAGAAACATGGGACTGTTGAGATGAGTAGTCCTATAGGTCCTAGTGCATTATGGTCCTAGCGTTTTGTACTTTTCTGATTCTTGTGTCCGTTATTAAATATGTGTGTGTGTGTAAATAAATAAGTGTGTGTGTTTGTCTTCCTTGTCACCTCTTGCTTCTTGCTGCCTTGTATATACCTGCTTCTAGCAGTCCTCAGCCCAAGGGGCAGCTAGGTGGCGCAGTGGATAGAGCACCGGTCCTGAAGTCAGGAGGACCTGAGTTCAAATCCGGCCTCAGACCAAACACTTAACACTTACTAGCTGTGTGGCCTTGGGCAAGTCACTTAACCCCAATTGCCTAAAAAAAAAAAAAAGACAGGTAAACCATCTTACATGTGGTATATGTAAATTGAGAGGCCTTGTACTCTAAGTGAGAGCCTAAGGATCTCTCTTACAAATTAAGGTATATTGATTTTATTAGTCCATAGACTTGTCCAAAGCCGCACAGCCCGTAAGTGTTAGAAGTGGGACTTAAACCCAGGGACTCTATCCATTATGCCACACTGCTTCCTATTATTCTCCTTTAGAAAGAAAAACAGTTATGTATCTTGATATATTAATAAAGTGAATTTTCTTTATACTTTTAGGCAGCAAAGGAGCAGACCCAAGATTTAATAGTAAAAACTACTAAACTTCAAGCCGAAAGGTATGTAGATTTTCTAGTATTTTCCTCATAGGTCATACAGTTATTTAATGAATGAATATGAGTATTTTATAGCAACAGTAACATATATTACATTGGTTATTGCAGCACTATAACTTATTAACTCATAGAATCATAGATTTAAACCTGGAAGAGACCTTAAAAGCCATTTAACCTAACTTGCTCATTTTACAGAGAAGGAAATTGTGACAATAGAAGCTAAATTACTGGTCTAGGGTCACACAGCTGGCGGGTATCCAAGACAGTTTTCAAAACCACACGTTCCTGACTTCCTAGTCTAGCACTCTACTATAATACTGCTTCATTAACAGGGAAATATAGAAAAACAAAGTAATAGGAGAAGAGATGCCTTAGTCTTTTTTCCTCCTCTATTAATTACATAGTCTGGAGTCTTTTAACCTCAGGGCCTCAGTTTCCTATTCTGCGAAGTGGGCACATTAGCTCCACATTAGCACAGTAATTTTAATCTCTCTCATATGATCCTTTAAGATTTGTTGTGCCTCTTCTCCACATTTTATTCTCTTTATTTAGGCTTCATCTAGATTATAATTTTCATGCTTCAACATCCAAGAGATCCTGTCCCCACTGCATTATGGGAACATCTGGCTGGAATTTCATGTTGTTTGCTAAAGAACGTGCATTTGGCACAAAGAATTATTTAATTTATCATAATATGACTTGAACAATTGGTGCTTATGCATAGTTTGTTTTGAGTTTTTGTGTGTTCATGTATAATATGATAAATTTGTTCATTTTACACATGTTCATTACCTTAACTTGAATCATGGAAAAATAAGGGAGTTGGAAGTTTTCTTGTGACAAATAGTGAATTCTTCCATAATTGAATCTACTTCTATAATTCAGCTTTTTGTGTAATTTGTGATGTAGCACAATTTGGCTTTCTCCTCTTAATTGTCATGAAAAGCAATTTAATGTTTTGGTTGTCAGAAGGTTGGATTGGTGACAAAAGTGAAAGAAAGATACTAAAAAATAGATTCACATATCTTTTTTTTTCCAGAAAGAACCATGGAACTTTGTGTTTTCTGATGACTTGTGTAACTAGCCTTAGCATTTTAGTCTTATATAAGATGATTTAAAAAAATTTTTAGTACTTTAGGAATAATTTCAGTTATTCTTCAAAATTTTTTTTATTCTGTATATTTATAATTTTAGTAGGAGAGTTCATACAGGAGCAAAGTAGATGTATTGATAATAATAAAAACTTTTTTTTCGCATTGAGTTGTAAGTTTATAAATATGACTTGAAAGGCATAGTAACATCAGCATTGTTACTATGCAAGCACTCTCCTTTTGTCCAAGAAATACCTGAGAATACCTGCATATGGAACCTGCTATTTTTTTTATGACATTTTTGTAAGAGTTTTGACAGTTTAAGATAACACATGAAAGTGTAAAAACTTTAACTTAGTTCTGGTTTTTTAAAGACTACCCCATAAGATGAAATATGAAGCATTTAACATAAATTCATGAATATTCCCCTTTAATTCCTTATAGATAGTATTCAATTAAGACAGACTCCCATAAATAGAAATGGAGTTGATAAAACAAAATGAAAGCTCTGTTTTCTTCCTAACTTTCACACAAAGCATAGTATAGAAGAGCCATTGGAATATGTTATCTCAAGCCAACAACTTGAGCGTGTGAATTACAAATGAACCACAAGCTACAAAGCAATTTGAACTAATTTCACTTACAGACAGGTAAAGCCAACAGGTAGGTACCTGTAAAGACGAGAGCAGAAATGCTTGGTGCCTAGTGGTGCTTGTGAAAATCTATGTATTGGGATGTAGACCTCAGTCAGAAACTTGTAGTCACTTAATGTGTACTGGGTCTATGAAATCTTTCTTTTTGGTCCCATGGCAGATGAAGTTCTGTAGAATGAGGCATCAAACTTGTGAGTGAAGATCTAACCAGATTCAAATGTAATTAGGAAATGTTTAGCAAAATAAGTAAAACCACAGTACAACATGGAGAAGGTTAATTTGTGGTTCTCTATGTCATTGTGTGGCTAGCAGCGATCCATTTGTGTTTGGCATGCCTTTTGGAGGAGGTTAGTGATGGCAGATGGACCCAATACTATTTATCCTGAAGGAGATGCCTGGTGGTTAACAGCAAATGATGATAGGTCACCTGACTTAGAGACTGGATTTCATATGATAGTGTTAAACTGAGATGGAGGCAAAAACTCAATTGACCAGGCTGTTTTGGAAAGGACAGAGAGGAATGAGCACAAGATGATGAATGTTGATATTCTTTGGGTCTGAACTTTCACTTTGTTGAGCTATGACACATCCAAAGGAATTAAATAGAATAGGTTGTAGTGAACTGGAACAGATTTTGGAGATGTTCTTTTTTAGCTTAATTTCTTTGTTAGGCTTAAGGGAATAAAAATACTCTGTATTTACTCTTTTTTCATTATTTTAAATATCTTTAGAATATGACATGGAAAATTTTAAATCATTCTCCAGAATTAAATAATTATACTACATTATAATTTCAGCATTCATTTTTGTAAGATTTTGAGTTCTAAATTTTTCTCCCTTCCTGCTTTCCCTCTCCCCTCCTCAAGGCATCAAGTAATGTGATATAGGTTATACATGTACAATCATGTTAGACATATTTCCACATTAGTCATGTTGTGAAAGAAAAATTAGAACAAAAGTGGAAAAACGATGAGGAAAAAAAACACAAAAAAAGTGAAAATGGTATGCTTTGATCTGAATTCGGAATCCATAGTTCTTTGTCTGGAACTATGTTATATAGTTACTCAATGACATAAAAATCTGACAATTTTTGTAGACAAAAAGTTGATAGATAACTAACAACAACGCTATTATATAGCACTTTAAGGATGGCAAAGCACTTTATATCTTACCTCGTTTAATCTTTACAACAATCTTGTAAGGTAGATACTACTATTATCCTTGTTTTACAGAGGAGGAAACTGAGACTGAGAGACAATAAGTGATTTGCTCAGGATCTCATAGCTAGTAAGTGTAGGAGTCACTATTTGCGTTAAGGTTTTCCTGACTTCAAGTCCAGTGCTCTCGGTAGTGCACCTTCTAGCTACCCATCCCAAGTGCATTCAAAGGATGAAAATGGAAGGGGGACTAGAAGAAAGATGGAAAAGGTTAGAAGGAACTATTTCAATACACTTTTTTTCCTCCACCAAGGATTGTGGAACTTCCATATGTGGATCTGAACCATCATCTTCTAGTTGGATTTTTTTTTTGGGAGATAGCATGGTAGGAGTAAAATATGGCATACACATTTTAGTTCTCTGATACTAACTAGTTCTATGATCTTTGAGAAGCTACTTAATCCATAGAGGCTTTAGCTTCCCAGTAATCATGACTCCCATTTATAAGGCATTTCTAGAATGTTTTCTTCATAATAGCCCTGTGAGATAGTTACCGAAAGTATTATAGACTGTGAATTCTCAAAATGTCAGGCACTCATATTCCAAATTTACAAAATCATAGAGATAACTTTGTTTAAGGATTAATATGAAATGAGATTGTCTGTACAGTCAGACCATTGAATTGTCAGAACTAAGATCGCAATTTGTAAGTAAATAAGTAAAAAGAAACAAAGAATAATAATTCAAAAAAGATATAGAGTGCAATTAAAACAGTTTACACTGAATTACTTAAGCAAATTATTAAAAATAAAAAAATGGGCCACAGAAATAGCATCCACATGGACCATTGCATCCAGGTGTTCAACTAGCATAAATGAATCACCATAATGAGGAAAAGAGTCAGCAAACATGTGACTTACTTGCCAAATGGAGAGACATGGCTGGTAAAGGCAGCACCAGGTTAGTGTATGAGTTCATCTATAAAATTTTATGAAGAAGGATGATGGATGATTATAACTATTATTGTTTCATGGAACAGAGAAGACGATGGAGTGTAAAGCCAGTTTTTTAACCACCAGAGTCATTCCAAGAACATTTGATGTTGAAAATGGAAGGAAGGGTACAAACAGAAGAAAAATGGAAACGATTTACAAAAAAAGTTTCAACAAAATGTTTTCTCCATTAAGGACTGCAGAGCCACATTTGGACCATAACATGATAAAAGAACAAAGATGGGAAAAGCAAATGATTATATCAAGTACACAGAGAGGAGATGCAGGCTAGAGGCAATACAGTTGTAAAGGAGGAGAAGACATCAAAGATATGGCAAAAAATCCCATACCAAAAAAGATGACTAAGAAAATATCAGTATGTTTTCTTTCTACTTTGAACCTGTACAAAATCTTTGTGAAAATAATCTATACATGAATCATGACATCCTCAAAAAGGACATTTGTCAGGAGTAAGCAGGCTTTTGCAAGCTATGTTCAACAGCACACCACATCTTTATCATTTCTTAGTTAAAGGAAAGATGTTATAAGATCCCATTATGCTTATTGTATGTTTAAAAAAAGCATTTGAATTGATAGAACAAAAAGTCCCCAAAGGCTCTTTTACAGAAAACCGTCTCCTATCCATATCATTCAGGATTACTTGGAAGACATAACAACAGAAAGACTGTGTTCAGTGATCCTGTGATAACAGACATCTCATGAGGCATAAAACAGTGAGATGTATCATCAGTAATAGTCAATAAACATTTATTAAGCTTCTATTAAATACCAGGTGTTTTACTAAGAGCTGGGAATACAAAGAAAGACCAAAAATAGTCCTTGCTTTCAAGGAGCAAACAATCTAATCAGGGAAGACAACACATAAAAGGGAGCTGAAAAATGGTAGGGGGCCAGGGAACATAGCATGGGGGCTTGATGGGGGCTTCAGAATAGTGTAGCCAGGTGGGAAATTATAATATGACTGTCCTGAGCTCCTTCCGTAAATGGAAGATCTGGAAGGAATTCTTTAATGTCCACTGTCCAATCAGAGGGATAGAGGAGTTCTAGGGCCAAAGGATACAGAGGAGGTATAAGTTTCAGAATTGATGTTGCAGAATGATGAGTTTCTGGAGACTACCATGAAGCCCTGGAGTGCAGTTGGGTGGGAAGTATATACTGCTAAAGGTATTTGCCACTGTGATGGAGGAAATCCAACTCAGAGTCCAGATCAAGAAGGGTTTCCCTGTGTACAGTGAAGTGCTCCAGATTATCTTGTTTGTAGACAGCATTTGCTGCTTTCATTAAGTCTTAAGAATTCTCAAAGCCTGAAAGAAATGTGTGTTCACTGAAAAGAGTTTAGTCTATCCACCCACAGAGAAAGGACCAAATGGATGAAGAGTGTGTTGCCCAGATTTTAGCATGCATTTTGATGAGTGCTTTATAGAGCTTGTTATTCAATGTGTGTATATGAAATAGACAGTAAGGGTGGAAAGTTAGCAGGACATGGGCTTAAAAAGGAAGAGAATGGACTGGATTGTTTTCAGAAAATTTCAAAGCTCTTTTATTGATCCTAATCTGCTGATGAAAGCAAAAGCCCATCTTTTCAATACTGGTATTTTACTGATGTTACTATATAACAGCAAGATACAAACACCCTTGCCTCTGAAGAGCTAAAGATGAGTATCTGTATTGCTAAGCAGCCTTATTTACTGCAGCTTAAATTAGTTTCAGTTCAAATTGGTTTAGAAATGACAGAGAGTCTCAAGTTTTATTTATTTATATATGAGTATATAGTAAAAGTATTTATTATTAAGATAGTAAATAGTATTAAGGTTAGTAAGTAGACTAGAGTTAGAGTTAGTAAGTCCCAATAGATAACAATAGCATACTTAAGTCTCAGTCGGTATCAAATCTTGTCACAATCAATCATTACTGTCAGGGGAACCATCTGTATCTGGATCACATGGGCTGGGGAGTCCCAGTTTTCAGCCTCTAGAGTCCCAGTGGGAATATCATGGGCTACATGTCTTAACGTCCAAGGGAATTCCAAAGATAAAGTTGGGGCCACCTGCTTTTAGTGGTGCCTTCTAACAGAGAAGACAGTTTGCCAAAATAAAGGTGTAATTTGTGAGAAAGGAGCTGTTTTCAAAACTATGAGACTATTCTTTATTAAATCCAGTTCCTGGAGGGATGGCCAGATCTTCCTGGGAGCAAATACCATAAATGGTCTTTCAACATTCCAGCTAGGAATAAGATTAACATGAAAAAAAGAGTCAGGGTCAAATTGCAGATATACTGAGCAAGGTCAGAATGTCTTTTTTGAATTCATTCATCACAGTATCACACATAGGACAATAGAGAAGCACATAGTAGGTGTTATTATTGTAAAACATATAACCAATGAGGAATTTTGAAGAGAATGTCAATCAGAATAGTATGAAAGGAAGAGAATAATAGATGATCATGTGAAAAGAGTGAAGGATGACAGGTGGATATCCATAGTACTCCCCTGTTACCCATGTACCCATGAAAAGTTGAAATAGAGAAATCAAAGAAGGACTCCAGCAAAGACACCACTCTCTTCTCCCTCCCCTAACTCTTGTGAAGTTTTTGGAGAATCTGGACAAGACTTTCACAGACAGATTGCTTTGCAAATGGTATAATTGAAGGGAATTCCTAAACTGATGAGATCAAAGATCCATTTGAGTATTGAATAAGTATGAAAATAAGCATAAAATATAGAGTTATCACACACCAAAATCATGAAAGCATGCTGACTGGATCCACTCCAAATTTGTTACATAATCTCAATTGGGCCCTCTGTTTGCCAATGTCCTGAACAAAATCCAAATGCAAGAATGCCCTATAGATAATATGGTTCTCCAGATGCTGCTGTTTTACTGATGAAGAACCTAAGTGGTTAAAGTGATGAAGATACTTGTCTTTGGTCACAGTTATTAAGTATTCCAGCTGAGATTCAAACCCAGTCATTTGGACCCTAGGTCTAATGCTCTAAAGTCCCTTTCAGCTCTGGGATTCTATGATTTTATATGTGGAAGTCATAAGACTCTTTTAACAATTATAGTATTGCATAGAACATAAAGACATGTTTGATTTAACGAACATGTATGGTATATTTTTTTGATTCTTAGTTTTTAACAAAATGAATGGCGGCAAAAGACAACCAACATTAAAAATCATTCAGAAAATATTTCATTATATGTTCATTAAAGCTGTTTCTCTTTCTAGCATTCCTATTTCTGTGGAGGGCTCCACTTACCTTATAAACGTACAGGTTCACACTCTGGCAGTCATCCTCAACTTGTCCCTCTCCCATATCCCTCATGTATGATTGAGTTGCCAAGTCTTGTTTATTTCATCTTTTCAATATCTTTTACCTCTAAACCTGTTTTTTTCCACTCACAAAATAATGGCTCATCCCCCAACCCCTCATTTAGGGGTTTGCTACCTCTCACCTGGACTATTGCTATATATAAAATTTAGTTCTTTTCTCTACTTCTACTTGTTCTCTTTTCCTATCAGTTCTTCACATGATTGCCAAATTGATCTTCCTGAAGCATAGGCTGACCATGTTACTTCTTTGCTCATGAAGCTTCATTTCTTCCTGTTGCCTTCCAGGTAAAATAGAATCTCCTATTTGGCAGTCCCTCAACCCTTTATTTCTTTTCCAAGCCAGCACCTTTGCACTGGCTCTTCTTTCACCATCTTGATTTCTTAGTTCTTTTGAACCAGTTCATATCTATAGTGTTGTCTTCTCTTGACTCCCTGTTGCCACGTCATGTCAGTTTTACTTTTATAAAATCTTTCCTTCAATTGAACAACAACTAAAACTCAAAAGTTGAAACTCTATTCCCAAACATAGTCTGGTAAATCAAATTCCTATATTATTTATGTCTGAAAAAGCACATCTTTCTCTGTGTCTCAAATTCATCACTTCTGGCAGAGTTCATAAGTTTATCATGGCATTTATCAGTCTTTCAGAGTTGTTTTTCTTTTTTTTTTTTCCTGTATATGGGGTTATTGTATAAATTGTCCTCCTAGTTCTCTGAATTAGAATCCCTCTTTATCAGCTTTTAGAGCTCTTCCCAATTTCCTCTACAAGTGCCCATTTTATCATTTCTTACGGCACAGTAATATTCTGTTACATTAATATACCATAGTTTGTTTAGCCATTCCCCAGCAAAAGGACACTAATTTGGTTTCCAATTTTTGGCTACTATGAAATAAACAGCAATAAAAAATTTTGCATATATAGATCCTTTTCTTCTTTTTTTTGGATATCTTTGTTGTATTTGGCAATGGTTAAAATAAAGATGTCTATTGGTAAATGGCTGTCTCATAAACTTAAATCAGTTCCTTAAAAATCTTGAGTATGAGACCTTTATTGGAGAAATTAGCTACAAATATTTTTCCATTTACATTTTCCTTCTAATTTAAACTACATTAGATTTGTTTGTGCAAAACTTTTTAATAGTACATAATAAAAATTGTACATTTGACCTTATGTGATCTTCTCTATTCCCTCTTTAGTCATAAACTCTCTATTCATAAGGTAATTTTTTTCCTTGCTTCCCTAATCTGCTTATGATGTGACCTTGTATATGTAGGGTGTATTTCCATTTGGAGATTATCTTGGTATCTGGGGTGAGGGGTTGGTCTAAACCTAATTTGCCAGCCTGCTATACATTTTTCCCAGCAGTTTTTTTGTCAGATTATAAGCCTAGGGTCTTTGGGTTTAATTCAAATATTGTGCTACTGTATTTGTTTCCATATGTTGTATACCTAATCTTTTTCACTGATCAATCTCTTTAGTTTTGAGTAGTACCAGATCATTTTAATGATTATGACGTTTTAGTACAAATTGAGATCTAGTATAGACTCCCTTTCCACTTTTTTTCACTATTACCTTTGAAATTCTTGACCTTTTATTCCTCTATATGAATTTTAAAATTTTTTTTCTATCTCTACAAAATACTGTTTTGGTAGTTTTGTTGGTACAGTATTGGATAAATAATTTAAGTAAACATGATTTTTATTTTATTGACTTGACTTAACCATGAGCAGTTATTACTTGAATTATTGCATGAACAATTATTTAGGTCTAATTTACTTTTGTAAAGAGTGTTTTATAATAAAGTTGGATTTGTATAGTTCCTGCATGTACTTTGGTATATACACTACCAAGTATTTTAGATCTTCTCTAGTTATTTTGAATGGAATTTCTCTTTCTAGCTCCTCCTGCTGGATTTTGTTGGTAACATCCAGGCATGACAGTGATTTATATGAATTTCTTCTTAATATCCTGCAACTTTATTGAATTTGTTTCAATTAACTTTTTGCTTGTTTCTTTAGAGTTTCCTGAGAAAATCATTATATCATTGGCAAATGCTAATGTGCTAATTTTGTTTCTTCTTTATCTGTGCATATTCCCTTAGTTGCTCTTTCTTGTTGCTACAGCTAGCATTTCTAGCACTTTGTTAAATAGTAGTGATGATAATTGGCGTCATATCAGAAAGGCTTTTAAATTTTCTCTATTATGTATGTTATTTGCTGTTGGGTTTAAGTGGATATTATTTACCATGTTAAGGAAAGGTCCATTTAGTCCTATTCTTCCTAGAGTTTTTAATAGAAACATGTTCTTTTCAAAAACCTTTTCAACATATCTTGATTTATGGTTTTTATTACTTATTATTTCTCTCATTTGTCCAGAAATCTAAATGCTACTGCCTTCTTTTCTTAAAAAAAAGATGCATTTTTATTAACATTTTATTTTTTAACATCACCATAGATCTTCCTAATGCCTCTCTCCTTTTCCTTCTCAAAGAACCAACCCGTAAAATAAATAGCAATTTTTAAAGACAAAAAAAAGCAAAAAAAATATGTATGACATTTGTGAACCTCTCATCTCTTCAAAGTGGCAGAGTGAAAGCATCTTCTCATAATTCTTTAAAGACATACTGCTTCTTTGTAGTTTTGTAACATTCTCTTTTACTTTTTTATAATTGTTCTTTCCATTTACATTGTTTTAGTAATTTTGTATATTTTCTTGGTTCTGCTTGCTTCTCTCTGCATCAATTAATTTAAGTCTTTCCTTGCTTATCTGTATTCATCACAATAATTTATTACAGCACAGTAATATTTCATTACATTCATACACTACAATATGTTTAGTCATTCCCTAATTGATAGACATCTTTTTTTTCAAAATTCTTTGCTATCACAAAAAATACTGCTTTAACTGTTTTGTTATGTATATGAAACTTTCTTTTTAACCTATGAATGACCTTGAGGTATAAGGAATGGAATCTCTGTGTCAAAAAGGTATGGACATTTTAGGCACTTTTATTTGCATAATTGCAAATTGTTTTCCAAAATATTGTACTGACTTACAGCTGGACCAGCCAAGTACTTCTGTGCCTACCTTCCCACAGTCTCTCCAACAGTGACTATTATCATCTTTTGTCATCTTTCCCATTTTGCCTGGTGTGAGTCAAAACCTCATGGTTGTTTTGATTGATATTTCTCTTACTGTCAGGGATTTGGTACATTGTTTCGTGTGGTTGTTAATAATTTAAAATTCTTCTTTGTATAACTGTTTAGATCCTTTGACCACTTATCTATTGGCAAATGGCTTTTGGTTTTACACCCCCCCCCCCCACATACACGTGTGCTTTTGCAAAAGATTTTCAGTTTCACATCATCACAGTTAAGTCTTACTTTTTGTAATTGCCTCTTTTCCATGTTTGGTTCAGAATACATCTACCCATAGCTGTCAGAGATATATGATCTCCATTTCTTCTGATTTTTAAGTAGTATTATTTCTGATTTTAAGATTCACCCCTAAGGAGAAAAGCATGTCCCTGTAGCATAAATTTAAAAAAGAAGAAAAAAACTGAATATGCATTTAAAAAATTAGAAAGTCGACAAATAAACCCAAAACAAACTTAAGAGGAGATATTAAGAATCAGAGGAGAAATAGATAAGTTGAAAAGAAATGATAAAACTGAAAGCTGATTTTTGAAAATGAATGAAATTGATAAACCTTTAGCCAAGGTGGATGGAGCCAAGATTGTGGAGTGGTAGGAAGCAGTATGGTGAATTCCTTTCTACAAACTCTTCCAAACAGATCCAGAAAATGTACTAGACTGAATGTTGATGGAAAAATCCAGAACAAGGCACAGTGAGTCCTTTGTGCTGCCCAGCTCGGCATAGGGAAACATAAGGAGGTCTGAGGACACTAGGTTTGGGGTAGGGCCATGAATATTGTATGCTGAGCATTCCAGCAGCCGGGGAAAGACTGTGTATCAGGTGAAGAGGAGGTCCTAGACTCAGAGTGGGCTACTCCCAAGACCCATACTGGAACATTATGACGTGGAGAGGCGTGAACTATTGCTCTTGTCTCCCACTACTTGCTTCTGAGTCACAAATCCAGGGCAGAGTGAGAAGGGGACTTGTAACCTGTGGTACCATGTCCCAGAAGGAAGGCTCTGGGTAGTATACAGAAAAAAAGAGGAAGTTCACAATCTACTAGCAGCAGTGGTTTGGCTCAGACCCTGGACTCAGAGCAGAGAATCTCATTTCTAGCATCTAGCCCAGCCTACAGAGGAAAAACCAAGGCAGGAATACCAGACCAAAGGGGAGCCTATAGTTCTGCCACTCTAAACTAACCAGCTGGCTGATGGGAGTGGAGTCCAGCATCAGTCTACTCTTGCACAGACCCAAACCAGGTCAGCTAGAATGCATATCAAGGGGGCAGCAAACAGACCTTGCCTTGGATCAGACTACTTTGGGGGCACTGATAGCTTGCAGGTCCCCAGCCTGTCTCTGAGATCCTGGAATAACAAAACAATCAGTACCTTAAGAAGGCAGCGGCAGGACCAGCCCAGACCTTCTCTGCAAAGGTTTGGTAGAGCCTAGCCCTAACACCAAGTCTGAAGTTGGGAAGTAGGCTAGAAGAGTGGGCAAACAAAAACAGAGTTCTGCCATAATCAAGACACAAACCCAGAAGAGAATGGCTCCAAAACGTTTACAAGCAATACCTCAGAAAACAAAACAAAACACACCTTTGGCATAAACTCAGCTAGAATTCCTGGAAGAGAGGAAGCAAGAGTTAAAATAAGAATGTAAAAAATTTATGTGTGTGTGTGTGTATATATATATATATATATATATAAATGGAATTAGAACACTTCAAAAAAATGGAAAAGAAATGAGTACTATAGAAGAAAGAAGGGAAATTAACAACTTGGCACAAGAGATACAAAACCTGGGCCTAAGCAACAAGCTCCCTGAAAATTCAGATGAACCAAACAGTTTATGCCAAAGGTGGAGTTGTGACCAAGATTTTCCCAGCTTAGAAGCCAACAATTCAATGTTCTCTCTTAAAAAAAAGGTTTATGTAGATTAAGAGTTATTTGTTCTTGAAATAGCAATAGGCACTAGGCTGTTGTCTTCATTGCTATGTGGAACTCCCAGGTGAAGAAATTCTTTCTCCCAATGCAGCCTAGTTCCTTCTTTGCAATTTATGGCCTTAGAGAGTTGCCTAGAGTACTAAGAGGTAATATTCCTTGGCCAGGGTTAAACAAGTAGCCTGCCAGAGGAGAGACTTCTGGCTTAGAGGCCAGTTCTCTATATCTAATACCGTGCTAACTTTCTTGTTATTTACAATGTTTAGTAGAGTTAACTTATCCACTTGAACCAGGATCTGTTCCCCTACTTTCACTTTGGGAGTTTATTTATGGTTCCTTCCTCCACCTCCCCACCCTCATACCGTACCCCCCAAATCAGGTTTTATAGGTTCTTTTCTTTCTCTTTTTGATAAATACTTGCAGGATTGGCTCTGTATTTCAGGGCAGAGATTAGTGAGTAAAGCCCTGTATCCTCCTTTTTGTTTTGGGTGAGACAGAGTAAGTCACATAGGATGAGAAGTCTTTTATGAATCTGCTGTGTAGATCTCATTATGCTGTGTTTTCCCAAAATCTACTCCTTTCCAAACTTTCCTGTATATATTTAGTTAGTATATATTTCATTAATGTTGTCAATAAGATAATCTTTCAACTGAGAACTATTTTCATTGGCATTTTACTTTTAATAAACACAGAAACACTGTGCTTTTAGCAAAAATTCCAGCGGGCTGCTGTTGCTCTGGGATAAAATACAAACTCCCTAGCCTGGTATTTAAAGCATTCCACAGTCTGGCTCCACCCTAACTTCTTTCATATTATTTCCTGTCTCTGTTTCTTCTGGTCAAAATGGATTCCTTCTTTTTCTCCAAATTTGACATACCATCTTCTGCCTTCATGCTTTCATGCAGGGCATCCCCTTTGCCTGAACTGTACACCTTCCTCTCATCTGCCTTGTAGATTTATTTTCCTTCAAGGTTTAGATTGAATGCCACTTTCTCCTTGAAGCTGTTATTTCCTCTTTGTCCTCCCATATTTTCCTAATGTACTTTGTTCTTTACCCCATCCCATTCTACATTTTGTTATATTTGTGTACATTATCCTTTGTACTAATTAATAATAATATTAAGAATAGCTAACAGTTATATAGCACTTACTACATGCCAGGCACTGTGTTAATCAGTTCACAATTATTATCTCATTTGAGTCCCAGCAACCCTAGGAAGTAGGTCCTATGCCCATTTTGCAGGTGAAGAAATTGAAACAAACAGGGGTTAAGTGACTTGTCCAGGGTTACACGGCTAGTAAGTGTCTGAAACCAAATTTGAACTCAAGTCTTCCTGGCTCCAGGCTTGATGTTATCTCTACTGTGCCACTTAGATATTTCTAGTAAAATATAAACTCCTTCCTCAGGAACAAAAATAGCATCATTTAAAAAAAATGTATCCCCAGCATAACATAGTGCCTTGCAGATATAGGAGATTCATAAATACTTACTGAATTGAATTTATTTGAAGTGCTTGTCTCACTTAGAGCCTGGGTCAAAAAGGGAGGAATGAAGTAGAATAACTGAGTTAAGGATGCTTAATAAAAAAGGTACTTGAGCTTGAGTGAAAGTAGAACAGCTATTAACAAGGCAATAGCCTTGTTGTAATTGCCTTAGATATTACACATGAGCCTCCACAAAGTCCTCACTGGCATAGGGGTGAGGTTGGATTGCCAAAGGCTAGTGAGTTCAGTGCTGGAGAGGTTTGGCAGTGGACTAGGCAGGTTGGTTATGAATTCTTTTGTAGTGGGGACTCACGAAATGAAGACAAATACATATTGGTCCTCAGCCCTCTACAACCTCCATCTTCTACAGTGACTGTGGCAGAATGGCAAAATAGGGAGCAGAAGGTATTAAGACTCGTGTGATTTTTAAGCCATCTATAAATACAAGCTTGGATGTTGGTGCTCTTAATGTTAGATGTTCGCCAAATGAACAGCAGTTGTCATTACTGGAAGAACTGAATCATATCAATCATGACATTCTCACTGTACATGAAAGTAGAAGACAAAAGAATGTTGCAATTAAGTGACTAACAAAAATATTTGAAGTGTCTCACCATAACTGTTGAATTCTTTTGGTAAAACTCTCTTTATAACATCTTAGATGATATGTGCAGAAAATGATTCAGAGAATCATAGAATTTGAGAGTTCAAGGGGATTTCAGCAGCCATGTACCCTCTCCCATACACAAAATAATCCCTACTACAATATACCCAGCAAGTAGTCAGTCACCTTCTCCATGAAGACATCCAGGGTGGGAGAATCCACCATCTCTTGAGGCAAACCATTCTGCTTTTAGACAGCTGATTGCTGGGAAGTTCTCCTGACATCAGGCTTACAGTGGCCTCTTTGCAGCTTCTCTCCATTCATTGCTCCTGCTTCTCTACTCTTAAGGCTGTACAGAACAAGTCTAAATTTTTCCTTTGAATGACAGCCCTTCATATACTTGCCTTCACTTGTCTGTTCTTACTGTCCCATCCACTCTAAGCTTTCTTTGTGCTTTCTTTGATGTTCTTTTTTCTGTCGATTAACTAAAAATGCTTTTTTTGTCATCTTTAGATTTCCTTGCCAGGCTCAGCTCTTTTTGAGCTTCTTTAGATTCCAAGTGTATATTCAGCAAAAACAAAGAAAGACTAGGAGATTAGAAAAGAATACACGTAGTAGTCATTATACCCGAATGAACTATTTCCTAGAGTATTGAAGAAACTGGAATATATGATTGATGAACCATCATTATTAAAAGATGTTGGAGAAGTGGTGAAGTGCCAAAGGCTTGGAAAGGGACGTGAATATTGTTTACTAACTATAGCCTGATAAGCTTGACTTTGACTTTTTTCCTGGCAAAATTCTAGAATATATAACTAAGGAGATGGTTCATGGACATTTGAAATGGGAAGCAGTTTTCTCAAAGAGCCAGTTTGGCTTCATCAAGAGCAACTCATGCCAGACTAACTGTACTTTTTTGATATGGTTACTTTATGTGTTGCTTTAGAGGAACATTGTAGATACAGTTTACCAAATTTTAGCAAAGCATTTGACAGAGTCACTCATTATTCTTGTATAGAAGATGCAGGAATATAAACGCATGATAGTATAGTTAGGTAAATTTGGAACTTGTTAAATAGTGGGACCTTTCATCAGATTATTAATGGTTTCATGTCTACGTGTTATGACATCTCCAGAGGATCTGTGCTTGATGCTTTACTGGTTAACATTTCTATTAGTGCCTTGGATAAAGACATGGCATGTCACATTGGGAAATGACACAAAGCTGGGAAGAATAGCTGACATACCAGATGGCAAAGTCATGATTCCCCCAAAATTTTGATAGGCTAGAACACTGAACCAAATATGGTGAAGGAAATTGAACTAAAACCATAAGAAAATTGGTTTAAGAGACTGGGCATTTGGGGTCATGATAGCTGTGTTCAGGAATTTAAAAGGCTATCATGTGAAAGATGGACTTGATGTGTTTGGCTTGGCTTCGGAGGGCAGAGCTAGAAACAATGAGTGGAAATTGCAAAGAAGCAAATTTAGATTTGACATAAGGAAACAATTCATAACATAGCTCTGTGCCAAAATGGAATGGCCTGTCTCAGGATGTAGAGGATTCTCTCTCCCTGTAGTCTTTAAGCCAAGACTGGATGGCTAATTGTTGGTTTGAGACAGGGAAGAATTCTTGTTTAGGTACAGGCTAAAGTAATAATAATAATAATAATAATAACAATAACAATAATAGTATTAATAGCTAACATATAGCACTTTGCGGTTTGCAAAATGCATTCCAAGTATCTCATTTTATCCTTACAACAACCCTGGGAGGTTGATGCTATTATTATTTTTATTATTTTAATTTTTTTTTTTTTAGCTTTCAGAGGGCCCATGAGGAAGCGTCTCTGACTCCCATTTGCTATAAAGTGAAGAGGAGTGAGCTACTAGTGGCGTCTAAGGTCCCTTCCAACTCTAATATTCCATGTTCTATGTTGTTTTTTTTTAAATAAGTTTTTACTGATGTCTTCTTTTTCTTACATCACCATGGTACAGAGAGAGCCATTTCATATAACAACAAAATGTGGTAGGAATAGTTTGGAAACAGAAGAATTAGATGACCATTTAAGGATCCCATTCAGGCTAGTAGTTTTTCAGTTAGTTTCATTGTGTCTGTTTTTCAAAAGATAAGTTGATGTTGGTAGAGTCAAGATGGTAGAGTGAACGATAACATTTTTGCTTTGGCTCCTATACAGTCTCTTCCATAGTGACTTAAAAAGTGTGCCAGACTGAATTTTGATCATGAAAGCCATGAGAAAGTCACAGTGAATCATTTTTCCAGCTCATGGCAGCTTAAGAAGCTAGCTGGAGAAGTCTGCAGACACTGGGGTGGGGGCTGGCCAGAAACCCAGTGCATCAGTAGTGTGGCAGCAAGGTAGAAGCATTAGTTGTAGCAGGGGAGAGCAGCCCAGCAGCCAGGGATGGTGAAGGGACTGAACCCTTGGAGAGCCCAGGAGATCCTCATACCAGCACCAGGGTCAAAAACAGGTGCCATCTGGCTGCTCTGTTGCCCATTACTCAGTTCCGGGTTACAGTTCCAACGCAGACATGAGTGGTCGTAGTCAAGAGGGAGCAGGGGCCCTCTCTATGTAAGGAGGAAGGAACAAGCTCCAGAAACAGAGCTGTGTGACTGTCAAGACCGACAGTGGAAGGAGGACTCAATTCTAGCCTGTACTTGCGCCTACCATTGAATAAACATGGCAGGAAACCTCCTAGAAGACCGTGACTGAGTCCAGTAGCAGTCTGTGGAAGCTCAAATACACACAAGCCGACAGACCTCAATTGGGTGAGACACAGCACAGTGCAGACCAGGAGCATAGTGAAGAGACTTCATCTTGGCTCACACTTTGGAAGCGTTGAAGACTGTAACAGGTCCCTACAGAGCTATGAAAAGAGCGGAAGGACATAAAAGACAAACTTAGGCCAGACATCTCCTCAGAAGTAAGCAGAGTCCAATACTAACATGAAGTCCAGAGTCAAGAAATAGGAGGGAAAAAGAAGCAAACAACAACAGCAACAACAGAACCTGGCCATTAAAAGCTATTATGATGACAGGGAAATTCAGAAGAAGACAATGACTTGAGAACTTCAATAAGCAAAGCCCCAAAGAAAAAAAATATATAAATTAGACGCAGGCCTAACAAGAATTCCTATACAAGTTAAAGAAAGAGATAAAAAAAAAAGAGGGAAAAAAATTTTAAAAATAAAATAAAAGTAATAAAGGAAAATGAGAGCTATGCAAGAAAATTATGAAAATAGCAGCTTGTTAAAAGAAGTACAAAAATACTGAAGAAAATAACTCTTTGAAATCAGAATTGGTGAAATGGAAGTTAATGACTCTACAAGACATAAAGACTGAAAAAAATGGGAAAAATTGAACTATCTCATAAGAAAAACAACTGACCTGGAAAATAGGTCGTGAGAGATAATTTAAGAATCATTGAAAGCTATGTACAACAACAGCAACAACATTTATAAAGGAAAACTGTTGAGATAGCTTAGAACTAGAAAGCAAAGTAGAAATTGGAAGAAACTACAGGTCACCTCCTGAAAGAAATCCCAAATGAAAACTCCCAGGAATATTATAGCCAAAATCTTAAACTCCCAGGTCATTTTAATATTGCCTTTCTTTAAACATGTTTAAATTTGTTCTGTGTTGTTAGCATCCATTTTACAATGTATATTGTGTATTTAGTGGATTTATGTGTATAGTACCCTCTCTGCTCTGTTCTCCAAACTTTCACTTGTGTTGGTAGATTGGGCCCCCAGAAGAGTTACTAATACTTTTAGATACCCTTTGGCAATCTACTTCTACTACTGTATGGTTTATGAACCCCCACCATTGTCTTTCCCCTTAACAATTAGCATGTAGTCATAAGTGAGTCTTTTCAGAGGCATTTACCAGGGACATGGTAAGAATAACAGCTATACTCCAAAGATATCATAGAAAGAGGAAAAAGACATATATGTTTAAAAATAAAAATGCCCATCAGTTAGGGAATGGTAAATAAATTATAATGTATGAATGTAATCTGCTGTTGTTGCAACAGAAGAGATGATGAAAGGGTTAGTTTCAGTGAGACTTAAGAAGACTTGTATGAAGTGGTGTGAGTGAAGTGAGCAGAACTGGAAGAATAATTTATGTGGTGACCATTTCACTGTAAAGAAAAACAAGTTTGAAAGACTTAAGAATACTGAATAATGCCATTACAAACTACAACTCCAGAGGACTGGTGAAGGGGAAAGATACTTAACAGAGAATTTTGGTCTCAAGGTGCAGAATTATACATACATTTTTGGATATGGTAAATATGTGTTTTTATTTTCCTCAGTCATGCTTATTCGTTATGAGAATTATGGTTTCCTTTTATTTGAGAGCAGAGGAGAGCTGATAAAAGGATTGCTTAAAAAAAACAAAGCGGGGCAGCTAGGTGTCGCAGTGGATACAGCACTGGCCCTGGATTCAGGAGGACCTGAGTTCAAATCTGACCTCAGACACGTAATACTTACTAGCTGTGTGACCCTGGGCAAGTCACTTAACCCCATTGCCTAGCCAAAACAAAAAATAAAATAAAATAAAATAAAAATCTTAAAAAAAAAAACAAAAACCAAAGAAAGAAAAGAGGCTCATTGAAGCATTTGGAAAGTTCAGAAGGAAGCAGAAGCAGGGCAGCTTTGAAGGTAACACGATGCATTTATTACATATGAAAAAAAAAAGCAAGCTATAAACCAGTGGTGTCAAACTCAAATAGAAATGAATCCCTTCAGGCCATGTAGGGACTTAGAAGACCACAAACTAATATTATTTTATTGATTTTTTTATTTATTTTGTTAATCATTTCCAAATTACACTTTAATCTCTCAGCACTCATTGGGCAGCAAATTTGTCTCCTCTGCTGTACATAATAGGAGATTTGTGTTTTCATACCTTTTTCTGTTCTACTTCCTAATTTTTTGGGTGGTGAGGGTGATTGTTAAATAGAGTTAAAAAGTTTTGTTTTGATTTTTTTAAGTAGAGGAAATAGTAGCTACAGAACATTATTCCCATAAACTTTGGGCACACTCTTTCACACAGCATCCATAAGATCCATAAGAGTAGGCTTAAACTTAGTGTCCAGTTATAGTGAGGCCCACTTGTAGGATACATTCATGGCAAAAGCTACTTACGGGGCTATACATCCTTTCTCATTTTAGCCCTCACACAGATCATCATGGGTGCAGTGTCTTTGCTGGACACGTTGCTCAGCTGAGTTCCCAGGGTTTGTTCCTTTTCATACCTGGCTTTCTTCTCTGCAGCCAGGAATTCCATTTCTTGAAGCTGCTTCCTCTCTAGAATGAGTGCCTCCCTGTACATTTCTGGAGTGTGTGTCTTTGCTTCCTGCTGGATGCAGTTCAACTGTGACTCCCCAACTAAGAAACTCTTCATTTGTTGGATAGAGTTAAGGTGCTTCCCTGTCTTCATAACTCTGCTAGATTCTTGGGCCAGTGTTTGGAAGGAGGCAGGGGGAGAAATTTCCTCCTCTTCCCCCTTGCAATGGTCACCTCCATAAAGAGCTCAAGAACCTATACATAGACCTTTGGTTTTTCTACTTTCCACTCTTAGCTATTTAGAGCCCCCTTGGGCTTTGACTAATTTGTTTGCTGAGCCAGTCTCATTCTTAGTTTCTTATTCATCCAGAGAGAAATGTTCACACCTCAAGAAATCAGGGCACGTGGAAATTGAAAATATGCCCATCAACTGGGGAATGGCTAAACAAGCTGTGGTATATGATTGTGCTATAAGAAATGGCAAGCGGAATGATTTCAGAAAAACCTGGAAAGACTTACATGAACTGATGCAAAGTAAAGTGAACAGAACCGGGAGACATTGTACACAGTAACAGCAATATTGTACAATGAAGAACTGTGAATGACTTAGTTATTCTCAGCAATGCAATGATCCAAGACAATCCCAAAGGACTCATGATGAAGCATGCTATCTGCCTCCAGAGAAAGAACTGATACTGTCTGAATACAGACTGAAACAAGCTTTTTTCCATTTTCTTTCTTTCTTCTTGTTTTTTTAAAATTTGAGTCTTCTTGTACAAAATGACTAATATGAAAATATTTTACGTGATTCCACATGTATAAATTATATTGAATGCTTGCTGTCTCAGGGAGGGGGGAAGGAGGGACAGAATTTGGAACTCAGAACTTAAAAAAAGTTTAAAAATTGTTTTCACATATAATTGGGGGACAAGAAAATATATAAAAATCATGACATAAAGACATCTTTATGGTTAGTTTCACAAATACCTTATGGTTATTAGGGAGGCAGGATGGTCAGAGATAAACTCTCCTACGAAGTGAATATAAGGTTTTATTTCCATTGAAAAAAATTTGTTGTGGAATCATATTGTACAAATTCCAACATCTTCTGCTAAGCCGTGTTGCATTAATAATAGATTACAGCTATGAAAATGAGCACAAGGCCCTGTGCCTAGAAAGAGAAACTAAAGCAAAGTAAAAATTGTAATGAGAAATGAAAACACAGTTGTCCAATACAAGTACTGTATTTCTCCAGGTCTTTGATATCTATTTTTCTCCCTTACATCGTTTAAAATGCTAGTTGTCCTAGCATGGAAAAGAATAGGGACGATTTTGTGAGGCTGAATATTTTGTTTACAGCTTATTCTTAGATGGCCTTACTGCCAGCTTGTACATTACAAACAAATTTTCCCATCTCCTACATGTTTGAAGGCAGTCACTTACATTTTAAGCAGTTTTCATACACACAACATAGTAAAGCTTTCTTAACATACTTTGTCTTCCTCCATTTTTAGTTTTGTATTTTCTCATGATATCTTCATTCTTCAGCAAAGGTAGTGTAAGAATCAGTGAAATGTTACTGTTGAATTGTTTTGGTGCTTTATTCATATTTCTGTTGCAGTCTCAGATGCAGTTGTATGAAAAACTTATTTTGAAAATTGAGAATTCTTTAAAGTGGTAAACTGAAATCTGTTTAGCAAAAGTATATATTTTATTATAATTTTATAATGTGTGTGTGTGTGTGTGTATACACGTGTACACAAAAGCTATTGCAGGCTGATTTGGAGAAATGAAAAGCAATATTAGTTGGACTCAGAAAGGTTAATCCTCTTCCCTCCTCCTCTCTTTTAAGGTACCTAGGTGTTATTCTTAACAAATAGTCCACTTTTATGTTCAGTTCAAGGGAAGAGTGCATGAAGAGCATAATTTTCCTAGCAGTTGGCATTCTCTCTCAGGGCAACCCTGTCTCCGTGGTAACAGTTAAAACTTGGACATTGGTCCCCCTTAAGAAGCCTTTCTGTTAGAGCTTAAGGGTAACAGTTCTTGGCACTTTCTTCCTTTAGCATTGATAGCATGTTCCCATGATCTGTTAGCTTGGCTTATTTATGCTGACTTGACTCTTGAATAGAACCTTTGTCTTCCACTGTGTGCTTTCTCCATTCCCACCCTCCCCTCATCTCTTTTTCTTTTGCACTACAATGTGCTGAATGCACAGTTTCAGAATAATTCAAATGGCCTTATTTGTTGTGATTAAAAGTGGTAGATGAGATTCTTTCCATAGGTTGACAATCAGTAATTGGTATGAGTTGCCTTACATTCCTAAATTCCTGTGTCTTTCAGTTTTTCAGAATGACCTTATGATATTGTTGGGATCGTAAGAGCTTTTTCCATAGCTTCTGACATCTATTGCTTTGTTGCTGTGTACTTAGAAACCAGAAAATATTGCCACTGTTATTTCTCTGTTGCTTTAAGATTTATAAACCATTTTTGTCCTAACAATTCTTTGAGGTAGTTAGTGGAAATACTATTATTCTCATTATTACAAATGAGGAACTAGAGAGACTAAGCAGTTTGAGTCTACTGGTGCTAAAGCCTGCGTTCTTTTCAAGTGAACAACAAGAAAAAAAGCATATATGTTTTTGTATGTACCAGTATATATACAGAAGTCTCATGGTACTTGGGAAAGAATGCTGGGTGTGGAAGAGGAGGGCCCACATTCAGTTCCCGCTGTCATTTAATATGTGTATAACACTACCTTTTTGAGTCTCGGGTTTCCCATCTGTAAATGGGAAGCTACCTCATAGTAGTTGGAATCTTGGGTATGACAATGCATGTAGAAAGCTTAATAAACCTTGTAAAATGGAATTAGTCTAGAGACTAATAATAATGATAATAATAGCATTTATAAAGCACTTTAAGATTTGCAAAGCACTTTATATATATTAACTCACTTGGATCCTTTCAGCAACACTGTGATGTAGGCGCTGTTATTATCTGCTCTGAAGCAATGACCCTCTGATAAACAGATCATATGTTCATGTAATTTTCTAGTTTTTCAAAAAAGTTTCACATATATGTTTTCACTTGTTTCATATATATATGTATGTGTATATATGTATATATATATACATATATGTATGTATATATGTGTGTATATACATATTTAAGCTGACTAGACCCTTAAATATAACCTTTGTCTTCAGCCATGTAGTTTCTCCATTTCTCCCTTCACTTTTTCTTTTGGGCTACAGTGTGCTGAATGCATAGTGTGATAAAAAATGACGTGAAATGCGTTATGTCCTTATGTATGTATGTATATATACACACATGTATGTGTATAATACAGAGATGCTATGCATGCATATGAAACCAATGTCAGTGTGTATATATGTTCATGTTTATGTGCCATATATGGCATGTATGTATAAAAAATGACACCACATAATGTGTGTTAAAACCATATATAACATATATGTACATGTAGACATTATGACGCACACACACATCATATTTGTTGTTGTCGTTAAGTCGTGACTGACTTTTCATGGCCCTTTTTTGGAGTTTTCTTGGCAAAGATACTGAGATGGTTTGCCCTTTCTTTTCCCAGCTCATTTTACAGATGAGGAACTGAAGTAAACTAGGTTAAGTGACTTGCCCAGGGTCATATAGCTAGTAAGTGTCTGAAGCTGGATTTGAACTGGAGTCTTCCTGACTCCAGGCCTGGCACTCTATCCATTATACCACCTAGTTGCCTCATATAATTATGTATATGTATGTGTGTGTGTATATGTATATAAATGGTTAATTGATATTCTAAAGGGACTTTGATTAGTTGCCCTATGAATTTGTTTACAACACTAGTACAGTACTAATTGGTGCTTAAAGATAATAAAGTAAATAGCCTGTGAACAGATTTTGTTCTGTTTTTACATAAATCACTCCATAAAAGTTTAAAGCCGGAAATATGATTTAAATACATGGACATATAATTTAGAAGTTGACTTTGAGATAAATAGAACTTTGCTGCCACCTGGAGGCCATTGGTATATGTAGCATGATTCACCATGAATATTTGATCATATGATTAAAAAAAATCTTAGTATGAAGCAGTTTTTTAACTAGAAATGAAGATGTGTTATTGAAAGCACAATGAAATCTAGCAATGCAGATTATGAGCATTTAGAATTATGATTATCTTGAATATTAAGATCCTGTGAAAGTTGTTGGGGAAACATGTATAATTTCAGTGATGAAAATTATATATACGTTTATGTGCATATATAAGTATGTGCACACAGATAAATAAACGTATACACACATGCCCAGTACATTTCTAGGACCAAGTTATATATAGAAATCTGAATTCTTGAGTTTTAGCTGAGTTCCAAAGCCACAACTCTTTTCACTGACTCTTCTGAATCTTCCCAACTCCTCTTTACCTAACCCCACCTGTTCAATTGATTTCTGTTCCTTAAGGTCGAACTTATATGACACCTCCTTCTTTTGTTAGTCATGACCTTTCTTTGTCAAACCTGATATAACACTTAGCATTTTGATACTTTTATTCAGTCAGTAAGCATTTATTAAGTGCCTTTTATGTGCCAGGCTCTGTGCTTAACTCTGAGGATACCAAAAAAGCAAAAGACAGTTCCTGCCCTCAGGGAGCTCACAGTGTAATGGGGGAGACATCAAACAAACAAGTATGTACAGGATAAATAGGAAATAATTAACAGAAGGCACTAGTATTAAGAGGGGTTGGGAAAGACTTCCTGTAGAAGAAGAGACTTTATTTGGTAATTGAAAGAATCCAGGAACCAGAAGTGACGAGGAAGAGCATTCCAAGCATTGGGAATAGCCATAGAAAATGCTTAGAGGAGAGAGATGGGGTGTGCTGTTAGTGGAACGGCAAGGACGCCAGTGTTAGTGGATCAAAGAGAAGGAGGTGGAAGAGTAACGTGGTCAGACCTGTACTTTTACCTGTACTGTATCTTCTAATTTTTTCTCCCCTGTGAGGTAACAGAACCACAGCTGGTTATGTCGCTTTTGTTGGTGGTGAACTTCACAGTTCTTTGAGGGTAGAAAGTGACATTCAGGTGATTCACTAGGCCTTTAAAATATGTTGTTATGTTTTAAATATTAATTTCATGGAAATAATTAACTTGCTTGCCTTTTTTTTTCTTATTCCAGTCAAAGGTTAGAAATAAGAGCCCAAGTTGCAGATGCCTTCTTATCTAAATTCCAGCTGACTTCAGATGAAATGAGTCTTCTCCGAGGCACAAGAGAAGGACCTATTACAGAGGTAATCCCCTTTTAGTGAACTAAAGCATAATAGTAATATCTAATAGAGTAGAAAAAATTTTCCTCAGAAAATCCAGTACAATTCATTGAAAATATCTGATGTTATATGCACTATTCCTTGCAATATACCACGAACCTCTTCAAAAGAGCAGAAGGAGTTATCTTTTTATGATTTTTTCTTTCCTCTGGAGGCAGCTAGTTGGCACAGTTCGTAGAATTGGATCTGGAGTCATGACCTAGCTGAGTCCAAATCCAGCCTCAAATACTTATTAGCTATATGACCCTGGGCAAGTCACTTAACTTCTAATTACTTCAATTTCTTCATCAACTGGAAGTAATAATGACATCTGTCTCTCAGGGTTGTTATAAGAATCAAATGAGAAAATATTTGTAAAAATGCTTCGCACAGTGCCTGGTGCATTCTGGGTACTTGATAAGTGTTGCTTCCCTTTTCCACCCTTCCGAACATTGTCTGTGTCCAAACTGGTTTCACAATATTCCTCTGTCCTATTCTGTGTTATAGCTAATTTAACATTACCCATGCACAGCACTCCATTGGCTATCTCCGGGTATTTGCATAGACCATCATCCTCTGTGCCATGCATGTTCTCCCTGTTTATCTGCACCTGTCAGAATCCCAACTTCTCTCAAAGCTCAGTTCGAGGGCCACTTTCTATGTAAGACCTTTCTCATGCCTCAGTTCTTAGTCACACCTGAAGTTACTTTATAATTATTTTTTATATATTTGTATTGACTTATCTTTGTAGCCATTGTTTCCCGAGTAGAACCTAAGTTTCTTGTGTGCCAGATATTTAATACTGTGCCTCCTATAGTAGGTATACTATAAACACTTACTGAATTGAATTATATCAAGTAGATATCACCCAGTCTAGTTGTTTTTCATAGTACTTAGTTCAGGGTTTTTAAACTTGTTGTGTGTCATGGATCCCTTTGGTAATTTGGTGGTCTATAGACCTGCTTCTCAGAATAATGTTTTTAAGAGCATAAAATACAAAAGATTATAAAGGAAATGAATTTTATTGAAATATGGTTTTCAAAACATAAAAAACAGCCAACAACCAAGGTCATGGACCCTAGTTAAGAACCTGTGAAGATTCATATAATCTTCAGGGATTTTTTGGCATATGAATAGTCCTTTAATTTATATAATATTATCTTTCTTCATAATCAATATTTTTTATCCTCACATTCTCTTCAGTCTCTTTTGTCTCCCTAGTGCATAATTTATTCTAGTTTTAAGTCATTGTTCTTTTTTCTTCTTTGTTTTCCCAGATATAACCCTCTATGATCAGTGAATTTAGGTTAGGAGGAGTGTTAAACATGATCTAATCTTATCCCCACTTACTATGGATAAGGAAACTGGGGCCCAGAGATATTACTTTGCCTAAGGTTTTGCTGGTAGCAAGTGATCATTCAGGTGCTCTTGAGTCTAAATCCAAAGCCCTCTTCACTGAAGCTTCTTGAGACTCTGATTTCCATGTCCTTTAACAATTTCCTTTTGTGTCAAGAAGTCACACTTTTCCTCCCTTAGGGCTTTGGAAAATAACAATATAGTCTAAACATTAATGAAATCCTAAAACACAGAAGCTCTCAGACTGAGGTCCAGGGACTCCTGGAGGTCCTTAACTCCTTTTCATGGGATCTCCAAGACCCTTTCAAGGGATCAGCAGGTCAAAACATTTTTGTAATACTAAGAGTTTAAAAAATTTAGAACAAGGTAAATATTGATAGTTGTAACACAAATAAGAAGCTTTTCGGAGGGTACTTAATTACTTTTAAGACTTTACAGGGATCTTGAGATCAAAAAGTTTGAGAACCTCTACTATAATGTAATAGCTAAGTGCTATTTTATAGACTCAAGAACAGCCTTTTGTAGTGACAAATCTCATTAAATGAAATCTTTCTAAAGATAACTGTGTTGTTAGCATATATAAATAGGAAACTGTGTATTATTTGTGAATTACAGGGTAATCTTTTTTTATCCACTATCTGGATAGCAGGTTTGCATGTGCTGTTTTCTTAATGATTTAGAAGCATTGAGAATAGTACAAAAAATACTCAGAAAACAATAAAGTTGATTTAAAATACGACTGAAGAAAGATTAAAGCAGTTGAGATAAATTGACTATAGAAGATGCTAAGTAAGGAGTTGTATCTGTCTTGAAATGTATGCAGTTACTGTAGTGCAAGCTGTCATCAACTGCTTTTACTATCCAATGAGGTCAGTACCCCACTCCTCAAAAAAAAAAAAAAGATTTAACTAACAGCCAAAGAAATTGGAGGATTTTCTTGATAGAAAATATCAATTGTATTTTGTATTTGTACCCCCAGTGCTTTACACAAGACTTGGCACATGGTAAAAATGTAATAAATGCTTTTCGTTAATTAAAAAAAAAGAAATGTGTAGATTTTAAATGTTCCCGTTCACAAAATGATGTCTTCCAGTTCTTAATTCTCCATCAGTTTGTTTGAGTTCTCTATTTACTTTTGTTTCTCTTACTGATAGCTATGTCCAGCTTTGAGAGAGCAATTAAATCTACAGTTATGCTTTAAAAAAAAGAAAATATCAATTGTAAATTTCAGACCCAGGTATCATAAAGTATCAAATGTAAATGCCAGTTGATAGAATTACCTCCTTTCAGTTTCTACATCTTGTTAAACTAGATATTCTTTTTTAAATTAAATTTTATTTTAAAAAAATTATCAAGTATTTATTTCTTCCCCTCCCCAGCAAAAAAGAAAAAAAGAAAAACAACACTCTTGTAACAAGCATAGACAAGCAAAGAAAATTCCGATATTAGCTGTACTCAAAGGTGCATGTCTCATTCTGCATATTAGTCCATCACCTCTTTATGAGGAGGTAGTTAGTATTTTTCATCAGTGAATCGAGAATCACATAGATAGCTGTTCTTAAGAACAACAAAAATGCCAAATATCAGTTGTTGTCCACCTATTTCAAGTTATATTTCATAGAATAGAATTCTAATATAAAAATACAATACAATATCATATATAATTATTATGTATAATGCATAATTATACATAATATCTAATAAAAATATGATATAAAAGAGTTTAAGTAGAAATGAAATTTGTTCTAAAATATTAAAAATTTATAGGGTTTTGAGTTAACTCTATATCAGAACACATCAAAACTGAAGAAATTTAGGTTGCAGACATGAAGTATTAAACTTTTGAGGGGAAAATGACATTGACATGTAGCCTCTTCTTTTAGTCCCTCCTTCCATCTGGGAAAAATTGTCCATTTAGAAGTCATCTCTCATGGTCCCAAAGAAGGGAACTGCATATGCACCAGAGGCCAGTTGATGCCATAGGGACCACCTTTTCTTTCAAGAGTTCCAAAACTCCTACCATATCTCTTCTGCCCCTTTGCTGATAAGGGGCTATAAGGACATTGACTTTAATTTCGGATAAATTTCCATTTTTCTCTCTCCTGGAAGTTTTTTTGCATTATCTCTTCATGTGAATAGAAAACAAATTGCTCAAACCCTATGTCTCCCATTACAACTTTCTAGACTCGTTTTTTAATTAACCCAAGACAAGTTTGACACATCTTTCCCATGGTTTGTTATCTAGGAAAGAAAGAGGAAGAAAAATTAGGGTTTTCTCTGCCAGAAATGTTTTATGTAGATATGTTTTCCCAGAGGTTTTTGTATAAAAGCATAGGGTCATTGAGCTAGAGGTGGAAGGGACCTCAGGAGCCATCTCGTTTAATCTCATTTTACAGGTAAGAAAATTGAGGCCTAAGTAGTGTAAGTAACTTGCCCAAGGTCATACAAAGTAGTAAACATTAGAAATAAGATTTGAACCCAGGTCCTCTAATTCTAGAACCAGTGTTCTTTTCACTGTCACATGCTTTCTCTAGACTGGTGATTTTAAAATGCCATTTATTTTTCTTATTATTTTAAATTTATTAGTTGTTAAGCCATTTCTCTTCTAATTTTATTGTGATGCCCTAACGTGACAATTGCAGCCCAGTGGTCAGGTGGTTTTTGGGGTTGGTTTTTTTTTTGTTTTGTTTTGTTTTTGGTAATTTAAGAGACTAAAAAACGGATCAAGTTTTTAAGAACTCCTCTCTGAAACCTTTTCTTGTTAATCCCACCCCACTATGTACACTTTCTTATGATAATTTATGTATTCAGTTTGCAGTGAAGGATTTTTTTTTGCTCTGACTGTAATTTTTTCATGCTATTTCCTCTGTTTTATTTGCTTAACTAGATTACAGATTTATTATGGGCAGAGAACTTTTCTAAATCTCTTATAAGCATACAGAATAGTGTTCCTTATCCAATGTAGACCGTAATGCTCATTAACTAATAATATCCTACTAATATGAAAGAAAAAAATTATTTGCTCTGTGCCATAGAAAAAAGATAGATGATCTAGGGGTCAGGAGTACATGAGTTTTAGATCTGTTTCTGACTTGTGTGACCTGGTCAAGTCACTTAACTTGTCATTGTCCCAGGAAACTATTAAGTTATAGTATAGTTGCCAGTCTACATTGGTTATAGGAATCTACTCTATGGGAACTCCCTGATTACATTATAGGTCTAAACAAGAAACAAAAACAAATTCTGAATAACATGCAAGAATCTTGGTATTATAAGCAGAGCTATTTAAATAGATGTCTTTATTCCATAGTTTTAACTTTGATTATTTTTAATGGTTTATACTAGGTGGAACTTATACAGAGGTCTAAGTTCTGTAGTATATATATGGTATGAAACATCCTCTTTGCTGTAATTATCTAGTTAGAATTTGGAGATGACATGCAGAAATTGACAGCATAATGAGACTAAGAGTGATAGAAAGAGTAAAGGAAAAAAGTGTATAAAATGCATTATGCTCTGGCAAGTTATGGCATACTTGCCCACTCTCAAAGGTAGTTATGATTTTCCTTCAGTTTGGGCATCTCTTTCTTTTTGGGAGAGAGCCTAGATTTGAGTGATAGGTAGCTATTAGTGCAGCTATGAATCATCACCAGATTAGTAGAACCCCTAGGGACATTGGAATTCATTCCAGGCTACGTTGCAGGAATGGCTTGTGGCTTTGGACCAAACTAAAGCAAATTCTTTCCTATGTCCTGGAACAGACAAACTCAACTGGTGTCTCTGTACTCCTTTCAGCTTGGGGTGATATGTGACCATTGTAGAGCCCCTGAATTTTCTCTGGTCTTGACTTGTATTCATTCATAGAATTAAAAGTTTCTAGAGAGGAAGGAATTTTAAAAGTCACTAACACTTCAGTGGAACCCTTTTATAACATCCTTGATAGGTGGTAATCAAGCCTTTGTTTGAACACCTCCAGTGGTAAGAATCTCACTACTTTGGGAGGCATCCTGTTCTGTTTTGAAAACTCGTTAGAAAATGCTTATGTATATTGGGTCAAAGTTTGCTTCCCTCTAACTTCTGCCTTCTGAAGCAACAAAGAATAAATCCATAGATACTCTTTTACATTATGGTTCTTTAGCTGTTTGAAGACTATTTATATGTTCTTTCTTTTCCCCTCATCCTCCTTCTTCCCTGTGTTAGTTAGAACTGAACCAGTCTTTGTGAAAAGGAGAGCTAAGGATGTGAATTAAAAGTTTTACAAAGGCATTGCTTGTTGAAATTTGTAGTCCTCTTGTTCTTTAGTGCCATTTACATTTGAGAGAATACTATGGCAGCTCAACTCCTTTGCTTCTTAGCAAGAAAAGGTTGAGTGTTAAAGAAGAAGAGAAAGCTACTAGCAGCAGTCTTCAAAAAAGAATGTTGTTTGTTTCATCAACTAAATGCCAGTGAGGTAATGTGAAAATTATAAAGGTACAAGACGTTTCCATGGAATGAGAAAATTTCAACTATTGTCATTAAGTAATCAGTCAACCAATCTGTGTTGAGCACCTGCTTTATGCCTAGCACTGTGATTAAGTAAGCACTGTGAAGAATATGAAAGAAATAGAAAGCATGGTTCTTGGTCTTGAGGAACTTAGTTGAGAAAAATGGCAAAAAAATGTAACAATAACCAGTAAAACAGGTGCTCAATTATATGGTAATAACTGCATTTCTGAGGCTTTGCCATGTTCCAGGGCTTAATGAGGTCAGAACCATGCCATTCATGAACAGGAGCAAATCTAAGAACTTGCTGTCTATAAGTGGTACTTACAGATGGGGACCAGTAGTCCCTTCGGACTCTGTGCCGACCACCTCCAGTAATGGTGTCAAATATATTTGGTAAACACATCTCTTTTTTATACCTTACTTGACTTTACTAGTCAGATGATAGAGCAAAGTTATCTCTGTTGTTACATGTTTCAAGGAATCATATGATATTTACATATGTCTGAGAGGTCCCTCATTAGAAGAAAGCTTTTAAAGAAGATGGATCACTTCTAAATAAGGACCAGTAATCACTGAAAAAGTTCAGCCTATCTATCCTTACTGAAAAACCACGTGGTCCAGGCTGTGATGTACAATTGGGTAAACAACCCATAGTGTTGATCCAAGTACATTTTTTTTGATAGACACTACACATGGAAAATATGCTAGGACTGTCACTAAACAAGAGAGTGGATTGGATTCCATTGGAGAAATTTCACTGTTTTAAGCACCCCAAGATTTTCCTTGAAGCAAAATCCCATCTTTTTTTAACAGTAGTATAGCTGTGAACTCAGAGGACCAGGATATATATCCTGCTTTTGATGCTATTTCTCTATCATGGGGAAGGTCACTAAACTTTCCTGAACTTTAATTTTCTCCTCTCTAAAATGAAGGAACTGGATTTTGTAGCATCTGAGGTCCCTTCCAGCTCCCTATCTATGATCTGAAATAAAGTATTCTTCCAGGGATACCCTATGGCTACCAGCATTGGGATATCACAATCTCTGAGGAATTAAGTTGAACCGTAGGCATTTGGAGTAGCATATGGTGGGCAAGAAGAAGCTGAGTATTACCAACCAATTATTTGTACAAGAGTGCAGAGGATATTTGGGATGTTATCAGAGAGGTTTATGACTGGAAATGAAAGTGAGCCAGTCATGTGTCAAGAGTGAAGATTAACTAATAAACAGCCAGTATAGGTCTCTTATGCCAAGACAACTAGAGAAATACTCCTGCCATTTTGGGCCCTTTTATGTAAAAACATGGAGGTTTCATAGGAGAACATGGACAAGAGTCACAGGAGATGAAAAGGTTTAATTGGGGTGCAGTCTTCACTGTTCAAAGAAGTATACACATTGAGGAGATTGCAGATCCACTGAACTATCAGAGTATAATGATTATGCCCTCTAAAAGTTCTTCAAGAAAAGGCTGGTTGACCTTTTGTTTGGTATCTTGTAGAGGAGGATTCTTTTTTGGTTATGGGTTGCGTTAAATGTCTGCTGCAGTCCCTGCTAACTTTGAAATTTTCTGATTCTCTGAGTTCAGATGAAGGAATTATTAATTTTATTTTGAAGTTGTCAGAATTCATGAAGAAGATGAAGGAATGTTTAAGTATGGCCTCTAAAGTCACATCTTAGCTTGAGTATGTGAGGTTTTGGCAAAAATGCTTTAATCATATTCTTTATTTTAAGGATTTTTTCAAGGCATTAGGAAGAGTAAAACAAATCCACAATGATGTCAAAGTCCTCTTGCGAACAAACCAACAGACTGCAGGGTAAGTAAATTTAGTAATAAAATAACATTCTTATTGCTTTTTGACAGTCTTCTTTCTTTTTCATTTATTCTTAATTCTTTAAAAAATAATATTTGGAACAACACTATGAGTTAGTGGTAGATGGTATTGTTCTTGCTTCTGGAGAGAGGAAGCCAATGTATTACCTCTTCAAATGTTTAAGATGGAATTTTATTTAGGTAACAAAGTGACATATGTAACTGACAGTATTTAAGTGAGAGTATTTTACACATTAAAAAGTACTACCAGTTGCGTAAGGTGGCAAAAACATGGTTTTACTGAATTGTAATTAATCATCTTTTTAGTTAGATCTTTAAATGTAGCTATTGCTTCACACTTATATGTTTTAAATTTTTTAGTCTAGAAATTATGGAACAGATGGCCTTGCTTCAGGAAACTTCCTATGAACGACTTTACAGATGGGCCCAAAGTAAGTTACTTGTTTTTCAGATAGCCAGGGTTTGTGAAAACTATTAAGTTATTTCTGATTCCATTTATACTAAACTAAAAATTATGTTCTGTGATGAACTCTTAAGAATTTACCATACTTGGATTTTTTTTCTACAAAAATAATTTTAAAATACTCTCAGTGGTCAAGTTAGCCCAGTTTTGAAATTTATAGTCATATATACTTTCATAAAGATTTTTTCTCATAACATCTTCCTTTTTTTTTAAGTGTTTAAGTATAACAAATGCTTTGTTTGCATTATTTGATCATATGTTGTTGGTTCCTAAGCAATTGTACCTATGTACAAATGGTCTAATGTTAGACCAGTAAGCCAAGGTTACTGCCTGTGGCATGTTGCTGTGGCATATGTTGGTAGATGTCACTAACTTATTCATAAAGGGCACTTTTACCTTACATGATGGCTATAGATTAAGTAATTTCATATTCATAGCACTTGCAATGTCTGTCTCATTATCAGTATGCTAAAAATTAGATTCTCATGTTGGAAGAGAAAACGGTCTTTTTTTGATGTGATGAACATTTATTAAGTGCCTTATATTAAGTGTCAGTCACTGCTATTTGGTAAAACAAATGAGTTTCATAGTTCATTAAGCACTTATTAAATGCCAACATGTACCAGATACTGTACAATTCAGCAAAAAAAAATGTTTCATAAGACAAAAATTTAGAAGATTCAGTTTTTACTGTATTCAAAAAATACCACCTGTAAGGGAAAAATGAATCATCCCAGCATTCACAAAAATCATGAGGTGTGTGGGAATGAAATAAATTGATCACAACCTGAAGAACATCACACAAATGAGATTACTACAGGAAATCTGAACAACTAATTCAAGGAAAACTCCCATCTCAGAATATTTTTTTCCCCAAAGATCCTTGCATTATCCTTTTGATCCTTGCATTATCCACATGTAGAAACCAGCCTACTTAACAGAGAGGCATGGAAAAATTGATAAGATGCTGGCACTGGAGTCAAGAGACCCTGAGTTCACATACTGTCTATGACACTTAATGGCTGTGGGACTCTGATCCTGTCACTGCCCCTCACTGTCCATATAACTTTCTTATTAAACCTTTGAATTCAGGTGAAAGAAGTCTTCATTGAATCTATCCATTGATTTAAACAGTTGAAAACTCTCCTCCTACCCCCTACAATATGTTACCTTTCAGTGTTCACATCGTGGAGAATAGAAATACCCTATAAAGGTGTTTCTGACACAGGGCTTAGGTTAACCTGTATTATTGCACTCAAGGAAAGAAGCATGCTAGGAGCGTCCCAAAGTTAATATTTGTTCAGAAGGCCACTGCCATACAGGTTAAACCTTGATATTAGGAGGACAAGTATTCTTCAGGTGTGCCCTTGAAAATTTTCCAAGACTCTGTGATATTTATGGTCCTTCCAGAATGAACAAGATGTTCCAAAGATCTCAGAACAATTGTAAATTGCTGAGGTAACACAAAAATTATCTTGCTTTCCTGGACTCCTTAACTGAAGCCAATAATCCATTTGGTACTCACAGAGCCAAATTTGTAATCTCAGAACTTTCTTAAGTTGCCTAGTATTCTGTGAAATCAGATGGGGACAGCTAGAGGGTGGTACCACCACAGACCTACATGATGGGGTACAAGAGCTGAAAACATGCCTACTGCTGCACATAGAAGGGATAAGTGGCAAGTAATTAAGATTGGTTTCAATAAAAATTCTTCTGCAAGACTTTCCTAGGCTCTGTTAATACTAGTACCTTTCTTCTCAGATTATCTCCAGTTTTTCCTGTATATATATATATATATATATATATATATATATATATATATATATTATATTATATATATATATATATGTATATACACATATATATATTTTATATAGTTGTCATCATGTTGGCTCCCCAATTAGATTGTAAATTCCTTGAGAACAGAGACTGATTTTGTCTTTCTTTGTATCCCCAGTATTTAATATAGTCACTGACACATAATAAGCATTTAATAAGTGCTTGTTAGATCGTGGTAAGAGTCTAATATTGAAAAGTATATGCAGATAGCTCTATAAATATTATTGGCTAATTAACATAATCTGACACATATGTATGGAGTATAATACTTTAAATTTTACAGAGTTTTTTCCCTATAACAGCCTATGAAATAGGAAATGAAAGTACTTACCTACCTTGTATGGCTGTTGTGAAGCTCAAATGAAGTAGTGAAAACTTTAAAGCTCTATAAAATCTTATCATTAGGGAGGCATAATGGTACAGCAGAAACTAACCATGGATTTGGAGTCAAGGACCTTGAGTTTAACTCCTAGCTATGCCAAGTACTGTCTGTGACACCTTGGCCAAATCTCTTAGTCTCTCTCAGCTATAGACTCTCCATCTGTAAAAGAGGGGATGGGATTTGAGGGAATCTAAGATATCATGCAACTCAAAGTCTATATTACTCTATGGTCCTACTCTCATTTTACGTTGGTAGAACTGAAGCATAGAGTGGTAAAGTGATTTGCCTATGGTAATAATTGTTCAAACCTTTTATTGTTAATGAGCTTTTCATACACCTGTGTTCAGATTTTGGACATTTCATGAGAAGTGCTACATCTTATATTTCTTTGTATATTATATGAAGCAAGCAAAAAATTGTTAAATGCCTACTGTGTCTCAGGCTCTGCAGGGAACAAAAATTAAACTCTGCCATACATTCTTTTGAGGAAGCTACTCAGTAAAATATTGGCTGGAGTGAATTCAATTGAAAGAAATAAAATCAGGTCTCTTCAGGTCAAGGAGTAAGCCCATTTTATAACCATATTTTTATCACCAGTTGGCAGTTATTAATTATTCACGTATCTATTAAATTGATATTGTTTGAAAGTTCTGTCTTCAGTTTAGAGGGCAGGACATTCATTCAGTGTACTATGCCAGGCATTGTAATGCTTTGCAATTTCTACAGTGCCTTTTCATCTGGCAAACTACAATTTGAAACTTCCCTATGTGACTGACTTTCAAATGGAAGTTAGAAATGTACTTCACAGCATTTGTGGTAATCTAAATTTATGTAATAATTCAATGATCTTGATTGCAAAGTCTGAAATTTTAGTTTAATTGAAAGTTAAACTAAGTTTTGAACTATTGCAGCATTATCAACTTAGTAATTACTTATAAAATTTGGTGTGAAATTAGACATCTAGAGTTATAGTGTGGCTTTTTGCATGAACAAAGAACATATTATTGAGCTCAATCTTTCTTCAAAAATATAGTTATTATATATAGAGTTGATTCTTTTTAGGTGAATGCAGGACTTTGACGCAAGAATCGTGTGATATAGCTCCAGTTCTTACCCGAGCAATGGAAGCCCTGCAGGACAGACCTGTATTATATAAGTGAGTGACACTTTCCTGACTTTCTTAAATAGTGATTCTTTTTTCCCTTTTGAATAACTGATTTTTTGTTCTTATTACTCATACTACTACTAGACATCTCTCAATAATTTAAGGCTTTGTAATTTTATTGCTTTGGGTCCTTTCTACCAATGCTGGTAACATCTCCTTTATAAAGTAGGAAGCGATCTTTGAAAGTTACTGTTGCTGAGAAAATTCATTACCTCTGGCTCAGCTAGTGTTGAGCCTGTCTGAATATAGCTAAGTTGATCCTGAAACAGCTCTATCTCAGCTTACCCCTGAACTCTGGTAAATAGGACCTGCCAAAGCTTTTGTGAGCACTTTGACACCATCAGGAGACATAGAAGTATTTCTATATCAAATAGTGTTTGATACCAAAGCCTTAGAAGAATACTTCCTATTGTAGATAAGAATTTTTTTGTGAGAAAAGTATGCCTGGGATCTAATGTGATGTATCTGAAGCACCTTATTTTAATATTGTTTCACCTAAAGTATGATTCCATAGCATCAACTCTAAAGATAGCTTGATAGTGAAGTATTCGTGTATGTCAAGCTAATGTCCATTAATAATTAACACATTATTTGGTTGTCTGGTAATTAATTTGGATGGCAATATTGACCTCATTAGGGCATTTTAGTATTAAAACATATGTTATTTGAACTTAGTAATGTATATAGTTAAGCTCATACAGAGTGTCCTAAAAATTGTAGTGCAGTTTTAAGCTACGAAAGCTTAAAATCAAGCTGCTAAAGTTTAAAATGTCACTAACACTTTTGGGACACCTTGTATTTACTCTCTTGTTTCTAAGCTAATTCATAAGGAAATTATATTCTAATATGTGGGGTAGGGACCTAATGAAGATAGTTATTCTCCATTAAATAAATTACTGCTAATTTATGGATTGTTAATAGACATTCCTACAGGAAGAGTCTTATTAAGTTATAAATTTAAGGAGGAGAGTATTTCTTACCTATAGTATTGTTTGAATTCTTAAGTAGGGGTGAAAAAATTGTAAAGGAAGAGGTGAGGACTCTTTGCTACTAAGAAGTAGATGGGGAAGAAAGGAGAGATAAGGTAATTTGAAAGCTAGTATGGCTTGAGCTAAGCATGAGCAGCAAGTTTTCAGAATAATAATCGGATAAAGATGTATAATGAAAGAAAAAGTTCTTCTTTTAGTGTATGTCTTGTCTTTCCAAAACTACATCTCAGAGTTCTTGAGAACAGTCTGGAGATGCATAGATTGGTTTGTAATACAGGTAGGCAGATTTGGAAAACTGCCTGTTCATATCCTTTGACTGTTTATCAATTGGGGAATAGCTCTTCTTTTTATAAATTAGCTCAGTTCAAATGAGGTCTCTATCAGAGCAACTTGCTGTAATTTTTTCCTGTTTCCTGCTTTTCTTCCAATTTTGAGTGCATTTGTTTTGTTTGTGCAAAACCTTTTAAATTGCCTGCAATCAAAATTATCCATTTTGCCTCTTGTGCTCCTCTGTGTCTCTTGTTTGGTCATAAATTCTTCCCTTATTCATAAATCTGACAGGTAATTTTTTCCATGCTCCTCTAATTTGATTATATTCCCTTTAATTTCTAAATTATATACCCATTTTGAGCTTATCTTGATATATGTTGTGAAATGTTGATCTATGGCTAGTTACTGCCAGACTGCTTTCTAGTTTTCCCAGCAGTTTTTGTTGAATAGTGAGTGCTTGTTCCCAAAATTTGGATCTAACAAAGAATATTATTTAAAAAAAAAAAAGGAAGAAGAGAAAAAAAATCAGTAAAACCAATCAATACATTGAAAAAATCTGAAAATATGCAAATATGTTCTATATCCATGGACCTCCTAATCTGCAAAAGGGTTGGGAGGAAGTGTCTATTAATATTTCTTCTTTAGGACCGTGTTTGTTCCTCATAATTTTGCAGCATTCATTTTAAAATATTAAAGTTTAAAACTGTTTTAAGACTTTTGGAACATCCTGCATTGTTTTCTTGACTCTTTTTACTTCAATTTACTTAATTTATGTATGTCATTCTGCGGTTCTCTATATGCATCATAGTTTTTTTTTTAATGGTACAGTAATATTCTGTTACATTCTTGTGCCACAGTTTGCTTAGCTATTCCCAAATGACTGGGCATCTTATTTTTTTTTTCCAATTCTTTGCTAACACACATACACACACACACACACACATACACACTTATTATAAATATTTTTGTGTATTTTGGGACTTTTTTTAACCAATGAATGACCTTAAAGTATAAGCCTAGTAGTAGAATCTCTGGGTCCATGAGTATGGACATTTTGGTCACTTTAACTGCTTAATTCCAAAATGCTTTTCAAAATGGTTGGCCTAATTCCACCAACAGTGCACTAACATGCCTATCTTATAATCCCTGCAACATTGACTCTTCCCATCCTTTGTCATCTTTGCCAGTTTGCAGGGTGTGAGGTGAAACCTCAGGGTTGTTTTGGTTTGCACTTCCTTCATTTTTAGTGATTTGGAACATTCTTTCATATGATTATTAATGTGTGCAATTCTTCTTTTGAAACTTTTTTCTTTATTATCATTTAACCACTTATCTATTGGGGGAATGACTTGTTGAAGTCTTTATTGTGTGAGGGAACCACCAAATTGATGAGATCACAGATCTATTTGAATATGGATGAAAATTTGTCAAAGTTAGAACAACAAAAAAGCTGGTTGACAGAAATGAGATTCAAAAATATTTTTGCTAATAGCAAAGGCCGATCTAATGCGAATAAATTTGAATATTGATAAATATAAAATCCTAAAATTTAAGTTGTAAGTCAGTTGTGCAAATACAAGATGGGGGAGTGATATGAAAGCTTATGTGATAGTGATCTGGGTATTTTAGTCCACTATTAATTTGAGTATGAGTCAGCAGTGTGATATGGCAGTCAAAAAAGCTAATTTGATATTAAGCTCCAGTGATAGAATGAACTAGTGATAATTTGCTGAGGATTTTTCTCTTAAGGCAAAAAGGAGAATTTCTCCTGCCAATTTTAATTTATTCATTTGTTGGCAAGTACTTCTCCAGATGAGAGTTCTTGTGGCAATATGGTTTCCACTTTAATAAAGGAAAAAAGAATCTGCATGTATCTGAATGAGATTTATTCTAGGATAATCTATAGAACTGATGAAGTCTTTCTGAAAGCTAGAAGTGGGTAATGCTGAAAATTCTTAGCTTGTAGCTTGAGGTAGGTCTCCATTAGCTGTCTGGGTGACCTAGGTATTAGTTTGTGAAGGGTGTGAGGAGCAGCAATAAGAATGGCTTCTTGGGGGACAGCAAGGTGGCACAGTGGATAGAGTGCTGGCCCTGAAGTCAGGAGGACCTGAGTTCGGATGCAGCCTCAGACCAAACACTTGACACTTACTAGCTGTGTGATGCTGGGCAAGTCACTTAACTCCAGTTGCCTAGAAAGAAAAAAAATACAAAAAAAAAAAAGAATGGCTTTTTTTTTAATGTAGGAAAGATTCCATCTATGGCACCTATTAATTTTTCTTGATTCAGTTGGTTCTAGAGCAGTGATCAAGTGTAGTTTGTTACTTCTGCTCCCAGATATATATTTTGTGATCTTTATGAATTATAATTCATTGAGTCCTAACAATAGGAACTGTATGGAGAGAGACATGAATCAAGTTCTTTTAAAGTGCCAAATTTTTTATGGTGATTAGGTAGTAGCTCAGTTATACTCTGTGATTGTTATTTTATTCACATGTTTATCTTACACATTTATTCACATATATGTTTATCTGTATATCTTACACATTCAATAATATTGATCATTAATATTCATGTATGTTATATAATCGTATTTATAACCTTTTATGTCATTGATTTATGCCTCATGGTTTTAATTCTTTTTAGTGATTAATGACTTTTAAATTGTTGACTTGCTTCTACCATTGATGTGATCTCTCATTTTACTGAACATTTGTGAAGTGTTGTTGATTTAAGTTTTTTCACCAGTCATAGATCTAGAGCTATAAGGAACACTAGAGACCATATAATCCACTCCCCACTCATTGTTACAGAAATGGCAACAGAAGGCCAAAGGTTGTGACTACCTAAATATCCAAGGTAGGATTGAAACCCAGGTCCTCCAACTGCAGCAGCAGTTCTTTCTGTGTTGTACCAATGAACCCAAATATTGAGTTTGATCTGTTGTGATTGCTAATAAAATGATCATTTCTGTTCCTTCTGCTCCCACATGTATGCTTCGGGATCTTCAACCATTATATTTGTTTGAGGGGGCAAAGAAGAAAGACAAAGAATGGGAGAATCTGACTTGCCCTATGGCTGTTCTCAAAGAGATAAGGACCTCAGCTCTCCTGGCCTTGGCCTGGAATCTGGGAAACATTCCCAGAGCCTAGGGATTCCTGCTTCTGTACAAGTGGTCATCAGCTCCTAATAGGCTCTGTAGCAAAACAAAGAATAAAGGTGTCATTAAGTATGTGGCCTGATTTTCTGGTTTATTTTTTAACTCTTCTGAGCCAATCTCCAGGCCCTGAGAGACCTAGAAAATATGTTAATATTCACTCAGTGCTTGTTTTGCTTATTGTGACCCCATTTAGGGTTTTCTTGGCAAAGATACTGGTGTGGTTTGCCATTTCCTTCTCCAGCTCATTTTACAGATGAGGAAGCTAAGGCAAATAGGGTTAAGTGTGCCCATGGTCACACAGCTAGTAAGTATCTGAGACCAGATTTGACTCTAGGCCTGGTGCTCTGTTGCACCACCTAGCTGCTTATTATATAGTACTTCATATAATGGGGTGTGTTACGTTCACTGACAGGCATTTAGTTATGTGTGCATATATTTTCTAATTAACCATTAGCAGTCTGTTTGCATTTGCAAAGGAAATATGAAAATTACAGTTTAAAAAGTCCTAAATAGCAAACATATCCTTACAAGAGAGGTCATAGCCATAAAACTCATTACAGAATTAATTATCGCAGTTATAGTTCTGCTGATCTACAAGCATTTATTAAATGCTTACTATGTACTGGATGCAAGATAGGAACATAAGTGTCCAGATTGAGGGAGATCTCACTGTACTCTGGTAAGGTCATGTCTTGAGGATTGTGTTCAGTTCTGGGGCTCAAATATTAGGAAGGACTGGCAAACGAGAGTGCTCTCAGGCAAAGGAGACCAGGAGGAGAGGCTGACTTGGATAGAAGAAGATTGAGACTTTGCAATATACTTATCAATTGAAGGAGATGTTTAATTTGGGAGAGTTGAGGCTATACCTCTCTTTAAGTATTAAAAGACTATCACATGGAGGTAGGGTTGTGCTTGTCTGATTTGATTCTGTAGGGGAAAACTAAGAAAAAGGGGGTTGACTTGGCCGAGAGGCAGCTTTGGGCTGTTTGTAAAATAAAGATTACTTGTAATTAGAGCTGTTCAAAAGTGGAATGGGGTGTCCCTGGAGGGAGAGTGTTTCCATCCCCAGAGATCTTCAAGCTGAGATTGGCACATGCATGTCAGCTTAGCTGGTGCAGTGAAAAGAACTCTGGCTTTGGAGTCAAAAATCCTGGTTTTGTTAACTTATTTCATAACTACCTATGTGACCTTGGACAAATAGTTTCCCCTTTCTGGGCAAGCCTTAGTTTCCTTATCTGTAAACTGGGAAGGGGAGGGGGGAATCTTGCAAGAGATGATCTATTTGGGCCTTTTCAGCTCTAAATCTCTATGATTCCTATGGCCCTTTCAAGTTGGAGTTTTCCCTAATAAGCATATTCCTTACTGTTAAATAAAACATAAGTGATGAGTGTTAAAGTAGCCACAAGATGGCACTATTTGAACTACATTTTCATAATCATTCCTATAGTGGAAGAAGTAAAATATCAGTTTATATAAAATATTGCTGTTTAATATTACATTTCTATCAAATTTCTAGCTGTATCAGACAAGGTATTCAAAGAAAATAATAATACTGTCAGTCCCAATAAAAAGTTCCCAATTCAGTTTTTCTTAGGTTTTTAAATGAAATTAATTTCAAGTAGAAACATGTTACTTCTCTTTTCTTTAGTGATGTTACAATCCATAGAGCTTAATTATTAATAAATGAATTTTTATATTTTTGCATTTTTTTACTGTTTATTACTTTGTAAGAAGGGACTATATATGCTATCCATTTGAATTTTTTTTGAGAAATGTATATCATTGTCATTTATTAACTTTTTTACATTTTTGCTTTCATCACCATAAAATCATAGATATAAAATTGGATGGAATCTTAGAACTCAATTATTGTAAGAAAAACATAGTCTTCATTTGTTTGTTTGTTTAATTCCCAGTGTAAACATTTTGGAAATCTAATATAATTTTACCATTTAACATGTAAAATGAAATTTTGTATCTTTGACCTCTGCACAAAGTCTCTATATTGGTCCAGCAAGTTTTGTTTTTTTTTCTGTCTGTGGGAAAAGATATTTCAGATATCTTTATATATCTTTAAAGGTTCATTGAATTCTTGACTATTTTTGCTGCAAAAATGGGAGTGTCTGTTTTTGCTAGAAAATTGGGAATGACAGAGGAAATTGTTAGTTTCCAGGAAATTAAAAGCTAAATGTTAACATAAGCTTTCTATTACTATTTCATAATATTTTACAGATTCAACCCTAATTTTTATTAACTTCATCATTGTTTTCAGAGTAAATTTCTAGAGAACCTCATAGTTTCACACAGACTAGTTGTACTTGTTTGTGTAGAACTTATGTTCACAGTGATCAGTATGTTAAGAAATAAAAAATTTTAAGATACTTGTTTTCATTGCAAGCAGCAAGCACTTGGGAGATGATTAATTTTATCAGCAATGAAAGAGCTCTAAGAATGAGATTATTTGCCATTATCTATAATTAATCTTCTGTCCCAAAGATAATACATTTAAATTAGTTTGTGGAATTGGTTCATCATTTAGAAAACTCATTTTGTGTTTAATTCTTATAATAATGAAACATACTTATATGTACAGAGAAGAAGCTAGAAGTTAAATATTTGGTTCTTATGGTGCAATTTCATGTTAAAAAATGAAAAGGTAAATTTAAAATAACTTATCAATTACTGTATAATAACAAGCCTAATGTGATTTGAATTTTTTCTATTTCTGTATTAGTGTACAAAGAAATAATTTCACTTTATCTTTAAAAATAAAAACAAAGGACCATACTTCAATGGTAGAGATAGACTTTCAATATTTTCAGAGATGTACAAATGTATTGTTCCCAGATAATTCACTTTCATTTCACTTCAAATTGAAAATGTATTTTCCTCACTTGCCATCTTCTTTCTGCAAGGTGTTCCAAAAGTCTGCACTAAGATTTTTGGGACACCCTTATACAGAAATTTAGATTTTTCCATTAGACAAAATAGGCTATTAAGAAGACTAGTTCTCTATTTTTAAACTAACCAGAAAAATTTTGAAGCATTATTATGTGGCAGTGCCTCAGAAACACAGAGTTCAGTATATTTGGAACTCTAATAAGAGATGTGAAAATTTGTGTTCAGGTACTATTGTCATTGGACTTATGTGACCACTAGAAATAATTTTGCCTGAGTTTATCCATAAAACAGACAGGTCTTGAAATATCATATACAAGTGTCGAACTGATTTTAAAAAACTGCATTGGAAGATTAGCCATTCTCAACAACTTCCAGTTATATTTCTCCTTCCTTTAGGACCTTTCCTCCTACAGTTCCCATGAAAGATTAGACTTTTCCAAGAAGTCCGGACATCTGCTGTTGCATTGGCCCTGGCATCACTAATAATTTTTCCGTTATCTACTTAGTACCTCCCCACTGTGTTGCAAACCCTAGACATATGTATTTAGGAGAGAAAGATGAGGTTTGGAACATAATTTACTTTTGCCATGCTGCTTGATTAGCCCAGTCAGTTTATTGGAGAAGTTGTTTCACTCTTACTTGTTTCTTATTGCGCTCAGATTATTTTCTCAGCATTAAGGCAAGACATATGTTCACCAGTTATAATTATTCATTTGCACTAATATTACCTGTGGATTTTTATCTTTGTAAATTGATTCTAAAATTAAAGGAAAAAGATCACATTGCTTTATGATTTATTAAACCAGATGTCCCTTAGTTTGTACAGACGATTTTTTGAACCTAAGTGTAAGACTTTTGTCCCTTTTAAATTTCATCTGGGTGGTTTCAGCCCAGCTTTGAAACAAGAAAATTTTTAAACTTGATCTGTAATGTTAGTAAATTCTCCCAACTTTAGGTCTGTTTAAAATAAATTGGGAATTGGATATCCAGCAGTTCTTAAGGCACATAGTAGGTGTTTAATAAATACTTGATGAATGATTAATATTTTCTTAGACAGTAAAACACCAGAAACTTCAGCCTTAATAGCTAATAAAATATCTTTAGTCCCACAAATAGTGTATTAATCATTATTTGAGCACTGTATTTCAACAGGTTTGTACCTAGTTTTGAATGAGTAGTATATGAATTGACCTTTTTAATTCATGATATCATTTTAGCAAGATTTTATTTTAGTACTTATTTGCATATAATTTCATCTAAGTCTTCCAACATTTCTCTGAATTCTTCACGTTTGTTGTTTCTTATAATTGAGTAATATTTCATTGTATTTATGTGCCATGGAAGATACAGGATAATAGTGTGAGGCAATGGTAGGGTTTGGAGAAGATTTTTAAGGATGGAAGGCATTTGGGTGTGTTTGTAAGCAGTAGGAAAGGAACCAGTAGTTAGGGAGAAAATAAAGAGAAGTGGAAGAGAGGGGCAATGATAGTGGGGACAGTTTGCTGGAGAAAGTGGAATGAAACTAAGAGTGAATGTGGAAGAGGTTTGCCTTAGCATGGAGAAGGGCCATGTTTCATTGTTGTTTGTCCTTTGTTTTTGAAGAGGACAAGTGATATCACATGGTGATGTCTTGATTTGTATATGAATTTTTTTTTAAGTAAGGCAGAATTGTACAATTGCAAAGTCATCAGCCTCATTCTCTCTTCCAAAGTCATTGAAGTCCAGTGGCAAGACAAAAGTCAGGACAACTGGCAATGGCCCAGGATGCAGTGGATGATCTTGGCATTTTTGGCATCTTTGATGTTTCACCAAGCTCTAAGCTTCAGCCACCTTCAGGTCCATTGGAACAAATTATTCTCATTCACCCATTCCACCACATGCTTGGGTTAGACATCCCCCTAACTTACCAGTGGGTTTGAGGCCTGCCAGTTACCCTCAACCTGGTTTAGCCCATCTGCCAAGATGGTTTTAGTGGAATGCGGGTGCTGTACATGCTACAGCTTCTTGGAGCCATAGGTCAAAATTGGGTGACCATTTGGACCCCGAAGGTGGATAAGCAACCCTGAAAAGGTCTCAGTAAGCTCTCGCCCCAGAGGTACTAGTCCTCTCTTAATGCCCCATACATCCCATCTTCTCATTAGAGGCTGGATGAAAGGAGAAGAGAATGGGGAATGATTTCAAGGATATGTAGTGAAAAAGAGAAGAGGAAACTCATAGTGAAGGGCCTCTGTTTTCTCAGTTAAGATGAGGTGAAGGCCTCAATGATAAACATGAGGGAAAATAATATTGTGGGAGTTTTAAGGAGAGGACGAAGTGTGGAACAGGCAGTGTGGGGAGTCGGATAAAAATCAATTGGAGGAGGAAGATAAAAGAATTACCTTGCTGTGGTGGGGACTAATTTGAGATTAAATTTTACAAATAGGTAGTGGAAACAGTCAGTAGTGCTCTGTGACTTCCTCCAGTTCTATTCAGTAAAACGTGAATATCAGTAAAGGAGAAGGATGGATAGAGTCATACAGGTTTAGGGTTTGGCAAGGTTATGAGCAACAGGAAGACAGGGGGACAAGAGATTCAAGAAGAGAGGAAAATGGTGGACTTGAACCCCTTAGCTAAAGGGTTGGGGTTGACAAAGAAAGAAAATGAAACTGAAGTAGAATGGTGGCCTATGAGAGTTCTGAGAGGTGGAGGACAATGAGTAGAATTAGGAAGAGTAAATCATGAGGAGAGATTGAATAATAGGAGGTTATGATCCGATAAAGGAATTTCAGATTTCTTGATCATAGGTATGAAAAAGTTATAGTTGGTGGCAAGATTAAGAATGTGACCATGTCCTTGACCATGACTCATAGCTATGTGTAGCTGAAGTAGAATAGGGGAGTAGGTTATGGTGATTGAATAGGTTGAAGTGTTAAATATACTGAAGTTCCATAATATAAAGGTATGAGCTGGAGAGGAAGGCAGAAAAACAAGGTATTTGTTGTTGTGGTGGTGGTGTAGAGTTTAGTCATGTCTGACTCTTTATGACCCTATTTATAGGGTTTTCTTGCCAAAGATACTAGAGTGGTTCAGACAAAAGTTAAGTGCCGTGCCCAGGGTCACAGGGCTGATACGTGTCTGAGGCTGGATTTGAACTGAGGTCTTCCTGATTCTAGGCCAGACCTGCACAGTTTGGCAGTAGGTAGGAGCCAAAATTAAAATAGACTAAATTTCTTCAGGCCACAGATAGGTTTTAAGTGGCTCATTTTCTTTTTTTTTTTGTTTTTAAATATAAATTTATTTATTTTTAGTTTTCAACATTCACTTCCACAAGTTTTTGAGTTCCAAATTTTCACCCCGTCTCCCCCCCTCCCTGCACCCCAAGATGGTATGCACTCTGAATATCCCTTCCCCTAGTCTGTCCTCTCTTCGATTTCTCTCCCCTTCTCTCATCCCCTTCTATTTTCCTGTAGGGCAGGATAGACTTCTGTACCCCATTTCCTGTATTTCTTATTTCCCAGTAGCATGTGAAAACATTTTTTTAAACATATGTTTTTAAAACTTTAGGTTTCAAATTTTCTCTCTTCTCCCTCCCCACTCACCCTCATTGAAAAGGCAAGCAACTCAGTATAGGTTGTACATGTGCAGTTATGCAAAACACGTCCATAGTAGACATGTTGTGAAAAACTAACTCTGTTTTCCTTAATCCTATCCTGCCCTCCCATTTATTCTGTTATTTCTTTTGACCTTGTCCCTCCTCAGAAGTATTTACATCTGATTACCCCCTTTCCCAATCTGCCCTCCTCTCTATAATCCCTGCTCTCTTGTCCCCTTCTCCCCCTATTTTCCTGTAGGGTAAGACAGATTTCCATACCCAATTGAATGTGTATGTTATTCCCTCCTTAAGCCAAATCCTATGAGAATAAGATTCACTCATTCCCTCTCACCTTCCCCCATTTCCCCTCCACTGTAAGAGACTTTTCTGTTTTTTTTTTTGTGAGATAATTTACCCCATTCTACCTCTCCCTTTCTTCTTCCCAGTATATCCTCTCTCATCCCTTAATTTTATTCTCCAGATATGACCCCTTAATCTTCAACTCACCCTGTGCCCTCTATCTATCTATCTCTATATACATATAATTTTTTTCCTCCAACTACCCTGACAAAGGTCTCATGAGTTATAAATATCATCTTTCCATGCAGGAATGTAAACAGTTCAATCTTAATAAGTTCTTATGATTTCTCTTTCCTGTTTACCTCTTCATGTTCCACTTGAGTCCTGTATTTGAAAGTCAAATTTTCTATTCAGCTCTGGTCTTTTCATCAAAATGCTTGAAAGTCCTCTATTTCACTGAATGACCATTTTTTCCCCTGAAGGATTATACTCAGTTTTGCTGGGTAGGTGATTCTTGGTTGTAATCCTATCTCCTTTGCCTCTGGAATATTATATTCCATGCCTGTGGTCCTTTAATGTAGAAGCTGCTAAATCTTGTGTTATCCTGATTGTGTTTCCACAGTACTTGAATGTTTCCTTCTGGCAGCTTGTAATATTTTCTCCTTGACCTGGGAACTCTGGAATTTGGCTAATATTCCTAGGAGTTTTCCTTTGGGGATCTCTTTCAGGAGGAGATCTGTGGATTCTTTCAATTTCTATTTTGCCCTCTGGTTCTACTATATCAGGGCAGTTTTCCTTGATAATTTCTTGAAAGATGATGTCTAGGCTCTTTTTTTGATCATGGCTTTCAGATAGTCCAATAATTTTTAAATTCTCTCTCCTGGATCTATTTTCCAGGTCAGTTGTTTTTCCAATGAGATATTTCACATTGTTTTCTAATTTTTCATTCTTTTGGATTTGTTTTACAGTGTCTTGATTTCTCATAAAGTCACTAGTTTCCAATTGCTCTATTCTAATTTTTAAGGAAGTATTTTCTTCAGTAATCTTTTGGATTTTGTTTTCCATTTGGCCAATTTTGCTTTTTAGGGCATTCTTCTCCTCATTGGCTTTTTGGAACTCTTTTGCCATTTGGGTTAGGCTATTTTTTAAGGTGTTAATTTCTTCAGTATTTTTTTGGGTCTCCTTTAGCAAGCTGTTGACTTGTTTTTCATGATTTTCTTGTATCACTCTCAGTTTTTCCTCTACTTCCCTTACTTGCTTCTCAAGATCCCTTTTGAGCTCTTCCAAGGCCTGGGACTGATTCATATTTTTCTTGGAGGCTTTGGATGTAGGAGCTTTGACTTTGTTGTCTTCTTCTTCTGGTTGTATATCTTGATCTTCTTTGTCACCAAAGTAAGATAATATAGTCTGACTCTTTTTGCACTGCTTGCTCATGATCCCGGGCCACTTACTTGAGTTTTAAACTCTTTGTTAAGGTAAGAGTCTGCTTCCAATGTGAAGAGTGTACTGTCCCAAGCTTCAGCTGTTTTCAGAGATACTTGTAGGGACCTGTAAATTTTCAGTTCTTGCAAGGTGGTATGATAAGGGGCGAGGTGTTTACTCCTTCCCTGGCCTGTAACTACAAGTACTCCTTTCTGTCCTGTAACTGTGAGGAAGGGTTTCTCTCCACAGCCACTACAAGCTCCACCAAGCCAGCGCTCCTCCTCACCCCAGCACCGCCGCCCAGAACTGTGACCCAGATCCAAACACGGGCGAAGCAAAAGATTCCTGGAGCCTCAGCACTGGCAAAGAGATCCCTGCAGTCCCTCTCTGATCAGCCACTGGATTCCCCCTCAGTCTGTGGGCCAGAAGCTTGGGAAGCAGCTGCCCCCCCCAAGGGCCATGCTGTTGGGGAATGGAGCTGAGACCCTGCCTTTTTGTCTCAGCACCGAAGAAACAGACTTTTCCCACTGACCTTCTAAATTGTCTTTGGCATTAGTGGATTGAGGAGTCTGGAAACCTCCACAGCTGCCTGAGATTCAGTCCTCTGAGGCCTGTTCCAGGTTCTCTGCGGCCTGCGCGCCCACGCCGCGCTGCGCTCCCAGCCCGGCGCGATACACCTTTCTGATGAATCATCCAGGTTGTCTTGGGCTGGAAATTTGTTTCACTCTGTCTTTTTGTGGGTTCTGCTGCTTCAGAATTTGTTTAGAGCCATTTTTTATGAGTATTTGGAGGGGGTTTGGAGGAGAGCTCAAGCAAGTCACTGCTTTCACTCCCCTATCTTGGCTCCTCCCCCTAAGTGGCTCATTTCTAAGTAAAGGTATAATGAATGATTAAACTGTTTCTCAAAAACACTTTTTTTTTCAATCAGGACATAATCCAGAAAATGCAATCAGCAAACACTTCTTTATGAAGTCACCTTTAGTAAAAGACTTCCCAGAAGCAGTAATTTCTTTAGAAATCTGAAAACTAACCTTAGTAGCGGCCTCATTTTCTGAGTTTACTTTCTTGAAAAACCTTTGTTCCTCACTGAGATTTTTTTTTTTTAACAATCTGAATGCTTTAGTTTGCTTTTCATTGGTGTCCAGTTTGCTTAAGTCAGGATGTTTTAATTTGAAATGGCAAGGAAGATTGTATTCCTTTGGAATGGGCTGTTACTTCTCAGCAAACAAGGCATAATACTTTGTCTCTTCCGTAAGTAAGCAAGTATCTATTTGTCCACTCCAGATTAAACACTCTATATTCCGATTGTCGTGGGACAAACAGGAGAGAGTGCACAGTGGCAACCCACCTGCCGAGTTACATGACGGGCACAGTAGTGACTAGTGGAAGGCAGGTTAACAGGACATGGACAAAGTACTCATTGAATCTTTACTTTCTTTTGCGACTTTTTTCATAGGCTGCCCGAAATCCTTTGGCAGGCTGCAAGCATCCTGCTATGTATTATACAGGCCTGTTTGAGGCCCAGCACTCTATCCAATGTGCCCTTGGTAAAACAGGTACTGAACTTCTTCGAAAATAGGGATAATGATGTGAGGGAATCAATACATAATTGCCATTACGATCCAGATTGAGTAATACATTTAGATAGAGTAAATGCTAAAGGAACAGGAGTTACCGAATTATAATAGTAGAGGGATTGTCTAGAAATGGTAATGGGAATTAAGGGATATTTACTCTGTGTGAGATGAAACCTCAAGAATCATTTTGATTATACTGATTTGGAACAATTTTTCATATCATGGCTAATAATTTGTACACAGTTGACCATACTTTTGACTTTGCTGTCATCCAGAAGCATTCTACTTTCATATTCATAAACTCTGAAGTTTCTTTATCAGTTCATAACATTCTGTCATTCTGTCTTTCCGTTTGCCTTTTAACTCCTAACCTTGTCTTTTTCTCACAGTGACCTCTAATGCCTCTATTCCTCACTTCTTTCCTAGGCCATCACTTCTGTCCTGGCTGTGCTACCCTCCCTTCCCTTTCTCAGCTTCTTGGTGAATCAGTTCACTTAGCACTATCCCTGCATTCACATCCCTTGCTCGTTTGCCCTGTCATCACTCACATCTAGCCAAACCCCACCCTTGTTTACTCCTACTATCCACTGCCTTTGTTCCTACTCATGTGCTTCTAAGGGGAGCTGGAGAAAATCACAAAACCAGGGGGACTGGGTCCATTACACATTTGTTATATAATCTCAAATAGACTTTCACTGCAGCAATAGGTTAGCACTCCCAGTAAATGCAGCAGCTATTCCAAACCTTTTCATCCCTCCTTAAACCTCAATACAAGATTTCCTCCTACCATCACCTCAGCTGAAGATCTCACCTCATAATTCCCTGAAAAAAATTGAGGATCTTCAATGAGAAATCCTTCTTTTTCATTCTTCTTTAACTCACATCACTTAGATATCATCTTCTACTGTCTCCTTTGCATCCTTTTGTGAAGAAGTAATGCTTCTTGCCAAGTCGAATTCCTCTAAATGCCTCTTTGATCTCATCTCTCTGCCTCTAGTTTCTCTCCACTGCAATCCTTCTTCCACTCAGCTGACAAAGTAGTTTCCTTAAAGCACAGCTCTGACTGTATCACCCCTACTCAGTCAATTCCAGTGGCTCCCTATTAATGCCAAGATTGAATATGAAATTCTGTTTTTTTACTTTTAAAGCCTTTTACAACGTGAACCTTTCCTGTATGTGTACAGGAAGTAAGTCTTACACTTTACTTCCCTCCATGTGCTTTACAATTTATGATTCTCCAATACTTGCCTACTTATTCTTCCTTGCATGCAGCACTCCTTCTCACATATTTGTGCTTTTTCACAGGCTGTCTTCCATTCCTAGAATGCTCTCCTCCTCACCTCTGCCTCCTGGTTTTCCTGAATTCCTTCAGTATTCAGCTCAAAATCCCATTTTCTGTAGGAACCCTTTTCTGGTTCCATTTCTCTGATTCTATACCCCAATAATATCTTCCCTCTGAGATTAACTTCCATCTACTCTGTGTGTATTTTACTTGTACATAGTTGTTCTCGTCTTATTTCTTCTATTCTAATGTAAGCTTCTTGAAGGCAAGTAGTATAGTATTTTTTTAATCAACTTTTTTGTATTCCCCTTTTTTTGTATAGTGCTTAGCACAGAGCCTGGCATTTGGAAAGCACTTAATAAATGCTTATTTACCTATTTGGGAAAAACTCTGAGTCACATACATTTATCCTAATACCCTATATTTCTAAGCTATCAAAACTTTGTCAGATATCATTGATACATAGATTTTTTTTTCTCCAAATGACAGTTTCCCTTATTCTAGCTTCATTGATTTTATTTGTGCAAATTTTTTATACAGTTTCAATTCAATAAATATTAAGTGCCTACTGCTAAGTGCTGGGGATACAAATAAGAAAAAGAAAAACAATCTCTGCCCTCCAAGAACTTATAATCTAATGGGGGAAGACAGCAAACAAAAGGAAGATATAAAAAAAAGGAGGGGAGGATGCCAGGGATGCCTGGTATGCAGGAATGATGTTTTGTGGAGTCAAAACCAAGCAGAGCCACTGATGGAAAATGGACAGTTACTTGGCAAGTTCTGATCCCTCTTTAAAGGAAGGTTTTGGGAGGAGTTTATTGCCTCACCCTGCAGCCCTCCAGTCAGAGGGCCTCCTTATTTTATCTTTATACTTTTTTTGAAAGCTTCTAATGTTTCCTCATTTAAAAAAACACCTCTAATGTAACGAATAGGCAGGTCGTCTCAGAGCTTCTGAGACATACTGGATATGAGACCCTGGACAACTCACTTAATCTCTCCATGCTCTAAGAAACTTTGTAAAACTTTTAAGTTTAAGAGTAGATTCTGACTTGCATTTATAGAGGGAGTTTCCTTATCTAGGAGTTCCCTCTGTCAGTGAAATCATAGCCAATTTTTAATTTTGTTTATTGTTTATATAAACTCTTTGTTTCTTATCTTTTTTCTCTAATTTTCAAGATTTCCTCTTTTTTGCTTCTTTGGGGTTTGTTTATTTGTTGATTCTCTAGGGGTTTTTTAATTGCATAGCTTACTAATTTTTTTTTAATCTTGTTAAGGTCTATTTCCAGAGATATAACTTTTCCTGATATGCTTTAGCAGCAGACAAGCAATTTTAGTATTTTGTCTTATTGTTATCATTCCTTTTCATATAATTATTTCATGTTTCTATAAGTTATTCTTTGACCCACTCATCACATACGTCTGTATACTTTTTTGTATGTATCTTTATTGTGTCTCTCTATTGGTAATTATTTTAATTGAATTACAGTGCATAAAAGATCAACTTAGTATTTCTGCTTTTTGTCATTTATTTATAATTTTTTCTATGTCCTGATATATGGTCTCATTATAAAAATACCATGAGGTGCTGAGGAATATATACTCTTTAATGTTCCCATTCAAAGATGCTATTTAGTCTTTCACCTCTAACTTTCTAACAGTTTGTTCAGTTCCATATTCCCTTCTTTGTTTTTGTTTTTGGTTGATTTATCCAAGTTTATGAGAAGACTATTAAAGTCTCCTAAAGATATTGTGTTACTTATCTACAGCTTTTTGCAATTCAGTTAACTTATTGTATGTGAATTTAATTCCATGTATCCAAATTGAACTCATTATTTTCCTCCCAAAACCTTAAATTCCATGTGTCCAAAATTGAATTCATTATTTTCTTCCCAAAACCCTTTTCTACTGTCATCTTTTCAGTCTCCATGTTCATAGTCTCAGCATTATTCTCACTCTTCCTCACCCCACATATCCAATCAGTTGTTAAATTTTACCACAACACCTCTTTCATATTGTAATGCATTCCCTTCTTGTCTCTATCACATAGAGGCCTTCTCTTCCTTTAATATTCGTCTCAGACACTATATTCTATATGAAGCCTTTCCTGATCTCCCCTTCTCATCACTGCTAGTGCCTTCCCTCCCAAAATGCTTTGTATTTTTCCACTTTGTATTTGTATTTATACTACATATTTATATATGTGCTTGTACAATAAGAGTCATTTCCTAAATGAACTAGGGATATGGACAATAATTTTAAGAGAAAGAAGTCCAAGCTATCAATAACCATATTTTTTAAATGCTCAGAATTCCCAATAATCAGAGAAATGCAAATTAAAACCATTCCAAGATCCCACCTCACACTTATCAAATTGGCAACATTGACAAAAAAGGAAAATGACAAATGCTAGAGGGGCTGTGGGAAAACAAGTACATTAATGTACTGTTAGTAGAATTGTGAACTTGTCTAGCTTTCCATTCTGGAAAGCAGTTTGGAACTGTGCCTAAAAAGTCATTAAACTTTGCACACCTTCTGACCCAGCAATCTCATTACTAGGTTTATACCCCAAAGAGATCAAAGAAAGAGAAAAGGGACCCATATGTACAAAAATATTTATTCCAGCTTTTTTTTTTGTGGTGTCAAAGAATTGAAAACTGAGAGAGTGAGCCATTCCCAAATGATTGAATAAATGTTCTCTGAATGTGTTGGAACACTATTTTGCTGTAAGAAATTATGAAAGGGGTAGTTTTAGAGAAATCCAGTAAGACTTATATGAACTGATATAGAGTGAAATGAGGAAAATCCAAGACAACAATTTATACAATAACTCTATTTTAAAGACAAACAACTTTAAGAACTGTGGACTCATGATTAGGAATGCTACTAATCCTGACAAAGAGATGAAGGACTCAGTGCAGATTGAAACCTTTTTTTTTTCTTCATGTCATGACCAATGCAGGAATTTATTTTGCTTGACTGTGTGTTTATAATGTGAGTTTTGGTTTTCTTTCTCAGTAGGGGTTGGGGGAGGTATGAGGAAGAGAAGGTAGATTTTGGTGGATTAAAACAATTAACTAAAAAAGGTACATAATGATGATGATGATGATGATGATAATGACTAACATATGATGCCTACTATGTGCCAGGCACTCTGCCAAGCACTTCTCAATCATTATCTCATTTGATCCTCACAGCCATCTTGTGAGGTAGGGGCTATCCTTGTTTTATAGGCGAGGAGACTGAGGCAAGCACAGGATAAGTGATTTTCCCAGAGGCACACAGATAGTGTCTGAGGTGGGATTTAAACTAGGTCTTCTTGACTTTAGGCCCTGCACTCTATCCACTGTACAACCAGCTGCCTCAGTTTTGTTTTTTTTTTTGGTTTTTATTTTTAATGTAACCATCTTTTAGGTAGAGATGATTAAATTTTTCTTCTGTCCTGGGCCTTGTAGAGTGCTTAGTACACAGTAGACACTTCATAAATGCTTGTTGATTGACTGTTTCTTCTTAATCCTCTCTGTGCCTCACTCTTACAAGTGCCAAATTTGGACTCCCTTCTCTGTCCCATTTCTATGTGATTTCAGTTCTAGGTTTTTCCCTCTCATCCCTTGTTTCTGCTGCATTGAACTCTTAGAAACTGTCAAATAGTGGCAGCGTCCAGGCCACTTTGTGTGCTGAGCCTTTAAAACTACTTCTTCCGTGCTCTTAGCATAACCATTCCCCACTCCTAAAGCTGGTTTTCCTATTTCTTATTCTCTTCCTGTACCTCCAGCATCTGGAGTTTAGGCTGTTCTCCGGGACTCATAAATCCTCTTAATGGTAGAATACTGTCCTGGAGGTACAACCCCTTCTCAGAGAAGGCTGTTTCCTAATGTGCAAAATCCCTTCACACATCTCCCACCCTCATCGCATGAAGCTCCTTTCTCTTTCCACTGAAATATACTCCCTCCCATTCTTCATTGTCACCTCTTTTCCTTTTAGGGATGAGACCTACCTTATATTCCCTTCACCCCAGTCCCTCTTCTTTATTGTTTTTGTCCTCTTTTTTCAAAGCCTAAAGAAATTGCTATACTTTGTCTGCGTCTTTCCATTGGGCAGGGGTGCGTCTCAAACGTTTTCTGCTTCTTACCTCTCCTTTCCCCAGCCACAGAACTTTTCTCATGTTTTGCTTCCCACAACACATACAGATTCATTCATAGGCAACATGGGATTTATTCCACAGGGTATTAATTCATGTTTTTTTTCTTTCTTTGTGATTGAATACATGAATGAGCAAAAGATTTTATTCAACACTTTTAGCTTTTGGAATGCAAATATGAAAGATGGACAGTAACTGCCTTCAAGAAGTTTACATTCTAGTGGGAGAAACAACACATCCAGAGGAATGGTAGTTAGGAAAGAAGGAATTAGTCTAGGAAGTCACAGAAATGTAAGAAGGAAGCAATAGAGTGGTCAGTTAACGCCTTTTTGAGAAGAGCAGTAGTATTAATTTGCTTACTCCCAGAATAGCAGGTAGAAAGTAGGAGAATTTGGTGTATATATGGGGGGGGAGGTTGTGGGGGTGTGTGTGTGTGTGTTTATTTATTTCCTGGTGTGGCAGGAAAATGGCAGAATGGAAACATGACTGAGACTGTGGGGCTGGCTGATTGAACTCTTACCAATCTGGGCCCCATGGTCCCAGGGCAGGAGTTCTGAAGCCTGAGGACTTAAGAATGAATTCTGGACAGAGTGCAGCAGCAATATCAGTAACAGGGTGACATGGAAGAAAGATAGCATTAAGTACAGTAAGATTGGAAGTCTGGGCTGACTTTCACTAGTCAAAACAGCATGTCCTCACACTGTATGCCAAACTGAGTGGCTTAGCCCTTCCAGGGCTTGGTATCTTGTGTTCAGATTCAGTGGGTAGAATTCTTCTTTAATCTTTAGCAATCCTTAGATCTCTTTTGTCCTTTTATGATTCTTCTTTGTTCTTTTGTCCCTTGATACTTTCTTCTTTTCTGTTTGATCCTTCAGTTCAATTTATTTTCTGTTTAAAAACAACAACAACAACTATACACACTAGAGAACTTATTTCTTGGCCTTTTTTAAAAAAAAATAATTTTACTTGTGTTTCTGTAGTTTGGAGTGTTTGGGAGTAGAATAATCTGCTGCTCTTTTTTTTTTTAATTGGGAAAATAATGAAAAACAAGAAAGCCTCAAGTCTCTCCTTTGTTGAAGGCCCATCTTTTTTCCATTGCTACTTGGCTTATATTTGCAGAATTATTTTCAGTTGCAGCTTGAGAACTTTTACTTTTTTTGTAATATAGGATTACATTCTTTGATTTCTTGTGGGTAAAGAGTAATCCCGGTTTATTAATTGGGATTTTGTCACAGTTGAAGGTCTTTCTTTTGACTGCTTGCAAAATTTGTTCTTTGTTATGGAACTTTTAATTACTATATTTTTAACTACTATGTATCATAGAGTTTCCATGTAGGTTTTTTCTGGGATAGCTGTATATTTGATTAGTTTTTGTATTACTACTATATGTAGATTTGATTTTGTACTTAAAAGTCTAGGTAGTTTTCTTGTGTTATTTCCAGCAGCATGATATTGATATTTTTGTTTTTGTTTGTTTTTAACTCATCATGTTCTTATAGGAGTTCTGGGTTCCTTAAGTTGTCTCTGTGAACTTACCATCAAGTGCAGTTACTTTGATTTGTAAAGAATTATGTCTTCTATTAAAGTTGCTGCCTTTTGTTTCTCTGCTGCCCATCTTAACAGTTTTGTATTTTTGTTTTCCAGATCAGTCATTTTTATCTTTTAGAGCCTGGCCTTCTTTGGGTACATTCTATATAATATCTATTTTTTGCCTCCTTTAATTATGCCTTGGTAATCCTGATTTCCAGCTTAATTTCATTTCCAATATATTCATGTTTCACTTTTATTTTTGGAGTTTCTTACTGTTCTTTGATTTCTGGGGAGTCTCCCGAATTTTACTTTTTATTTGGGAATTTTTGACTCATTTTTCTTTATAGTATGATTATTAATTGTCTTCTGGCCTCCTTTTCAATTTTTATTCATTTTCTTCTTTCTGTATGTGTTTCTCTGTTGATTTATCTGATTTTGATAAAGGTTTCTGCCTGAGCTTTCTTCTTTGAACTTTTAGTCTTTTTCCTCTTGTCTTCCTAGTCACTTGTCTTTGATTTCTCACCTCACTTTTTGGTGCTTCTGCATTGGTGCCCCAAGGAGGGGCATCCTCAGCCTCCTCGTGTTTGAGATAGGCACATCAGGGTGCTAGCCAAAGTCCCTGCCCGGAGCAAATGTCATGTGGAGAGACTTAACTCGCTAGCATGTCTATTTCATTTTCTTCTGCACAAGTAAACTTTACCACTAACTTGTTTTGTGCTTTTCTGACTTCCGTCTCTCTTCTTCCACTTGCTTCCTCTTTCTTCTCTGTGGTTCTGTAGAACACCCTAGAATCAATGCCTGCAGCCTCTTTTGGAGGGGGAATGTGTGGGTTCAGGCATGAGTTCCTGCTGCACCGAGCAGGTGATCCTCCTTCTCCAGACCCTGAGGCACAGCCTGCCATTTTGCCTCTTCTGCTGTGTGACGCTTATGGTGGCAGATGAGGATGCTGCATGAGAGCTATAAGGACTGCAGTGGTTGGACATTATTTTTTTTTTTTGCTTATTGTGCTGTTTCTGTTTTCTTATCTTCTGGATGACCTTTAGTGATTCTATATCTAGCTCATGATTTCTTTTTGCTGAGGTTTTTTTGTTGGAGAAGTTAGTGGGGAAACACCTTATTTGCCATCTGCTAATCATGCTATCCATAAGTGTGTGATGAAAAGTGAAAATAAAATCATGGAACAGCAAAGTTGAAAGGCATTCAGGGGGTCATCTAGTCTGACACATTCCTAAACTAGAATCCTTTCTAAATCCTCCATGAAAAATGGTCACACAGTTTTAGTCTGAATACTTCCAGTAAGAGGGAACCTGTGACTTCTCAAGGAAGCGCACTTCACTTTGAGCCTGTATATGCCCATTGTAGCTTTTACCCAGTTGCTCCTAGTTCTCCACTCTGTGACTGAGCAGAATCACTCAGATTCTTCTTCTCCTTAACATACCTTTAAATTCTTGAAGACCCTTCACCTAAATCTCTTTGCTACCCTAAATATCCTAAATATCCCTAATCATTTCAACTGATATTTATTTGGCATGATGCTTTCCTGGTCATCCCCCCTTCCCTTGGGAGCACTGTGCACTAGATCTGGTCCAACCAGTGTAGAATATAGTAGGCCTATAACCTCCCTTCTTTGGGACATTTTGGCTTGCATTGGTTGTTCCATTTATGGATGACCAAAGTTCACGTGAGTTTTTTTGTTTGTTTGTTCCTGTGTCATGCTGTTAACTCATATTGAACCTGTAGTTCAGGAAAACTCTTAGAACTTTTTCTTTCTTTAAAAAGAAAACCCAGTAACAGTCAGCAGAGGCAAATAAATAACCATTTTACATAAAACCCTTAGCATTTAATGGAATAAGGCCAAACAAATTGACAAACAAGAAATAAAGAAGAAATATTTGCCCAGTGACCCTTTTCATATCTGAAGTTCTAATACTTTGACTTTATTTTCTTTTTTTTCTGTATAGTTGTGGTCAATGTGTATATAGTTCTGATATTGCCCATATCACTTTTTTCTAGATTCATATAGGTCTTCCTATTTTTAATATTCATATTTATATTTTATAATGCCATTGAATTTTATTGGACACATGGGTTGTTTGCAGTGTTTTTGCTATTGCAAATAAATATAGCAAATAGACATAATTTTAAAGTTAAAATCCTAAAAATTGAATTGTTGGATTAAAGAAGTATGATCATTTTGTGATAACATTTAATACAGAATTTCCCAATAGTATTAGTGCTGTTTTGAGCTTTAATAACTTAAAACAATACTATGGCATCAAGACTTTTGTGACATCTTGTATTATCAAATTATGTTCCAGAATTTTGTACCAGCTTATATCCCTACCAGCAATGTACTTATCTTGTGCTTCTTTACCTGTGGCTCTGTCAAATATAAATTTTATCATTTTTGCCCTTGCTAATGAGTATGTTATATTACAGTTACTTTGATTTTTATTTCTTTCATCATTAGGAAATTTGAGCATCTTTTCATGTGGTTTTTAGTAATTTGTGGCGTCTTTTTGGAAATTGTATTCTTTGACTTTGATCTGTTGGAGAGTGTGTATTAGTAATACATACATTCGTATATGCATGCATACATATACACATTTACGTGTGTGTGTGTATGTGTGTTCCTCATGGATTCAGGATGTCAGACTGTTATCAGATATATGCAAATACAAAAAAATCTATTGTTTCATCTGAGTAGGATGTTTTATCCTACAGTGGGAATTCCTAACAACACAGATCACAAATAGTCTGACTTTGTAGATGAATATTTAGATGACACCCAGAGCCAGATATCAAGCTGTAAAATCTGTCTCCTAAACTCCAGTGTCATATGAACAGCTGCTTGTTGGATATTTATTCATGAATTTACCATAACCATTTCAAATTCAGTATGTCCAAAATGGAGTTCCTTTCTTCTCTCTTCAGCTCACTCCTCCTTCAGACTTCCTTAATTCTATCAAAGGTATCACCATCCTTCCGGTTACTCAGATACAGTATAAAGTGCACTCAGTAGTCAGAGATCTGGGCCTAAATTTCATCTCTGTTGGGTACTACTGTGTTACCTTGAGCAAGTCCCTCAATTTCACTGGGCCTCGGTTTCCTCAACTAGTCAAAAATGTTCTTAACAGGATGTCTGTGAACTTGTTTTTTAAATATTTTAGTATTTTAATATCATTGATTTCCTTTGTAATCGTGTGTGTGTGTGTGTGTGTGTGTGCATTCATTTAAAAACATCATTCTGAAAAAGGGTCCATAGGGTTGACCAGACTACCAAAGGGGTCAATAATGGGGGAAAAAAAGGTTTAAAAAAGGCTAGAATCTCCATTTTAAGGAAAATGTCACAATGAGCTATATTTACCTTTTCATTTCTCTCTCGGCTCCATTCCTGACACCCTGGAATTATTTCTCCACCATGCCAAAGATTGTACACTGTGACTAGGTGAGATTTATACCAGGAATGTAGGGCTGGTTCGTTGTTAGGAACTAGAAACATAATTGGCCATACTGATAACAAGAACAACAAAAATCATGTGATTGTGTCAAGGCACAGAAAAATCTTTTGACAAAATGCAATACCCATTCCTGTTTAAAAACAAAACAAAACAAAACATGGAGATAAATGGATTTTTACCTAATAGGAGAACTAAAACCGAGAGCCAGCATTTTTGTAATGGAAATAGATTAGATTCCTTTCTGTTAAGATCAGGAATAAATCAAGGATGTTCATTATCATCACTACAATTTGATATAATGTTTAAAATGCTAGGTATAGCAATAAGACAAGAAAAAGAAGTTGAAGGAATAAACATAGGCAAAGGGGGAACTAAAATCATCACTTTTTACAGATGATATGATGATATACTTAGAAAACCCTAGGGTTAATTGAATATTAATCAAAACAACTTGAACAAAGTTGGAAGATATAAAATAAATTCACATAAATCAATAGCATGTCTGTGTATTACCAACCATGCCTAGAAAGGAGCAATAGAAAGAGAAATTCCATTTAAAATAATTTAAAAATCAATAAAATACTTGGGAGTTTGCCCATCAAAATATACCTAGGAACTATGTGAATATGGCAACAAAGGATTCTTTATGCTAATAAAGATCTAAATAATTTGAGAAATATTGATTGCTTATAGGTAGTCTGAGCCAATATAATAAAAATTATAATACCTAAATAAATTTATATATTCAATGCCATACTAATCAGATTACCAAAAGATTACATTATAGCACTGGAAAAAAATGAGTGTGAAGGAAAAAGGCTTCTTGTACTAGATCTCAAACTGTACTACAAAGCCATAATCATTAAAATGATTTAGTACTAGTTAAAAAAAATATTGATCAGTGGAACATATTAGGTACAAAATATACAGAACAGACAGTAGCATAGTGTTTAATTAAGCCCAGATACCCTGGACACTGGGAGGGCTCACTGTTTGACAAAAGTTCCTGGGAAAACTAGTTAGCAACCTGGTATAAATTTTAGGCATAGACCTACATCTCGTATCATGTAAGATCAGCTCTAAATGGATATATGACCTATATATAAAAATGAAATCATAAGCAAATTAGAGGAGCAAGGAAGAAGTTATCTTTCAAATCTATAGATAGGGGAAAGTTGACGAAAGAAGAGCATCACAACAATATAAAAGACAGTTTTGATTATGTAAAAATTTAAAAGTTTATCACAAACAAAATCAAGGCAAACTGGGTGGGAAGAAAACTTTGTAGCATGTTTCGCTCGTAAAGGTCACAGTTCTAAATAGGAATTGATTCAAATTTATAAGCATCATTCCCCAAATGACAAATGGTACAAGGATGCAAACAGGCGGGTCTTAAGGAAAGAAAGACAAACTATCTATAGCCATATTAAAATTGTTTCAAATCATTAACTAATAGATAAATGCAAATTAATTCAACTCTGAAGTTCTACTTCATTGCCATGTGAATCGCAACGTTGATAAAAAAGGAAAATGATGAATGTTTGAGGAACTTTGGGAAGACCGAGTATAGTGATACACGATAATTATATTAATTGGTACACCATTCTGAAAAACATTTTGGAACTATGCCCAAAAAGTTTCAGAACCATATAAAATTTTTTACTCAGCAATACAACTGCTAGGCCTATACCTTTAAAATGATCAAAGAAAGAAAAATATCACATATGTATAAAAATGTTCATAGGAGCTTATTTGTGAGGACAAAAAATTGAAAGCTGAGGAGGTAACCATCAATTGAGAAATGTAATAGGATATTTTTCTGCCAGAAGAAATGACAAAGGAGAAAATTTCAGAGAAACCTAGGAAGACTTGTATGAACTCATACGCAGTGAAGTAAGAAGAATCAAGAAAACAATTTATGCTATAACTACAACAGTGTACAGACAGACAATTTTGAAGGACTGAAAAAGTCTGATCAATGCAGTGATCAACCATTATTCCAGAGGACTGATAATGAAAAGTGCTACCCATCTCCTAATGGAGAGGTAACATACTAAAAATGCAGGAAAAGATGCATAGTTTTAGACATAACTGATATGGGATGTGGGAATTTGTTTTGCTTGATTTTGCTGTTTGTTTAAATTGTTTTTTTTTTATAGGATAAGGAGTGGGGATAGCTGTATAGTGAGTGTGTAGATGGAAGGTAGATAATATAAATTCTTGTTAATTGGAAAAATATTAAAAAATTAAACATTTTTTAAAGAGTATTGGGGAATGAAATGCTATTCTCAGCCTTCTACCTCCTTAGTTTTCTAAGTTTTTATTCACTGAATCTTTAATAGATACTAGTGAATCTGTTAACAGAGTAGCGAATCGATAATGCAGACTAAGTTCAGAAAGCAAGTTTATCAGTTATTTGGTTGAGTATGTTATGTTCTAAGAAAACTTTTATTCAAATTAAGACTTAAATTTCAACACTTGAGGGAACAGAAATCCAAAGGTAACATTTATGGAAATTGGAACATATTTACAGTAAATTCCCCTTAAAACTGAGGTGAGGAGGGAGAAAAAAAAGGAGGAAAAAAGGAAATGTACATGATAACTTTGTTGTATTATCTAAAAGGAATAGCAAGTTGTGCATAGTGAATTTACAGTTTCACGTGCAATCATCTGTTTTATTGTACTATATTATGGAAATGCTGGTTTTATTCTATAATTTAAAAAATAAATTTAAATTAAAAAAGAAGAAGAACTGCTACAGAGGAATAAGACTACCTACCACCCACATATACCAGCTTTGTTATGTTAGACTTTACTATTCAGTAATTATATTTTACTCCCGTGACACATTTCTCCTCCAAACTTTTTGTTACTTTTGGGGGCACCCTTGGTGTTATCTTTGACTCCCTGTTCTCTCTTACTCTGTATATCCAGTCTGTTACCAAATTTTGTCTTTACCTCCATAACATTATTCATATATGTCCCTTCTCTGTATTCACATGGCCACCTTTCTAAATCAGGTCTTCAACAACTCTTAGTTGATCTGTTGTAACAGCCTCGTACTTGGTCTCCCATCCTCAACTCCCATCTTTCTCGTGGTGGCCAAAGGTGATTTTCTAGAAGTATAGATCTGATCATTTCACCTGCTGTAAACTTCAGTGGCTCCCTTTACCTCCAGGATCAGACATTAAACTCGTCACCACTTGGGCTTTTACTACCTCTTTAGTCTTTTTATATATTACTTTCCTCTGTGTATTCTGGGGTCAAATCGTACTGGCATTCTTGTGGTTCTATAAAACCGTGTCCCATCTCCATGTCTTTCTACTGGTTCTCCCTCATGCCTGAAATATTCTCACTCCTCATCTGTGTATCTTGACAGATGTCCTTGATTCTTTCAAGACTAAGGGTAGAGTGCTACTTTCCTGATCTCCTCCATTGCTAGTTGCCATCCTATCCAAGATTATACTATAAATGCTTTGTTTGTGCCTTGTATATACTTATATATACATGTTATCCCTTTTCCCCTCAACTCCTCTAGATTGTAAACTTCCTGAGGGCAGGGATTGTTTCATTTTCCCCAGGGCCCAATGCCTGGTTACCAGTAGATGTTTAACAAATGCTTGTTGATTGATTTAAAGTATGATTTTATCAGTAGTTCATCTGAGTTACAATAAGATTTTTATTATAACACTTATAATAATATCAATTCTGTACATTTGTGATAACTTATGTTTCATTATTTTTCCTGAGCCCTTTTCACCCCTTTCAGAAGGCCTTCTGGAATGAAATTACCTGTGCCCTGTTGTTTTGTGTGTACTGCATCCTCTGTTGCCTGCCTCCAGCTCTTTTCCTGGCAACTTTATTATATTTCTTTTCTTTCATTTCTTACTAGTCTTGAAAATGAAATGCTCATTTTTCTTAACAAAAATATATATTTTATGTATGTGTGAAGTGTTTCTAAGAGAATGTAAGCCCCTTGAAAGCAAGGCCTTATTCATTTTTTTTTTGGTCTTTGTATCCCCAGCATTCAGCATGTTGCAGACATTTAATAAATGTGTGTAGATTGGTTGGGAAAAAATGTCTAGTTCTAACTTGATGGTGTTGCTTGTAAGTCTGCTTTTCTGTTTTCTTAGCTATGTAGGACAGCGGATAGAGTGTTAAACTTATAATTAGGAAGAGCCAAGTTTGAATGCTGCCTCAGACAGTAGCTTCGTGACTCTGAGCAAGTCAGTTGACCCCTGCCTCAGTTTCCTCATCTATAAAATGGGAGTAATAATAGCACCTACATCTCAGGGTTGTTGTGAGGAACAAATTAGATAATGTTTGTAAAATGTGTTGCAAACCTTAAAGTACTGTATAAGTGCTAGTTATTATTATAATTTCTTTGGGAATAGGTTGTTTACTTTGTGGACCCGATAATGCCTTGTGTGTTCTCATCCTAAGATTGTAAGCCCTTTGTTTCTCTAAATTAATTTTGTTATTATTTTGTCTAGCTCTATAAAGTTTCTCCTTTGTAGCCTGATATAGCCCTATATGTTTAAAATAATTTAGGGGTATTATCTTCATTTTTAATAATGTTTTTGTGGCCTAACAATTAATATCCATCTCTGTATTGAGACAGGAGAAGAGAGAATAGTTGTAATAAATATTAGTATTGATTCTACTGGATATCTTATAGTTAGAAAGAAAACAATGGATTCTAATTTAATATTTCCTTACACAAACTACCTATTATGGACTAGTAAATATTTACATTCTTTTTCATAAACAATTTGGACAAATTCAGTGGCCTCAGTACAGTGGCTCAGGCAACAGGAACTGGTAGCTGTGAAGGAGAAAGAAGCTAGGGTTGTGGGCTGTGTCCTCTCCCCTTCCACTTTCAGTCCATGGGGGCTTTATTTTGTACCTCTGACAGTTTATTTTACTCTAGCTGTTATTATATTTGCTTTATCTTCCTGCTCGAGTATAAACTCCTCTAGGGGAGGGATTGTATCTTCTCTACACTTTTCCCCCATCAGTCCTAACCTAGCGCAATGTTCTTTTAAAAAATGAGCTTTTTAAAAATGATGTTAAATTGAATTTGAATCTCTTAAGTATGTAATATGCTGGTAGAAACAAAATGCTTATGGAATGACCCATTCATCAAGAAATTTTAAAATTTCTGTTTAATTAAATAATGTATTTGAAATGATTTACAATAAAATTTACAAAAAAAGAACAAGTTTTGGTTGTTGATGTGAACATAGTGTTATGTAAAGAAATATCTAAATATTTTATACCCCAAGCTACTGTTTTCTTACATGGTGACTGATTTTCATATGGACTCTAATGCCTACTAATCATAGTACATTTAAGGTAATTAATTTCTGATATTGAGAAAAATAAGCCATAGCATTTTGTTCATTTGAGAGTGCTAATACTATTTATCCTCTAAAAACAAAAATATCATATGTCTGTATTGTTCCTGGTTAGAAAGTATTAATGTATAGAAAACTATATTCTTAATTTCTGATGGTTTATCACTTTCACTGCTTTTTCCTCTAATGTTGTCACTCTTCTATTTTCAAATGTCATTCCTTTTTCTTATAACAAAGAAAATTATGTCTATATACTTTGAAATTCCAGCATGATAATGACCTCGTAAATAAATTCTATTGTTTTAAAATGCTATTAATTTTTACGGAGTACCATATTGAAACTTTTGGAGGTTTTACATGTATAAGCCAACAATGGCGTAAAGTGATATGTAATAAAATAAAACTTTTTTTACATGTTAGTCTTTATGTTTGTCTATTTCTAGGTATACCTTAGATGAATTTGGGACAGCTCGAAGAAGTACCGTTGTTCGTGGGTTTATTGATGCCCTTACAAGAGGTGGCCCAGGAGGAACTCCTCGACCTATTGAAATGCACTCTCATGATCCTTTGAGGTACAGTGACAGTAAGACAGAACAAATGCTTTTTTTCCTGCATTTTTGTTGGAGGAATCTTTAATTATACATTTTTTTAGGTATGTGGGAGACATGTTGGCTTGGCTCCATCAAGCTACTGCTTCTGAAAAGGAACACCTTGAGGCATTATTAAAAATGGTAACCATACAAGGTAATGTCACAAAGAGTCATACACTGATTAACTATAAATGTGGGTATTACATTCTTCTTCATTACCACTGCAGCCACCCTAGTAAACTAGACTTTCATTACTTATGAAAATAACTTATTAACTAATCTCTCTGCCTCTATTTTTTTTTTTATCCTTGACATCATTCTGCATATGGCCACCTGGAGGCTAACCTTATAATTTTGGCTTTATGTTAGTTCCCTAGACAAAAGCCTACAATGTTTCCCCACCCCCTACTGAAAAAAATCAATTTCACATCAATTTCAGTTTACTCTCTATGCCTTTTGACTCCTTTTGTAAACTTTCCATATTTTACAAGAATGACATTATGTCTCACAAGTCCTTAACATGTATTCATTCCAATTTTTCTGTTTCTTCAGTGTCTCATTCACATGCTCATCCCCACATCTTTACTTTTGCTAACATTGATCCTCAAATTGCTAAGCTTTCTTTACTCTTTTCCCTCTCTTCAGAGCCTTTCCTTTTCACTTTTTCTGCCCAGATTTCCCCAATCTCTTTGAACTCCTCTTTTGATAGTTTCTAATAATGGATGAACATGGTACTTAATATAGGATTGATTATTAAATATCATTTATTATGTATATCACGTTTGAAAATAGAAAATAGTGATATGTAAGAGAATTGAGGTCAAGTAACCTGTCCAGAGGCCTTCAGTGAATTATTGATGCTTCTAGCACTAGAAATATAAACCCCTTGGTTTTAATAGCAGATATGTAGTTGATTTAAGGGAAGTTTGAAGCAAATTTTATTTCCTAAGAGAAACACTTAAAAGTTTAGTGTTCTAAGAACATGTAAAGTCTTCCTTACTTTCCTGAGTATAATTCTTAGCCTTATCAAATGAAAACTTTTAAAAGAGTTGTGCAGTGTCTATATTAACTTAATATTTTGTTTCAAACTGATATTTTTATAACCTAAATAATTCTTTTTTTACTAGGGCAGAAATATACATTTACCCTCTCGATTTTACACTTATTTAGTGATACTTAGGTTCTCTACCTAATATATCTTTTCTTCTTTAGAATATGTTCCTTATTGTAAAAATAATTTTAATTAATTTTAATGTGTTTCATGTATAGAGACTATTTAAAAATTCCCTACAAATTTACTATTTGAATTAAAAAAATTTGTTTAGGATTCATGATTAGAAATCAGTCTTTGGAAATAAAAAGTCATTTTGTAAGTTGTTTGTCAAATTTCAGATATTTTTAATTACAACTACCTTAGGATAACTATTGTGGAATTTAGAGATTTGTTGGGTAGTTCAAAGATAACATGTTTTTGGAAACAGCAAATATTTTGACCTGTCACTTGATTGTATTGCCTGAAACAACTACTGTAAATAGAGCACATCGTATGGTTCTCAAGAGAAACTGATGCAGATGTGAAAACAACAGTTAACCTCATAGATTTGAACACTTTAAGACTGAGATTTAATTCAGTAATATATTTGGTATAGCAGCCTTTTTTCCTTTTGTAGTAGAATTTTTGTGAATATCCTGATTATTTAGCAGAAAGCATTTTTGGTCTTTAACTGTTAAACTGCTTTTGTCATATTTTACTTTAATGGCTCTATGTTCATCAGTGTGCAGATCACAAGAAGGCTTTATCTTGGCTTTGTTCTTTCAAATATCCACTACCTACTAGAGATCTCCCTCTCGGTCTATTGTACCAGTGGAGCACCTGTCCATAGGTTACCCCTTACTCTTGTGTTATCAGTCCAGTTACTTTTTTCAGTTGTATATACTTCTCTGATAATTATTTCCTATTCAAATAACTTTGGAAGTTTTAGAGAAGTTTATCTTTACACCATTCTTTTTAACTAATAAGATTCACAAATCATTTCGTTACCCTTACACTTATTTTTTTTCCCACAAAGAAATAATGTTCATATGTGTGAATGCATCAGTCACATAACATAGACATACAAATTAGGAAGAGTACATAGATGTAAGATTTGAAACAAATTCAGATGTCCAAATGAGAATTTAATAAAAAGAGATATGGTAATTTTAGATGCTTGATAGTGGCATCAATCAGATGGTCTGTGTTTCTGCTAAGTGGAGAAACACATTTGAACTTTTTAGAGGAATTTTGGGATCACATATAAGTACCTTCATGTAAAGAAGAAAATAGGAATGATGGCCTCTCTTATGTATATTCAACTATAGGTGTAGAAGAAAACATTCAAGAAATAGTTGGACATATCACTGAAGGAGTCTGCAGACCCCTAAAGGTAAAAAAAAAAATCATATATTTTTGTACCAGAACAGTAGATTAGTATTCAGTTAAGTGATAAATTTGTCCACTTAAAAAAAAACACATACACACACACACACTGTCTAGTTTGTTTTCATTTTGATTCTGTAATTGAAATTTTATGAAGATCACTTTCTTTATATTACATAAGAATACTTATAAAGCAAACAATAACAATAAATTTTTGTAATCATATATATATTTCCTCCTTAGAAGGGAAAGGAGAAATTTTCCTAACTTGAATATTTGAAATGTTAAACCTAATTACTACACGTTCTATATTCAGAGTGATATGGAGGATTGGGGAAATACAACTATTTTTGAGGTTACTAATATTATCTATAAATTCTTAAGAGATTTTCCAGGAACTTTGGCTCCATTGTTTCATACTTATATTACCTTAGACAAGTTATGTCACTTCATTGGGTCTCTGTTTTCCTTATTTGCAAAGGGAGTGGGCTGGACTAGAAGTATTCTAAGGTCAAATCCATCTCTAATCCTGTGATCCAATGAACCTATGCCATTTACCTTTTTTACTCTTCATTAACAGTAATGAATTACGTTCATGTTTATATATGTTTATTAAGTTTAAAACGATCAGGCCAAATGTAAAATAATTTCACTTGGCTCGATATTTTAATAATGCTTTGCATTATTTGACTTTTTTTGCTTGGTAATTTATTCTCATTTTATATATAGAAAGCTAGAAATCCAGAGGCTGTTTGTGATAATCTTTGCAAGAATTATTTAACAACTTAGTTTCCATAATTCTCTGCCTATTCCCACAATGTTGAGATAGCAGTAGTACTATTTTCTATTTTGATAATGCAGTCTTCTAATATACTTTTCAATAGCTGAGTATTTATATGTAGTACCTTCAGTATGCCTGTAATTTATTCACCTTGGTATTGAATTTTATATGCAGCAGAAATAAAAGAATGATCAAATTTATGATCATTTGGCTACCATGCAATTATTATATTATAGTTTGATTTTCATGTATCTAGTGAACCTAATAAGTGTTGCTTCCAGTGGTCATCTGAGCAACAGAAAGATTATAGGAAAAATGTAATTTAAAAAATTCCTGGAGCAGCTAGATGGTACAGTGAATAGAACAGTAGCCCTGGAGTCAAGAGGACCTGAGCTCAAATGTAGCCTCAGACACATGATACTTCCTAGCTGTGTGACCCTGGGCAAGTCACTTAACCCCAATTGCCTAGCCCCCCAAAATATTCCTTCTGTTGTTCTTCATAATTTTAACATTTTCTTCAATCTCTAATACCTACTAAGTGCTTGTTTCTTCATTTACATTGACTTTAGTGAATTTGATTAAATTAATATCACTTTCTATTTATTGTCAAATAAGACTTATAGTTATTGGAGTTGGTAAATAGTATCTTCCCTGATTATTTGGATTTCCATTTTAAAGGCTAACTGTGAATCCTTCTGACCATTGTGAAGAAAGAAATGTTGTGGAAACAATGAAAAGTCTTATTAATGATAAGCACTTAAAAAGTAACAGATACTACTTAAATAAAAAATTGCACCCCAGAGTCTTCAGTTTAAAAATGTATTTAAATACTTGCATTCTACTTTATCCCTTTTGAGCTTCTAAATCTGGATATGTACTTATGCAGATGTTGGACATCACCGTGTCTCATCAGGAAACTTTAAAATATAGTGCTAAAGGTTACAAAGACAGTAAGAAGTGCATTCTGTTATAAAATGAAAAAGGAGCTTCCCCTCCTGTTCGCCTTTTTGAGTAGGTTTTGCAAAGGAGAAAGAACTTTAAATCTTTCCATGTGACATTATGGCATTTCTTACATACTCTAGAGAGTACCCAGCAGATGTTTGCAGAGGTTCACTTCAGATTAATTTGTTTGTTACAAATTTAGTGACCTGAAAAATTATTTTGTCTTTTATTCCTAGATGATGCTCATGGACTGTTATCTTCATTATTTTAAGAATCTCTTTATACTGCATTACCATATATGAATAGCTAATATTGTCAGTTTAATGTGTTAACCAGTTGAAATAAGAATAATACCTTTATTTTTCCTTTTAATGTACTAAGCTCTTAATCATTTATCCCAGTTTATATTGATAGTGATTTTTCTGCTTTATCATAATATTTTGTACTTTAAAATTCCATGTGTTTATTAAACTTGTAACTCAGTGATGCATGACTGATTGGCTTTTAGATAATTTTAATGGATCTCTCACTTTATTAATGTGAGAATACTCCCAATCAGTACAGATTGTAACCTGCCCATACCTTCTCATCCTATGCAAATTCTTGACACATCCTTCCATAAATTCTTTACAAGGCATCCTCCCAAAATAGGAGGACTTTCCCCTAAATATCTTAATCTATAGCAATTCAGAGGGATTGATTTACAATCTCTCTATATTCTCTTATATCTAGATTTAATAAAGGGTGGGGCATATGCTATGGGAAAACAGTAAGGCATTTGATCTGTAGTCAAAAGATGTGAACAGTTTTCAGAAGAATTACATGTTATAAATGGTCATATAGAAATATAATCCACCCCACTAATAGTTAAAGAAATGCATATTAAAACAAATCTGAGGTTTCACCTCACACTTCACAGATTGGCAGAGATAACAAAACATGAGAAAGTCTGACTATTGGAGGGACTGTGGGAAGACAGGCACACGTATGTACATACTATTGGTGGAATTATGAATTACTTTAACCTTATTCTGGAATTATTCACTAAATTGGAATTTGAAATTATTCCGAATTTGGAATTATTCACTAAATACCAAAATTTTCATGGCAGCACTTTTTGAGAAGGGCAAAGAATTAGAAACAAAATGTATGTCTGATATGATTGGAGAATGTTTGAAAAACTTTTAATACATTAATGTCATGGAATATTACTATGTTGGAAGAAACGACAAGAGGGACAGGCGTGGATGGGTTGCAATCTGTCATTGGAGGGAATTTTCAAATCAATTAGCTCATAAATCTGTTTGAGTAAGAAATGATGAAAGTAAAGAATATAGATAAACAGGGAGAGTTATATGAACAGAAGCAGTATGGAATAAGCAGAAGCAAAAGACAGTATAACACAAAGACTTCAATTATGTAAAAATGAAAAAGTCACTTAATTTAAACTCTGAAAAGTTAAAAAAAAAGCAGTGGTCTTTGTCTAGGGCTGAATATATTGACAATATTTTATCAGATATGTAATGACTGTATTGGATGTTTTTGCTTAACCCCTTTTTCTTTGTTACAAGAAGAGGGGGGAATTTATAGAGCAGGGTGGAGTAGTGGGGAATATAAAAACAAAATACCTCAATTAAACTTTTTAAAAAATAGCAAATTAAAAAATAAAATCTAGAATACATGTCAGATGAAAAACAAGGCAAAAACAGGAAGTCAGAATGTTGGAAATGAAGGGAATTATCTTGAGAAACCATATTAGAATAGGGTGAAGAAAAAACATCTCATTTTTGATACTTAACAGAGGAAGACATTTTTTTCCAGTGGATAATAGGAAGAGCAAGTACAAAACAAACAGCAAAACATTTCTAAGTCCCCTTCTAACTTTATAAACAATTCTGTCGCTAAGAATTTTACAATATTAACATGAAGATGACTTGTCTCCCAAGAATAACCCCCCTTTTTTTGTTTTGTTTCTTTGTTAAGGATCTGTAGCTCATCCTATCACTGCTTCTTTTATTTGCTAATCACTGTTTCTTATCTCCACTGAAAGCTTCTGTCTTATCTCCATTGATTATTTTAATGTCTCTAGTGACCCTCAATGTTTCTAATCTCCACTATTCTTTCTGCAGTTTTTTTCACTTTTCCTTTTTGTTCTCTCTTTTGCATGAAAGGCTGGATTTTTACATCTATCACCCTACACCCTCCTTCCATATATGGCAGACTAACTAGCCTTTGATTGTGGTGAGCTCTCCCTTTTGCAGTTGATCTGAATGCAGAAGTCCTGGTTTGAATCCCAGATCTATCAATTATTGTTTCTGTAACCTAAACAAGTCACTTTACCATTTTGAGCTTCTGATTCCTCATCTCTTAGGAGGAAAAAAGAGCAGGGGTATAAACCGGTAATCATCAAGCTCACTTCTAGCTCTAAATCCTGTAAATTCCTTTGAGCCAGGCATAGCACCATGGCACATTGGGTTTAATCTTTAATTATTATAGCTGTATTTGTGGTTGTTGGGTCTTTTTCTTTGCCATCAAAAACTTGGCAGGAAGAGTGGGATTTGGGGGGAGTTGTGGGGCACTACTTCCCAGTTTAGAACTGTTTTGAAATCTTGAGAATTCTGGATATCACATAGTCAAATTCTTACTATAAACTTGCTAGGCCAAATTGTACTTGTGAACATTAACATAATTCTGATTGTGAACTTGAATATAACAGTTATACCAGACTTTAAAATGTCACTGCTCTAAAATGTTTCAGATGCTATAAATCAGCCATGAACATTAGTACAAATGCAGCCCCAGCATCTAAGAGAAATTAGTCTGGGTTTAAAAGGTATGCATCTGTGGAAAGTATGATTTTAAAATTAAATTGTATCCTATCACCACCAGCTTTTCTATGATGCTTACTAAGGCTACTATTACATACTGCCAGTAGCCAATGTATCAACCCTATGACCTCATTAATGTGAGCTAGTATCAGTTATATAACAAAGATTTTTGAGCTGCCTCTCTTTATAAGATCATAAATACATGTATGAAATTTAATTTTGATCAGTCTCTTTTTGTTTAAATAAAGGCACATACTGTGATAGTTACCTAAGATTGTAAGGACTTCAACATCCTTTAGCATTCACTGAATATTTATTTTATGCTTAGGACTAGTCCTAAGCATAAAACAAACAAACAAACAAACAAATAAATAAATAAATTTTTAAAAAGTATGTATACATATACATATACATATATACACACACACATATACATATATGTATCTATTTGAACGCCCTACAATTTATAATCGTTAGGAAGACAATGCACAACATATAGGAAACAACTACACAATAATGACATAAAAACAGCACGTAAAACAAGTATAAATTTATTTGGTATAGATTTTGCTCATAAAGTTTGAAGAAATGGAAAATAAGGGAAAGAACATTGTGAAATAGAATTCTAGGGAAGGTCAGACAACTTCTTGATGTAGAGGTAAATTTTGAGCTATCTTAATTTATATCAATAATCCTACAATTATTGGGGAAAATATGTTGATGCTAATTTCAGGGACATCCATTTCCCTAATCACTGGTTACTCATTATTAACAGGAAGAAGGAAAACATCAGGTGTAATAATTGCAGGACAAAAATATTTTCATAATTTCCAGATATTTGGAGTCACTGTAATGTATTGCCAGTGATCATCTGTTGTAGTTTAGGGATTTAGCAGCTGCTTTTGCTATTCACTGTTGAATTGAAATCCAGTATGTTCTGGTGCTAATCCATAAAATGATCTCATTGTATTGCCATTTCCAGCAACAACAGTCTCACACCAAACTCTGTAGAGAATATAATCATTATTGTGTAGTACACCTGTTTTTCCCCCTACTCCATACCTTAGTATCCTCTAAACTATTTCAAGTTTTCATTCTACTTCTACAACTTTAAAATATTATATTCACTTTTCTTAATACCACGTTATAATGTAAATTATTAATTATTATTATTATTAAGGATATAAAGTTGTAGTTTTAGAAAATGTACAGTTTTCTGTCCTTCTAATGTTTCCACAGGTGCGAATTGAACAAGTAATAGTTGCCGAGCCTGGGGCAGTTTTATTATATAAAATTTCGAACCTTCTCAAATTCTATCACCATACAATTAGGTGAGTAAAATCACTACTTCTTAACTATTGAAATAGGCCTGGGATTGTCATGAGTGTGAGCATTTCTTCCATCAGGACAGATCCCATATATCCATGCCTTTGTTACCCTGTGTAATTCTTGACCAGCAAGTTCTTCTGTAGATCCTTCATAAAGGATCCACCCAGCATTGTGGGGGCATCTCCATTACTTCTTTTACACATTGAGGATACCAATGGAACTTAATGGCTATGCATTTATAATTTTTCACTTGCACCACCTGACCATGACCAAATCACTTCCTTTTCCAATCACACTTTTTCTGAACAATATCTCTTGTACCACTTCTTTAATGTAATTGGATCACTCATAACTTGGATTAAATCCCACCTTTCCATCAAATTTAAGTTCTGTGTAAATTTATATTTTCAAAACGGGTGAAATCAACCATGTAATAATAGTAAATGAGATTTATATAATGTTTTGCAAAACTCTTTATGTATATGTGTTGTATAATGGGCCATCTTATAATGTAATGCATACATTTACTTTGGATAGCACTTTTCCCAAAATGTTTAGCTAAATCCATTTCCGGTATCATGTTACACTACTAACACATAAGGCTATCCTGACTCTTTACATTCACGGTTTAAAAACTTTTACAGCATTTGCTAAAGTAACTTGTGATGTAAAGTGAAATGGCTTATTTAGAATTATATTTTTCATTAGGAAAAGGAGCTAAAATATCTGCCTTCTTGTGGGAGGTGGAGATAACATGCATGCTTACGCAACATTTTGTTTAAATATTTTTAAAATGAATTTGTACAATTCTGCTATAATGTTTAACTCCCAAACTTAAATTTATTGTTATATCACAGATATCTCTAAGTAGTGTACACTAGAATTTCCTTGTACACCTCATCATTCAATCATTTGATCAACGTTTATTGACTATCTTCTGTGTGTAAAACTTGTACTCGTGGATTCCAAGAAGGAAACAAAATGTAAATGAACCTTGTATTTAGCCTCATAGAACTTAAAATCTAATTAAAATGTTATATACATATATAGATAATTAATGATACAATATAATTAATAATATAGTATCTAATTATTATATAACATATAATTAACAATTATATAATAATATAGTATAAAAATTAATGATACAATATATAGACATATAAAGATGTACGTACATATCTAGATCTCCATCTCTCTGTATATGTACACACATATATAAATAATTATAATATATAGCATTATACTGTACATTTGCTAGTCATTGCAGAAGATTCCTAGGGGGAATATTGCTCCTGATGCCAGAATCAGGATAGCCTTCATGGTGGAGGAAACATTTGAGTTATGCTTTACAGAAGAGGTCTGCTAGAATGAGATTAAAATGTAATTAGAAAGTGTTTAACAAAATAAATAAAAATACAGTACAACACAGATGATGTTAATTTGTAGTTTTCTAAGTTTTGTTGTTGTTAAATCATTTTTCAGTCACGTCCAACTCTTTCTGACCCTATTTGATGTTTTCTTGGCAAAGATACTGGAGTTGTTTGCCATTTCTTTTAGTTTATTTTACATATGAGGAAATTGAGGCAAACAGGGTTAAGTGACTTGCCTGGGTCACACAGCTAGTAAGTATCTGAGGCCAGATTCGAACTCACAAAGATAAGTCTTCCTGACTCCAGGCCCAGCACTTTATCTACTAAACCACCTACCTTCCCCTTTCTAAGTCAATATATAGCACCAAAGGGATCCTTTTCTGTATTGATGAATAGTAATCTAACAGTTGAAGAGGAAAAGAGGACATTTCAGACATAGTAAACAGCTTGAGTAGAGGCAAGGAATAAGAAAAGCACAAGGCATGTTTGGGGGGTGGAAAGTAATCCAATGGCTAGGGAATGAAGTGTTTGGAGAGTGAAATAAAGCTGAAAAAGTGGGTAATGACGGATTATGATTTCCTTGAACTCAAGGCAAAGGATTTTCATTTTTAATTCCAAAAACAATAGTGAGCCACTGGATTTTGAATAGATTCAAAATAGGTAGTGGAGGGTAGGTTATAACAAATCATTCTATATAGTACTACTAGTAGCCCCCTTGAATGCTGAAACAGACTTTCATAATAGCAAATTTGAGGTTCTAGTGTGCTTTGGTGTCCTGGTTTATATAGTTTTTTTTAAAAAAAGTCGCAATATATTTTCAGCTTAATCTAAATTTCAACCCATTTAAAGATTTAAAATTCTTTACAGGTAAAGAATTGAGAAATGTTATATATAGATATAATATTACTATGGTAGAACAGGTAATTGTAATATGTTAAATAATCAGATATTGTTAAGCAAAGAAGTTGTTTTAGCCTTCAAATGTTAACTTTATCTTTAAAGATAAAAAGTTAGTTTGTTTTAAAAGTAATTATATGTAGAAGAAAAGTAATTGCTGAACATGCCTGTAGTGGTGTGGGTGTGTAGAACATAGCCTTTCCTATCATTAAATAGCTCTTTTTTCCCTAAACCAAATAATCATGAATTGTCTCCAGTTTTAAGGTATTGTGGTAAAGTGGCAAAAATCTGGGGTTTTGTTATTGGTGCATAGTTAGTCCACTCTGTAATACTCTAAAATATTGAAGTCACAGCATCTCATCAACATTTTTTGAGTGCATTTATTCATCTTATAACTAAAAAGGAAAAATTCATCACTTTTAACAACTTTGCTTTTTAAATAAACCTAGAGCAGTTTATTCTCTGGGCTTTGCAGGTTGTACTACATCCAAAATACATGAAAAGTTTGGATGCCTACTCGTGTTTTTTTTCCCCCCCCATCTTTGACAAAGTTCCAGTTCCAATGTGTGTATTGTCTTTCTTGTTGATAACTTAAGGACTTGGATCAGTTAAAGGATATACATAATGTTTTTTCTCATGAAGGATAGTATTTAATATTTAAGGCCTTTCTTGATAAGATGATTAAGGAAAGTAATCACCATTCTTTTAGTCATCTTCAGATAATAAAGAATATCTTTCCTTGATTTTTTGCTCTGAAATCTCAGAGTGTTGTATGAATTTTTTTTAAAGCATTGCATTGGATACTCTGATATCTGAATGCTATCCCTCTCTGATTTGTGAAAATAAATACTCTTCTTTTCAGTGGTATTGTAGGAAATAGTGCAACCACATTGTTGACCACCATTGAAGAAATGCATTTGCTAAGCAAGAAAATATTCTTCAATAGCTTGAGTCTTCATGCAAGTAAACTAATGGATAAGGTATGTCTTTGAAATATTGATTTAAATGTGTGAATTGCTGTTTATGTAATACATAACTTGTCTTATTTGAATTATTTTTATGAGTAGAGGAAAATTTTTCACGATCTATCCACATCCTCTTGAATGGAATCTTATAAGACACCCAATTTGAGATGCCCAGTAAACAGTTCGAGATGTTATACTAGAGCTCAAAAGAGATGTTAGTGCTGGATAAGTAGATCTCAGAATCATTAGCACAGAGTTAACAATTTAATTCATGGGAGGTGATAAGATCACCAAGTGAAATGGTATGGAGGGGGAACAAAGAGGTCCCGAGGCAGAGCCCTGGGGGACAGCCAGAGTTAGTAGGATGTAGATATAGCAAAGTAGACTAAGAAGTGGAGGTCAGAAAAGTTAAGAGGAGAACCTGAAGAGCACAGTGTGATGAAAACCTAGAGTATCAAGGAGAAGAGTGTGATCAAATTGTCAAGGGCTACCAAGAGACCAAAAAGAATGAGGATTCAGAAAAGGCTATTAGATTTGACAGTCAAAGGATCACTGGTAAGTTTGGAGAGAGCAACTTCAGTTGAATGATAATGTCAGGAAGCCAAAGTGTAGAGTTAAATGAGTAAGAGAAAGGGAAGTTGGGACACCAGTAATAGATAGACTTCTCAAGAAATGTATCCACAAAAGGGAGGAGAGATACACAACATTAGTTAGTAGGTATTGATAGATCAAGTGAGGGTTTTTTTGTGAATGAGGGAGACATGGACATGTTTGTAGGCAGTAGGGAAGCAGCCATTAGATAGTTTGGGGATGATAGAGGGGGAAATCATAATGTGAGAGTGGGGGTGATAAAGGAGGAAATCTGCTAGAGAAGATGGGATGGAATGGGGTCATTGTAGAGCTGGCCACTTCTTCATGTAAGATAGGGTAATGGCAGAGACAGTGGTAAAAGGAATCTGAGTGATGTGAGATGATGAGGAGGGGGGAAGTAGAAGCTTTTCGGAGGCTGGGTGAAGAAAGGAGTAAACGTTTATATAGCACCTCCTATGCACCAGGCACCGTGCTAAGCACTTTTCAAATATAATATCATTTGTTTGTCATAACCCCGAGAGGTAGGTGCAGTTATTATCCCCATTTTATAGTTAAGGAAACTGAGGCCAGAAAAGGTTAAATGACTTTCCCAAGGTCACACAGCTAGTAAGTATCTGAGGTCACATCTGAACTCAGATCTTCTTGACTCCAGTGTTTTATCTACTGTGTCATCTAGGTGCCCAAGTGAATTCTTGGTGACTGGCCTCACTTTTTTTCCTTGAAGCAAAGTTCTCAGCTGAAAGAGTAGGGAAATAGGGGCCTTGGGACATTTGAGGAGGAATGAAAAGGATTAGAAAGGCTGCTGTGGTGAATGGTTTAATGAATTGATAAGGAATAGGCTAAAGGATTGTCTTGGACAGTGGGACCCATGTGAAATTATGTAATAATACAAATTTGTAGTGGGCCCATCAACATGGATTTATGATTTTCTCTAGATTTGTTCAGTAGCACATAAGTAAGAGTGAAAGCAGGAAGGTGGAAGTTATCCAAGTCTGAGACTTGTCTCAGAGCAAGATTGGTAGTAGGATAGAGGAGCAAGAGACTAGAGAGAAAAGTACAGTACAGAATAGAACTGATTCCCCAAGGGATCAGTATGGGGAAGAGAGGAGAGTATAGCCAGTGTGATGGTGTGGGTAAAACCTTGATGTGGAGAGACTGGAAGACCCAAGGAGGATGAAGAACGAGATTTGGGGTTGTCAGGCAGAAGGAGAGGTGGAATGAAAACAGATTGCGATAAGATAGGGGAACTTCAGAGTTTACTGACATGGAGGTGGAGCACTTATAATCATCACTTATGTGTTCAGTTCTACATAGTCACCTCAAGTTCTTTCCTGGGATAGAATAGAGGAATATGTCATAGGAAATGAGTTAGCTGAGGAACTGTGAAGTTAAGGTGTTTGAAGAGGAATGTGTGTTGATGATCCTTGTGTGACTGATGGAGTTGGGAAGTAGAGAAAAACCATGAGCCAAGCACTGAATTTGTTGAGGGAAGAATGCCAGTGCCCTGGAGGTCTATAGATAACAATTACCAAAATCTTCATGGAGTGCTAAAAACAGACTAAGTCTGAAATTGAAAGAAGTTACTGAGTAATGATGGTACAGAAAGAGCCTGAAAGTAGAATGGGAAGCAAGGGTATTCCAACTCCTTCATCATTATTACCAACAAGGCAAGGATTATGAGTGAAAGTGTACCCTAGAACTGGACAGGGTGGTCTGAGAAGCTTTGTCATCAGGAGGGAGCCAGGTTTCAGTGAGTGAAAGATTAAAGTAGTGAAAAGGTAGAAAGGTTAGGATGAAAGCAAGTGTGTTACCTGTGGAGCACACATTCCAAAGTGCATAGCAGAATGCATGTTTTAGAGTGGGATAGAGTGGTTGAGGAGATGACAATAAGGGAATATTCAGTGCAGGAGACAGAGCAGCATTTGAATAAGAATAGCTGGAAGGTTGAAATCACTGTGACTAGGAGGGTATGACTGGGTGGGAGTTCTTTAATCATTAAGAAATGAGTTCAGGCATGTTATCAACATCCCAAATGATTCATCCTCAGGAGGAGACATTTAAGGGTCTTATTAAGTGAAGTGGAACTGTCTTTTTGTTGCCACTCATATATGGCAATCCATTTTCCATCTCTGTGCCATTGTACTGACTGTCTCCCATGCCTCAAATTCACACCCTTTTACCTCTGACCATCTTTGAGACTTGGTTCTAGGGCTACCTTCTACATGAAACTCTTCTTGATTCCCCACAACTGCTACCTCTCCCCAAGTCACATTATATCTATTGTGTATATATTGTCTTTGCAGCAAAAATGGAAGGTCCTTAAAGGCAAGGACTGTTTTATCTTTGTCTTTTTGTCCTTATGGTCTAGTAAAGTGGCTGGTATGTAAATGTTCATTGATTAGCAGATTGATTTAAGATCAGTTCCAGAAGTTATTTCCGGTCACAAATAATGTATATAAATTTAGTGTCTCTTTTTGGTGGATGGTCAAAAATGAATGGGAACTGGTACAATGTAAATGGTAACTAATTCTTTTTTAAAAATAACTCATCCATGTATGTTTTCCCAAAGTCACTGATAGCCCTAATTTGGAAAAATATTTGATAAGCTTTAAAAATTCTCCTAAAAAATTTACCAGAAATACTCTTCATTCTTTTTTGTTCTTGGTCTACCTTTGAACATTCATACTTGGGCATCTATCCTTTTTATTTATAAGGCCGACATCTTTTAGACGATAAAAGAAAAAATTGGGTCCAATATAGCTATAAATGAAATATTTAAAGGTAGAGGCTAAAATTAGATGCAGTGTACTATTGAAAAGTTTGCAACAAAATATATGCACAGACTCACAGTTGCTGCAGAATCAAAAGCAAATGCCTTGCCTTTTCTTTGTCTTTAAATTCCTAAGTGGACTTTTAACTTAGGCATACAAATGCATCTGTGAACTCAGTGAAGTTACTATTCCCTCCAATAATGCAATTTATAACCTTAGAACTTTGCTTGACCCATTCTATGTGATTCTGGTCTGTGTTCTTCCTTAAATACCTGTGAGAAAGTATAGTGAATGTGCTAGAGGCATTTTTCTCTCTTTCTCCTGATGTTGCAAGGATATCAGTATAGTGTATGGACTGCCCATCATTGGTTATTCTTCACCTTTGCCACATATATGGCCCATTTCCCTTTTCTCCTATATGTTTATTTGATGACATTTTTATAATAATTTTTCATAATTCCTTGTTTATGTTATAGCCTATTTCTATCCACCATGCACCGGTCCATTGCCCTCTGGGTGATTTTCAGTTTCAGTTCTTCAGAGACTGTAATGTTCCTTGACTTATAGCAGTGTAACATCACTGAAAGGATATTAGTATTCAAAAGATGGGCCTCTGTTTCAGGGAAAAATTTGGAGTCATTAAAGGAATTTGCAGTTTCTGAAAGGCCATCTAGCCTATTCTGTTAAATTCTGGGCCAAAGTCATTGGCCATTTTTAAGGCTATTGATTCTGTTCTTTGACCAGTTCCTCTACAAACTCACAGCCTCTCTTGTCTCTCATAGCAGAGACTCTGCTCTGGAGGTTTTATCCCTTTCATTTCTAGAACTTCTACCCTAGCTGCTCCCAAAGTTTCTCACCATTTGATGACTTTCTGCCTCTCCTGGCTCACTGTTTCAGAAATAACCTAGCCATCATGTTTCACATCACTCCTTACTCTCTGTCTCCTCCACAGTCTTTCCAACCACCTTGCATCTGTCCATTGCCCTCTGAATGATAGAAATGTGATGAAACAACTTAGCCTCATTCCTGACAGTCTCCTCTCCTATGTCCTGACCTGCCTGCAACTTTCAAGTCCAAAGTGCTTTTTCCTGATCACTGCTGTCCTGTGTTTGTTGTCTCTTTTCATTAAAATATTGGTTACTTGAAGCCAGAGAGAATCTTTGTATTTATATTTGTGTCTAGCTCTGAACACAGTGCTTGGCATAAATGCTTTTTCATTCATTCATTCATGATAAACTCTGTAGGATTGTCCATCTTACTTGAACGTCACAGACTGAACAATAGGTGTTCTTCATTTTGTTTTTCCTTTGTGGTTGGTTGGGTCAAACTCTTTTCAGTCAATCAATCAATCAATAAGCATTTGCTAAGTATCTCCTATGTTCCAGGTACTTTGTGCCGGTGGGGCTACAAAAATGAACTAGAAATACAAAAGTGAATCGATTATTGCCTTTAAAAAGACATTATAAATAGAGGATTACAGCACATGTTGAAGCCACAGAAAGGTGTTTTGGCCTATGTAGTTGCAGGGACTGATTATAAATGTAGGCAGTAGATTTTTATGTGCTTTCTAGTAGCAGTGGTAGTGTTGATCTGACCATTGTTACTACACATGGAAAGTGATGCCTACACTAGGTAGTCCTTAGTGTCTGAATGATGACTGGATGGGAGGTGATTCAGGGTTAGAGGATGCTAGGGTTTACTCGTACTAGAGCAGAGTCCTGAAGCTGAGCCAGCTCACACACCGAAGTGGTAATGTATTATCTCTTGAGATGTAAGTGCTGCAGTGATGCTGTTCCTGGTAAAGAAAAGAAGGATTGGGGTAGGCAGATGATCAGCTGCTCTTACTGTGTAGTTCCTGGATGGCTAGATACAACATGAAGCATGGTCTGAAGCCAGCCATTTGAACGTTTTGAATCTTACCTAGAGATCTGAGAAGTGTTCTGGGACACAATGAACACCACAAACTGGAACATCTGGAGGATCTCACTAGCTATAAATCCCATAGTCTAAGTCTAGCTTAGACTGGTCCACTGATTCATGCTCAGAATCAGAACAAAAGGAGACACTTAATAGTCTTATCTAAAACTTTAAAAGAAGTTTAACAGTTTCATGGAAAGGATGCTCATCAAGGTTATAATATTGGTTTATGCAGATATGCCCCCCGTCCCGTATGTAAATTTGTCTAGTCAGCAGGGTGTGTTGGGTCAGGTGGGTCAACTGGGTTACCAAGTCAGGTCACTTCCAAGTCGGACATCTGCCAACTCTGAGGGGCACTGTATAATCATGAACTGACTTTGGCAACTGGAAAGTCAAATCAGTAACTAAAGCCTTAGCCCCCTGCACCATTCAAGTCTTGAGGATAGCCTTCTAGCCTTTTAAGGAAACTTGGCTCAAACTTCATGGCAAGACTTTAGGAGAAATTATCACAGCCAACACTTCAGGACTCTAGTAGGTGTTGTTCCTGCGTATTATGGAATCCATTCTTGAATCTCCTCAGTAACAGTGACAGATACCCTTGGTGAGCATATGTATGTCTCCATGTCTTATAACTTAGTTAATATAATATCAGACAAAATTATCTCTGTTGCAGTACCTTTGAAGGCATCTCAGTTAATTTTGATGTATTCATAGGAGACATCTTTTTGAAGGAGAGTTTTTAAAGTGATATTTTGCTCTACTGAATCAAATGCCTTTTTATAGTCAACAAAAGGCACAGAGGTATTACATCTTTAAACCAATTTTGTGATAAATAAGATGTGGTCTCTTATCAAATATTGCTTGTAAAATTTCACCTGTTCTCTTAATCAGATATATCCTTTGTGTATATAGCTTATTCTCATAAAAATTATATATAGATGGGAAATTAGCATATGATTTAGTAATTACTGATATTCTTTTGGCTGCCTTTTTAAAAAAATATTAAGGTCTGAGATGTGTTTTCCATGCCTTTTAGTATTTTTGGATGCCTCAAGAATTGACCTTTCTATACTCTCACAATTCCAGCACCTCTAACACAGATTTCCTCTATGCATTCTTTTCCCATCTTTGTCCTTTTTAACACTAAATCTTAGACTAATGTTGGAGTCCAAATGTGATAACTCTGCTCTTCTTGATGTTTTTTCAAGTTTGTTATAAAATCTTTGCATATCTTTTCCATCTTCCATTTGTTGTCATCCTTCTACTTTCGTCCTTAAATGCTATTGAGATAAGTATTTATTTGGGGCTCTTACCACATTTCAACCAAAAGTTTTGCTTGTCACTATTCTCCATTTTAGGAGACAATATTGTTCATAACTTTCCACCTTCCTTTTCTGTAAGATTTTACAAGTATGTATCATAAACTGGTTTTGGCCAGGGATGGCTGGCATAGCTCTCCACTTAGCAAGTAAGTCAGGTATTTGCTAACAAAAGCCTTTTTATGTCTTTAGGTCTTGGATTTATTAATTTACTTCAGTTAAATTCTCCATGAAATTGTAAAAAATTGGTACATGTCTCATTTTTGGCATTAATAGCTTGTTTTATTAGGTCAGGTCAGAGTTGTTTTAATCTTTTTTTTTTCCTCCATTTTCATTCTTCTAGCTTTGTATTAATTTTGATCCTCTACCAAGTCAGGGGTCTACACAGACTGCTGGCTAATTCAGGAATGACTCCTACATCATTTCCTCTCTGTTGGAATATCATTTAATTTTTTGTGATATTCAATTTTCACAATATATAGTGCCACAATTCTTGTCTTAATGGAAATATTCATAATGTGTAGGTGGAAAGTGTTTGTGCAGTCAATAAGTCTTTGGCCTCTCATTCCTTTTTCTACATTTCCATCATTTTCCCCCCTGTTCCTTTGAAACAGATGTTAGTGCATAAGCTACAATTATTTTAATAGTCTTTTTGCAAATACTTATCATGAGCACTGCAATACCAGATGACCAAATGTCTCAGGAAATGATGAAACAATGTTTCTTGCTGCTTTCTGAACAGATGAGAAAAGCCACATAGTCAGCTCCTTTAGCCTCTTCAAGGAGAATTTATGAGTGATCTCTCCATTTAGTCTCTGCTTCCTTCTAGTTTCACTTATAATGCAAATGCCAAGATTAACATGGTGCAGTTCCTTCAGTGCTGTGTCCATTTGTTGTGTGGACGGTGGACAAAGATCTCATATCTAGATTATCAGTAGCTAAATTAATGTTAGGTGGTTAAAAACTATGATTCTTACTACCCTTTGCTATTTGTTGAACATAATTTTACCTTTGTGTGTTATGTAGACCTACCTCTCAAATAATGGGGACATCTGACTAATCTGCAAGGTAAACCAAAAAAAAGGAATGAAGGATATATTTGTTTTAATGTGGAAGAAAAAGCAGGGATAACGTGTTTCCTACTTTTATTAAAGTTTTCTCATAAACTTACCATACCTTGTGCTAATTTTAACACTCTACTAAATTTGGAGGGAAGAAAAACAGGCATTTATGTCTTTTTCCTTTCACATATGGTAATAATCTTAAGTGAATCAAGACTTTCATTTAGCTTTAACTTTTCATATAATTTTTCAGTAAAGTTCAGTCTTTTGCATTTTATCAGGCAACTGCTACAAAAATGTGGTACTATAAATTCAGAATTATTATTTTGCTCTTAAATCAAATGGAATATAATTCTTTACAAGCCCTTGCCCAAAGTCAGGCATTTGGATAATTTCCAAACATAGTAAAGGAAGGACTAACTATCCTTCAACTGTTTTTAATAGTTGACAGATAGTAAAAAGACAGTAAATAGTAAATTTAAGCGTTTAATAGGAGAGACCTATATGGTATTTGAAGATTTTATCCTATTCAGAAATATCCAACTTAACATGTTCTTTTATAAAAGCCTATTTGTCGATTTGTTTATGGGTATATAAGCTTTACTACTAAGATGAGTAATATTTAATGTTGCTGGCGTTTTAACAAATGTAATATACTATTACCATCTCTACTATTTATAAACAAAATGATCATGTATTCATTAATCCATGCATTAACTTTATGAAGTATATGTTTAGAATTCATTGACCATTTTACAAGTGAAAAAACTGGGCCACAAAATGTTTTTTTTAATAACATTCGAATCTCTATTTTTAAAATACTGTGTGGTGTTATATCCCTGAAAACAGTATTCAGAAGTGTTTCCCCTCAGTCCTATTATATTGAGAGATCTCAGGAGAGGTTTTTGGGCTTTCTGGAGGGAAAGAATTGTAAAGATACCAGAAGTACACAAACCAAATGTTAGCTACTTCTGTATTCACCTCCTGCTGCTAATTTTAGTGCTTCTCTCTTAAATTTCTTTTTCTTCTTGTTTACCTTTATAAAGGCTTCCCTAGCTCCATAGCGCTGTCTGTGGCAGTTTTCTGTGCATTAGTTGTAAGCTCCTCATATTGATTTGTTAATTAAGACTAATACCCATTTAGATTATTATTTAGATTATCTGAGTATATAATTTATTATTTTGTATATATTGTTATTTGTATTATTTTAGTGTATAATTAAATGACTAAATAAAAAGTTGAATGTGAAATTTCAGTTTTGTTTGTGTGTGAATTTAATGTCATACACTCATCTTTTTTAATTTAGAACATTTTTATTAAAAAAATCAGAAAAATATTTTGGCTATAGAATGTAATTTTAATTAATCGTTTCCCTGGGCAGAATCATCTGTTACAGATGATATGAAATGCTTAAAAACTATTCGTTTGGAACTGAAAACAGATCCTGGAATCTAAACGGCAATTTATTTAAAGTGCTTCTCAATTTGTTTAGTTGCTACTCACAGCTGCCAAATTCCAGAGGATTAAGAAAATCATTCCTGGCTATTCACTGTTAATTTTAAATGGGCCTCTTTTACTGTAAATAGTAATGTTAAATTACAAATGTACTCTTACTGTTTAGTAAGGGAAAATTTAGTAAAAGATTGCCTGGCTTAAAATGAGATGATATAATGTCTATTGTGGTTTGTTTACAAAATCTGTACTTTGCTAAATTTGAAGTTATGATTGGATTAACTGTACATGAAAGAGTACATCTAGCTAGTACTTGCTCCTGAATATTCAAGCACCTTATATCCCATTGTTAACTAAAAGGAACATCTTTAATTAAACTCCTGAATCATTTTTCCTAATGGATGTTTTCTAAGTCTGTGCTCAAATACAAAATTTAAAGCGTGGATTTACTAGCCCATAGTCTTTTTCTTAGAATGAATAGAGTAGATCAGCTTCTCCTATCCATTTTACTTCACCCATTGAGAAGCAAATGCTCCTCTAAATGAGTGAAATTGTAAAACAAAATCCATACCAGAAAAGGAAAAACAGAGCCCAAATATAAAACTTGCATATCCAAATGAGATTTTTTTGAAGCATCTGTATTTCAGACTAATTGATAGTAGATTAAAAATAATGAGATTGAGGCTAAAGACAATGTTTATTAATTATCATTCCAACCAAAAGATTTTAATTCTGCAAACATAAGTCCTGTCAAATCTATTGCGAAATATGGGTGAGTAGCGATTTGCTAATGATATGGAAACTGAGTACTTTTACCCAGTTTGCTTCTTGGTAAAATGTCATTTTATCCTCCTCCCTCAAAACAAAAGAAAAGCAGGTTGGGAGCCATGAGGATAATAGAAAAATGTTTTAGATAAATATGATGGGAACTTATCACATCCCAGCTAGAATCTTTTCAGTTTTATCTTTAACCTGGTACTTGAGGTCCATTTCAATCTCTCTAAACTCACTGTTGCTCCATGAGGGCGATGAAACTCTCTTTCACAAAAGCCACACAGTAGGTGTTCATTGTTTGTTGCATTGCATCGAACCTGACATAAACTTAGGTTTCTACCTGCTCTCATATTACTCTATTCCCTTTCATGTACTCTATGCCCATAGCCAGATGATTAACTAACTGTAACCTCTTTTGAGATATACTCTGCTTTCCCCTAATCAACTCTGATTTTTAAGGTCCTGTCCATCTGGCCAGACTAATATAAAATACTACTTTCCTGATTTTTGTCCCCCAGAATTACTCTCTCCTAAACTGTCACAGCACTCTGTATCTTCCTTATACCCCCTATCTCATTCTCCTTTGCCACGTTGGCTTGTAAGGTTTGTGGAAGGCAGGGTCAGTGTCCTTTTTACCTTTGTCTTCCCCATAGCAGCTGATACAGTGTTTTGAATATAATGTGCAATCCATAAATATTTTTACATAGAAATGAAATGAACAAAGCATAACAAATAAATGGTACATTAATTGAATGAAGCAGAAAGATACAGTGAAAAGGGATAGCAATTTGAAGTAAATATTATTCAGTATTTATTAATATCACAGTATAGAGCAGTATATATAAAATGAAAGGCAAGTGGCTTATTAGGAGAATTATTATACTGTGAATAGGCTATTCTCAGTTGAATTGAACCCATTTGCAGGATGTTTTTACTTTAATTTGAAAAAATAATAGATTACAGTAACATTTTCATTTCTAACATATACCTAGCTTATGTCCACACTAGTTTCAAATTCTTTACCGACTTTTTTTTTGTTTCTTCAGATTTTGATATTCTTGTTTTCCAAATTATCTGCATCTTTTTTTCCCATTTCTTGCAAATGACTTTACTTCCTCTTAAAAATGCTAGCCTTATTAAGTATCAAGAAAATGTACTTTATTACAGGCAACCAATTCTAGATCTCACTAGCGAAAAACAGAAGAGGTGCTTTTGATACAGATTTTTTAATTGGGTTGGAAAAGTGCCAAAAAGAATAGCCTTTAAAAAATGAAAATTGTGACAAAAAATATGATTCCTTCTTGTAAGGCATATTCTTCTACTTCATGTGTTTATTAAAATTTTCACACAAATACAAAATTCCCCATTTGATAGCAGTGCTCTATGTTAAGACCCAGTAATTACCTGATCATCCATCTCATGGATTCAAGACACCCAAATGTACAAAGTCCTGAGCAAAAAGCCCTAAGTAAATGTTAATCTTTTTACTTTATGATTCTAGACTGGTTGAGGAAAGTTGAGTTAACTGGCCCAATATATTTACAAAATGAGCCATGGGTGAGCCAGACTCTTCTCCTTTTCTCCTTTCTTTTTTCTCTTCAACCAATAACAGTATTCAGAGATGCTAAAATATAACTCTGGGTATAAAGGAACAACATCTTTTTTCCCCACCTACCAGTGCCTCATAGACAAGGAGAAGCAAGGACAAGCAGTGAAAACTCATCCATACTTATTGGAAATAGGGCTTTTCATATACAGAAAGGGGAACCTGGAAAGCCATCTTTGTTGCTGTTTCTACACACACACACACACACACACAACCAGTATAGGTCCACTTTAAGATAGAGGTTTGAAAACTCTGTTATTTACCATCTTTAACTCTTCTAAGGTCTCAGTCACATATTCATAGCATTGATTTTTGTGGCAGCAGAGTACTTGATACAGAATAGGGGCCCACTGGTTGGAAAACAGTTAAATTATGCTATTGGAATGTGCAATGGAATGTTCAAATGTGGGACAATTTATATGAAGTGATTTAGGGAGAAGTAAGCAGAACGAGGGAAATGATATGTTTTATGTATACAACTATATAAACAGAACATTAGAACAAAACTGAACTTGGTGTTATTATAATGGCCAGCTTTTGCCCTAGAGAAGGGATGGAGAAAATGTAATTCCCTTCTTTGGTTGGAATGGTGGGCTATAGATGTGGAATGTTCCATATGATGTTAAGCTGACTGATAATATTAGTTTTGCTTAACTATTTTTTTCCCTTTGTTACAATGGTAGGATCACTGAGAGGAAGCATGAGGGGAGAGGTATATCTAGAAATGACTAATGTAAAGCCAAAAGGCATAAATAGAACTTTAAAAAAATTCACTAGGTAACCCTACTCCCTATGATAATGCATCTGAGTAGGAAACTTCTAAAGGCTGGCCTCTATGCACATGGAAGTAATAGTAGGAGAACAGGGAAAGTTGTTTATTTATTATAATTATTATTGTCCTTAAAAGCACACTATATCCTCTCTTTTCTATATATCTTCCCTCTCCAACTCAAAAAAACAACAACAACTAATTTGGTTGATGAGTTTTCTGTGTATCCATGCTGAGTTCTTTAGTCATCCACATTCCTTTCCTTCTTGTTGGAATTGAATTTTAAGGTTTACAAAGCACTTTCTTCAAAATGCCTCTGTGAGGTAGATTTTCAAAGTATTAGTATCCCTATTTTACAGGTGTCAAAACCAAGTGTCTGAATGGGAAAGTGAATTGTAAAGGGTCTCTACCCTAATGTGTCAGAGCCAGTGTAGAGTGAGTTCTGAGTGTAAGCCTCTTAACACTAATGTTGTTATTCAGTTGTTGAGTTGTGTCTGACTCTTCCTGACCCATAGCACATGGACCATAGCGTGCCAGTCCCTTCTCTCCTCCACTAATGGGTTGAACACCTTCTGACCTGAGAGATTCATCTTCCAATGTCATATCTTTTATCATTTTAATAATGTCAATGGGTTTTTCTTCATAAAGATACTGGAGTGGTTTGCCATTTCCTTCTCCAGTGGATCATCTTCTGTCAGAACTCCCTCCATGGCATAGCTCATAGGTTCACTGAGCCACGTAAGCCCCTCTACCACAACAAGGCAGTGATCCAGTAAGGGAATTCCACTATGCCATGCATCAAAGAGCTAGTTCCAATACCACCTCCCTGATTCCTCATTCATTAATTCAGCTAATACTTATTAATATCCTATGTTGTACAGAGCACTATGATATTGCAGTTACAGTAATAACATTTATGTAGTCCTTTAATGTTTTACAAATATTATCTTATTTGATCATCCCACAGTTGTTGGGAGGCAGGTGCTATTATTACCCCATTTTACAAACGAGGAAACTTGGGATCATAGAGTTAGTAGGTATCTGAGGTTGGATTTGAATTTAGGTCTTCTTGACTGTGGGTCCAGAGCTCTATCCACTGAACCAGTTGCAAAGTAAGAGTTTAGAAAAGACTGTGTCCTAATATTAAACTGTATAACAGAGTGAGAAAACGCAGATACTGTTACCTGTAATATAAAATGGTACATGATAAATGCATATAACTATAGAAGTAATCTTTAGCGTGACAGTTTATTGGATGAGCTGCATTCAAGTAGTAATTATCTTCTAGATCATTTACACAATGTTTTACTCTGGTAAGACTTTTAACATGTTTTTATTTTAAGTCAAGTAATAAAATAAAACTCCATTCTACTTTTCTTCTACCACTCTACAAAATTTCTATGATTGTTCTCTTTTGGTTAATAACAGAAAATTTGGGCATAAATGGAGAAATGGAGACATTCCCTGAGCTTTTTATTTCTAAGTACCAGTATTTTACATCTTGTAACTTAGAAGATATGAAAATTACAGACTGAATTTTTGGTCTTAATTGCTGAAATTATGTAGTTATAACAAATTATAACTAACTACCTACCCATCTAGCCTCCTCAGCACTAATCTAGATGATAAGCTTTCATTTATCAAAAGTAGTGGAGAACCAGGACTAGCTGTGTGTGTGTGTGTGTGTGTGTGTGTGTGTGTGTGTGTGTGTGTGTGTATGTTAGTATATACGTTGTCATATAAAAGCTATATTTTAAATCTGCCTACCATCTCATGCCAGGGACTAACATTACTTGTGAATAAATTTCTTTGTAGAGATCACCTGTGTATCACTTTTTTAATACCCAAATTACAGCATTAACTTGGATTCTTTTGGGGGTTCTTGATATGCCTAATCTTTTAAAATATGTACTCCTACACTACCAGGAACAAGGTTGTCAACTAGTCTATGGACTCATCTAAGACATCAATTTTAATTAGTTCTAAGGTCTGGATTCTGTTACACTGATGACACTGTACAATTAATATTCATGTTTTTAATATATTCTTATTTCCTCCACAAAAGGCTTAGGACATCCTCACATCCTGCCAGCTAGCAAATGCCTATATACGATGAACATGGTTTGCATTTACATCTAATTGTATACTCCTAGCCCATGTCTTATGTTCTAGGATCAGTCTCATAGACCCTGTAATCTGTGAATGTGTGTGTTGGGAGAAAGTGGGGATGGGAGTATGTCTTAGCTTGATAGGCACTGATTGGCTTTTGCACTTGGCTCTCCCACCTACCCGGTGACCTGCTGTGTGTTTCCTTATGTTTTGTGCGGAAAGAAAAAAAGAGCATACCATTTCATTTCCCACTAAAACAGAAATAAAATGTTAGTCTGCAGTTCATAGAAATTGTTTTTCGTCTTCATATCTTTATTTTCTGGAACTCAGTGTGTTTTTTTATTCTTTAACAAATATACTAAGCAATAAAAATCGTCATTGCTTTTAATTTAATTCAAAATATTTTTACTGTGTCAATCTAATAGTACTCAAAGACTCAAATAGATCAGTGATCCCATCAAGTTGGGAGTTCCCTGCAGGGATGCAGATTGCAATTCATCCATTTTTGCCCATCCCATATGACTTTCATGTCTGTCTTTCTTCCTCTCAAGAATTCACCAAAGGGGTCCACCTAAAAATGGTGGAGGCCTTCCTCAATTTCTCGTGACATCACAAAGCTACCAGTAGAACACTAGTGTCTTCCATCTGTCATTCCTCACTCTTGCCATGTCACCAGTCCATCTTCTCTTTCTGGAACAGGACATTGTTTAATGTCCTTTAATGACTTCCTTTACTCCTTTCTCCTTCAGAGTTCCATGATGGTTATATGGCCTTATGAATAGACTAAGCCTATTTTCTGAGCACAAGTCTAACCAACCATGGAAAGGCATATCACCAGTAGGCTGGCTGATAATGAAACTTTTTTCACCATGGTAACCTATAAAAGAAAGATATCTAAAAGTTGGCATTTTAACTGTTGGAAATTTCAGACCAAAATATATAGGTTTGGTAAAATTTTGGATAAATAATAAAATTGATGTTAAGATATCAGATCTTTGTGCATTTTTATCATGAACTAACATTTTTTTTTTGTTCATTAACATTTACTGAGTAAATATAAATAATGATGAGCGATTTATATTCCAGGTTGAACTCCCACCACCCGATCTTGGACCAAGCTCTGCACTAAGCCAGACACTTGCATTGCTGCGTGAAGTTTTGGCATCTCACGACTCTTCAGTTGTGCCATTAGATGCTCGTCAAGCAGATTTTGTGCAGGTGTGTTGCCAATCTTTTTTATTTTTTAATTTTGCACTTCCATTATATGTTCTATTTAAGATCTAATGGCATGTATATAATAAAAACTTTTTAACAGCCCTTTCTCTCACTTGGTTTTCTTTAAAATAAGTCAATTTATCATCATTAAAAAGGTAAGTTTGTTCAATAACCATGCAGCTATTTAACTTTTAAAAATATTAAGCTTTATAGATCATGCCTTTGGAAGTTTTCCTTGCAAATTTATATAATCTGCCTTCTTTCTTCTGCTTATTGATACCGAAGTACTGTCCCTGTATTTCCACAACCTAGGAGCATAGAAACTTGCTTGTGAACTAAATAATGTACAAATTATATTTCCTTTTCAATTTTTAGGTTTTATCATGTGTTTTGGATCCTTTACTTCAAATGTGTACTGTGTCTGCAAGTAATTTAGGCACAGCTGACATGGCTACTTTTATGGTCAACTCCTTGTATATGATGAAGACAACACTAGCACTCTTTGAATTTACCGATAAACGCCTAGAAATGCTGCAATTTCAGGTAAAGTTAATGTTAACATTACTTCTTAGTGTAATGGAATTTTTTTCTCCCAGTTAAGGGTTTTTACATACTTTCAAGCTAATAAACCTTGTGTCTGACACAAGCATAGAGTGGATTAAAAAAGTATTTTCTACATTTGATCAGAATATTACTATGGAAGATGGAACAGAACTTCTCTGATTGCACAGAGGTAATCAGTATGTAGATTTCATTCTCAAACTGTAAATAATGTGATATACTTCTTAAAATCTGGAGCTAGTACAGGAGGTGTTAGAGAGAGCAGATATATTTTTATCTAAGTGTCAACTAGTGTTAGGCAAAACATTAGAAATTATTATACCGTTCACACTAGTTCTACAAACCAAATGGTTATCACTTAAGCTTCTCTATGGTGCTTAAAGTAAATGAAATCATAAAATGTACTGTTATAAAAGCGTTAATTAGAAATAGTGATTTTTTGATGGTAGTTAATACATTTTTAAAGAGTTGACAATGCCATAAATTGTCATACATATTTAAATGATTTAAGGGGTAAGAATTAATTAGAGTTTATTTTGTTTTTTCTTGATTACTTTTAAGTATTTTATCCTTTTAGATTTGATAGTCCTTAACATTTTTCACTGTTAATTTTCTTTTAAATTTCATTTTTGTTTAATTTTTTTTAACCATTAAGGCACTTTATGTGTATATGTACTAATATGAGTAGAAATCTTCAAATAAGACAGGTATATCCAAACATGAATGCCAGATTTTAAAATATAGATTTAGTAAAGGATGCTCTTGCTTTTATTCTTTCTCAAACATCTTACTCTGATGTACTCTAACATCAGACATATGTTGTTTGTGGTTTGATCATAAACTCATGACAGCTTAGAATTGAAAGGGACATTAGAGATCGCCCAATCCACTCTCCTGTCTGATGCACAGAATCATGTGAGAAGTGACCATCTAGCTTCTATCTAGGCATACTTTTGATACATCCCTTTCCTTTGTTGAAATTTTCTATTAGAAAGCTTATATCACGTCTGAATTTGTTCTTGTCATTTCTACGCACTGATCCTAGTTCTGAAGAGGCTGAACTCTTCTTCCACATGACATCCCTTTGCATATTTAAATACTGCTATTATGCTCTATCCTAAGGTTTCTTTTGTCAAGAGTTAAATACCTCTAGTTCCTTCAGCTGATCTTTGTATTTTATTTTTCTTTGTTTGCTTTATCTTAACTAGCAAGAAAGAGTCCAACTCTAACCACCACAGGCTATTGCCTGCTTTTAAAAGAGAAGGACAAATAGCCTGTTCCTCATATCTAGACATAGCCATTGTCCAATATAACCTTTGGTCCTTTATCATTTCATTAATTTATTTTCCTTCCTTCAACAGGAATTCAGCCAAAAATTATTAAGTACTATTGGGTGCAAGGAAGGCTCTATGAGAACAAAGATGGAATAAGACTCACAACTCCCTCAAAAAGCTTTTCCAGTTTAATGGGGGAATAAAACTCATATACAAATAGCTTCCATACAATACAAAATGGGATAAGTACAAAGGAAAGTATCATCACCCTGCTAGGAGGGATTTCACAAAGGAACATTCTCACTTTCAGCTCATAGCTTCTATCAGAATTTAACTAGGAAGGCTAACAAAAGCTTTTTTAAATGGTGATGTTTAAGTTGTACCTTGAGGGAAAGGAGGAATTCAGTAGTCAGATACACTGAAAAGTCCATTCCAGTCATGTAACAAGGCATCATAAAAGACATTAAAAGGAAAAAATGAGGATAAGGATAGTGAGTCATCTTGTTTAGCTGAAATATAGAGTATGTGACAAAAGTAGTGTGAGATAAGTCTGTAAAGGTAAATTAGAACTAGATATTGAAAGGCTTTGAATGCTAAAATAAAGAATTTATCATTCAGGAGGCAGTCAGAAGCTGCAAGTATTTTTTAGCAGAGGAGTGATGTTGTCAGAACCATGCCTTAAGAAGTTTCCTCAGAGTAAAGGATCAATTGAAGATGGAAGAGATGGTAGACATGAAGATCATTTAGGAGATTGTTACAGTATTCTGGGCCACCAGTGATGAGAGCCTAAACCAAGGTAGTTGTACTGGAAATAGAAGGGAGGAGACATATGGGAGAGATCTAGGGTTGGAAGCAATTGATAATTATTTGTCTGTAACATTTGAGGAGGGGGAAAGGAGTCAGATAATGCTAAAGATAATGCCTGGGTGATTAGGATTGTAGTTCCATCAATTGGAGTAGAGAAATTATGAGAAGGGACAGGTTTTATGAAGAAATATTGGTTCATATGGGAAACACGAGCTGTCCACAAGTAGCATGAACAATCCTTTGTTGAGTTTGAGAGGTCAAAGAACATCCACTTGGAGAAATCCAACAAGGTGATCATCTCTGCAGAGTGCCCAGCCAAGACCTTCCTCTGGCACACAAATTTCCACCACCTTTCAGTGTAAGAATATTTCTGTCTGTACTGGACGAATCAACTGACTTTTCTTTTGCCTGTTTTCATCCTGTAGACACATCAGTGACAACTGGGGATTGAATCACAGTCGAGAAAAGTACCATCAAACCCCTTTCTCCTTTAAAATAATGTCTTCTTTATTCTATTTCAGATTGAAGCACATTTAGATACACTTATAAATGAGCAGGCATCTTATGTATTAACCAGAGCAGGTTTGAGTTATATCTACAACACTGTGCAGCAACATAAACCAGAACAGGTAAGAACATAGTTGTTAAACAGCCACGTATTTTGTTGAAGGCAGTGGGTCACTGAGTCTCATAATTGTAGAGATTTTTTATTCTTTCATTTTAGAGATGTAGAAAATAAGGCTTGGATACATTAAATGCAATTTGCTCTGTACCCTGTAGTGTCCCCATGAAATGGGTCTGGTAATAAGATAGTCAGCTGGAATTTCTCTATCATACTCTAGAAATTTCTTGTTTAAAAATCTGGAAGCAAAGAAGAATTAAAGTGTAGTAGAGTAGATAAAGAATTGGAATAGGGGTTAGAAGATCTGGATTCTAGACTTGGATCTCCAGCTTACTGCTAGTTGTATGACCTTTGCAATTCACATGTGGGAAGCAGTAAGTAAAAGTAAAAGGTAAGAGGGGACTCCATTATAAAGGGCTTTAAAATGCCAAACAAAGGATTTATATTTGTATGAGGAGGTAATAGGGAGCTGCTTGAGTTTATTGAGTGGGTTGAGAAAGGGGAGGGGAGTGGAGGGTGTTGCGGGAGGGAAGCATGGTCAGACTTGCACATTAGGAAGATGAGGATTTTGACACCTGAGTAGAGAATTGACTGGACAGGAGGTTATTGCAATAGTCCAGCCATGACATGATGAGGCCCTCCAACAGGGTTTAACTGTGTGAGTGGAGAAAAGGGGCCTTCAAAGAGAGATGTTGGGAAGGAAAAACAGACAATACAGAAACAGATTGGGTAAGTGGAGTTTGTAAGAGAGTAGAAGAATATGACACAAAGGTTGTGAGATGGTTGACTAGAAGGATAGTCATGCCCTGAGCAATAATAGGGAAGTTGGGGAAAGGGAATGATTTAGGGAAAGACTATGAGGTCTGTATTGGACATGTTGAGTTTGCGTTTGCCTGTAAAAAAGCCAATTTGAGATAAACAAGAATCACTAAGATGAGAGCTCAGGAGAGATCTATATTAATATCTAAATCTTCGAATTATCTACATAGAAATCATAACTGAATCCTTTGGAACTGATGAGGCGAACAAAGCATATAGTGTAGAGGGAGAAAGAAAGAGGACCTAAGCAGTATATCAGAGTGAATAGAAGTCTGTGCTTGAAGACACCTGGGTGGAAATTCCACCTCTGCCAATTACCGACTCTATGATCATGGGCCATTTAATCTATATGAACTTAATTTCCTCATCTATAAAATAGATCTTATAATATCCCTGTAACCTAATTCAAAAGTTCTTGTGAGGCAACAGTAAATTGTGTCTATAAAGTGCTTTTCAAACTGTAATGCGTCACACAGATGTCAACAGCAGCAGCAGCAGTTGTTGTTGCTGTTGTCAATACACCCTGCCTGAGTACCTGGAAACAAGAATAATGTATAACCTCTGTATCCCTCAGACTCATAATCTAATGGGTTTGATTTTTATTTAGTATAGGACTTCATCTGACTCAATTAACTAGTGACATAAACTATAAGAAAAAAAGTGAGTCAGCCAATTCATAAGAATTATATAGAATATCTACTATATGTTAGACTTGTTGCATGATATTAACATCTTCCTCACCAAAAGTTTGCATCCTTTCCATTGGATTTTTTTTCCTATAGAAACAATTCTGTAATGCAAATGAATAAAAAAATAGAATTTGTTATATAAAATTTTGTTTTTTCCAGAAAAGTTTTTAAGACTATATTAAGTTTACAAATCAAGTAAAGTTTGTTGAAATTTGCATTATTTAAGTCTTTAAAATACATGATTAACATCACCTGCACTGGGAGATTTGAAGGTCTTGTGAATTCTGAATTTTGTGGCGTTATGAAACACTTTTTTTCTTAGCTTTATTGATCCTTACATCTGTTTTGTTTTTTGTATACTCTCTTTCTGGTGATAAATATGAGCTTTTCTTCAGTTTTTCATAGAGTATGCAAAAATTTCTAATCTTTTCTTAAAAATGGATGTGCAGCAGTAGAGCACAAACAGATTAATTCTGTGAGGATCTAGTTTTTTATTTTAGATGCAGAAAGCTTTTAACGTAGACTCTTTGCTAGTCTCATATAGGATGTTTCAGTGAAAGAGCACTCTTTAGAGACAGGCCCTGGATTCAGATTCCCAGTTCTGCTACTTACTTCCTGTCTGTTGTTGGGCAGGTGACTTCCCTTCTCACCCTTGAAATTAGGGGGTTGAATCAATGAACTCTAAAGTCTTTTTCAGCTTTAATTCTGTGATTCTATGATCCTCATTCTCTGAACTCATATCACTTATAATCTGTATGGTGCAATTTAGCATTTAATTACATATTGCTGTACATTGTTCACTTTGCTTTAGGCTTGTTATTTTCTACTCAGCAAGAATATAAGGGCTTTGTAGATGGGGCCATGTCTTAGTAACTTTTCCTGTCTACCCTGGTGCTGAAAACATAGTACTCAGTAAATATTTTTTGGCTTATGATTTAATGATTGACAAATTTAAAATGATTGTTATTTTACTAAAGGTCCTAGTTCAGGGTTTCTTTAAATAGGATTTCCCCTAGTGCATTTTATTATTCATTTACAAATCATTAACTTCTTGACAGAGGTTGGGAACATAAAAATTTAATAAACCTAATTTAGTAAAGCTACAATAATTGAAAATCAGAAATAAAAACAACTCCAAAATAATGTAAATAGGAAAATGATAATGATTTACAAAACATATTTTAATTGCAACTTTTTAGGAACATACCTATTGAATTAAATGAGTTATATTTGTAACAGTCTTGAGTTACAGTTTAAACAAATGTACCTAAATGCTTTGTTTCTGAATAGTTTCTTCAAATTCTTTGTTCCCTTGAATTATTCATTTAAATCAATTTTTCATTATTTTAAACAAGTGGCATTTTATGACAGATAACATTTATATAATTAAATGTAACTCATGGGAGGTAGATTATTTGTCCTGTAACAGATAGTTTAGCTGATTAAATATAGTTATTCTAAGATATTAATTAAATAGATAAAGCATTTCTGTAATATAAATTATGCTTACTAACATATGACTTGCTTTAATAATTACCAAAAATACAAAATGAATGCAGGAATTTGAAAGATCAAAATATGCATGTATAAATGGAATTGTGTTTCTGGCACCTAACAAGCCTTTGCTTAAAATATGCTATTTCTTCTTTCTCATTTTATAGTTTTGCCATATTTAATGTTGAATTCAAATAAATTCCAGGAGTTATAACTCACATTCTATTTCAGGGATTCTTAACTTTTTTTGTGTCATGGACCCCTTTGGCAGCCTGGTGATGCCTGTGGAGCCCTTTTGAGAAGCATTTTTAAATGCACAAAATAAAATACAAAGGGATAAAAAAACCAGTTATTTTGAAATACAGTCTGTAGATAGGAGACTACAATTACCTGTGATCCACCATCAGGTCTAATAACTACAATAATTTTGAAGTAGCGATGAACATAAATGATATTTCACAACATTTACAATTGTGAAGTGATATGAAAACACCTGTGATTTCTGTTGTTGACAATCACCAGTATTGTGGCTTGTTGCCCACTTTCATGAGTGACAGAAATGCTAAATTTCAGTTAGAGGTTAGTGAAATCAGAAATGTAATTTGTTTCTCATCCAAGTTTATAGACCTTCTGAAATCTGTCTGTGGACCCTATGTTAAGAACCCCTGCTCCATACAAAAGGTGTCTAAATTCCCTAAGTTCAAAATTATATTCTTTGAACATGGGGCATTGTAGATGGCCTGCTTCCTGAATAAAGCCCAACCTACTCGCCCCAGATCCCAGCCGTGGTCTAAAACTATAAGGTACATGTGTCAAGGAGCTAAGGAAGTAATACATTCTAGATTTTGGGAGCCACTTGTACTTATGCATGGGAGGAAAGAGAAGGAATACTGAGTACAGGACCAGTTACCAGGCCAGTTTGATGAAACAAAGAGTGCAGGAAAGGAAGTAATATGAAATCAGACTGGCGAGGTAGGTAGGAGGGCTTTTAAGATTGGGCTGAGTAACTTGTAGTTTATTTTAGGGGCAATTGGGAGCCATTGCAGATCTTTGAGTAAATGGAGATGATATGGAAAAATCTATTATTTGTAATGCTTCTAATCATTTAAGCCTAGACAGAGTAATCTTCCTGGACATTTGAAAGTGGAGACCAGTCTGCAAATGGTGAAGTTTTACATGACACACACACACACATATTTGTTTTTGTTTTTAATAAGACCTGTGATTTCATTAACGTGAGAAACTCCTTGTGAAAAACTTCCCAAAGCAATGCATGGGAACTTCTCTTCAGCTTCTCTTCAATTTACAGTCTTATAGAGTTCCCTTGATCACCAGGAAGTTAAATGATTTTCCCAGAATCAAACATCTATTATGTGTCACAGGTAGGACTTGAACCCAGGTCCTCCTGGATTTCAGACCATTATTTCTTTATCCACTATACCATACTGCCTTACATACTGTCTTTGCTTGCTCTTTTTTAGGGTCCCTTAGCTAACTTGCCCAGCCTGGATTCAGTCTCACTGAAGGCAGCAATGGTAAGGAAATCGTAATTTCATATCAAAGCATTATTATTTGCGTTTCTTGAAGGCTTCTTTTTAAGGATGCCTTCCTTCTAGATACAGCTTGTCTCCTGTGATTTTTTTTGTCTGCCTGTAACATATAGCATTTATATTGGTCTAAGGACAGTATATAGCTGATATATCATTGACTCAGGCATTTTTATACCTTTATATACTACACACACGGAAACATATACATATTCTGCAGTGTTCTGATATAACCTAATACACCATATTTTTTATACAGTGTTATATTTCTAAATCCCCCAAACATAGCCCTAAAACAAAAATGAACGCCAACATACCAGTACTTAGAGATGAATACAGTACAGATATATACACTGACAGTTATAATAACATGCTTAAATAATTACATTTTGGTACATGTGTGCATACAATTATTCACAAATAAATATACATCTACATGTAGGCATGTAGCCATATTTACATGACCTCCCACATTTAGAATTTTAAGATAGAATTTAAATTTAAGCTATATATTTTAAAGGTTACCATCAATTATATTACTTCTATGTATCATAATTCATAAGAATTTTGAGATATTTACAAACTTTGTAACATTGGTCAACCGACTTTGGGGATTGGATATACTTAAGGCCAAAAGGGAAGTTGGTAATATAGAAGAAGGATTGACTTTGGAGTCAAAGGACCTGCAGTCAGGTCCTATCTCTGACATTGTCTATGAGTCCTTGGGCAAGTCACAACCTCATTTGACCTCAGTTTATTTATTGTTAAAATGAGGGTCTTAGACTATGTGACCTTGAAGCACTTTTTCAACTCTAAGTCTATGATTTTATGATCCATAAGACTTTGGTTTCCTTAGAAAGATATAATAAGATGGTAGTATAAAGGAGGGCAGGACCTTAAACTTTTGTTTCTTAAGCAGTCTATACAAAATTAAATGAAGGTGTTTATATATCTTTTCTATTTTCAAACAATTACAGCTAAACATTCATCTTTATGTAGTTTAGAAAAATTAAAATTGGTATTGGTAACTCAGTACTATTGAAAAAATTCAAATATGCTTCTATTATACCATTGATGTGGGTATATTCCTTCTACTTCTGCAGATTGCAACCCATCTACAACTGCCCATCCTATGTAGTTCTTATCACCCTTCCATACATTCCCTTGGGGCATTCTTCAAGTGTGCAAAGGGGGTCTTCTTTGTTTTAGCACATCATGAACATCAAATAAGATAGTATATGTAAAACATGACAAATATGTGGAAATATTCATAATCTCATACTTGTAATGTGTTGAAGCTACTTATTCTTGAGATTCCCTTGCTCTGTGCATGCTTTTTAATTTCAGTTTTCAGAGCCTATAGAGTTTCATGACTTGTAAAATATGATAGCACCGGAAGAATATTATAAAATATAAAGGTGCATACAAAATGATGAGTGGCGAGAACAAAATTTACTAATTCCAAAAAAACCCCTCCAATACTTATATTTAAAAGGAATAGCAAGATGTACATAAAAGGAACTAATATGTGCAACAAATGGCATAGCATCTAAATTCATACAAACGGTTAAAGCTAACTGTATTGGAAAAAAAGAGATAATTACACAATAATTGTAGCAAACCTTAATGTTTCTCAGAAATCAATAGATCTAAAAAGCTGCACCAAATAAGGTAGCTATAGAGCTGAACAAATTTTTGGACAATTAAGAGCTGAAAAAATGATAGAGCATTATTAAGCATTTACTATGTGCTATAGCGTCTTGTGAATGGCAACAGTAGAGAATAAGCCTATTTCTCAGTACTACATGACACCGTTACAAAAACAGAACATGTTTTAGACCTCTGTCCAGCTCTAAATGTTTGAGCCTATGAGGGCATGGGGAAATTGTATAAATAAATGCTTAAAAAATATTAATAGCTAACATTTATATGATAGCTACATTTATACAGCACTTTAAGGCATAGAATACACTTTACAGATATCACATTTTATCCTTACAGTTACCCTGGGAGGTAGGTGCTATAATTATCTCCATTTTACTAATGAGGAAATTGAGGCAGACAAATTACTTGCACAGGGTCATATAGCTACTGTCTAAAGTTAGATTTTAAACTCAGATCTTCCTGACTTCAGATCCAGTACTTTAATAAACATCATACCACCTAGCTGCCTAAATACCATTTATAAGATAATAAACATATCCTTTATAGACCATAACATAATAAAAAAGGAATTAATTCAAGGAAGACAAGCACTAGATACAAACCTAAATGGCAACTTAATAACAACATCCTGAGTAATGTGTGAGTAAAAGAACAAAATATAGAAAAAAATTAATAACTAGAGCATTATAATGATGGAAAAAATGTTCCAGAATTTCTGGGATACAGCTGAAACAGTCCTCAGAAGAAAAATTATGTCTTTGAAAACATGCATTAATAAAGTAGAAAAGAAATTAATGAATCAAGTATACAAATTTAAAATCTAGAAAATAAGCAGAGAAACTCAAAATCAGTATCTAAGAAGAAGTCTTGGAAATTTATGGGGACATCTATCTCTAGGGTGGAAGGTGAGAGAGGGAGGAGAAGGGGAAAAAAGGAAAAAAAGAAATTTACATGATAACTTTATTAAATATTTAAAAGGAATAGCAAGTTGTACATAATAGATTTGCAGTTTCATATGCAGTCATCTTTTTTTTATTATACTGTGTTATGGAAATGCTTGTTTTATTCCATAAATTAAAAAGAAGATAAATAAAACATAAAAAAGAAAAATTAATTTAAAAAATGGAAAATAAAAAGACCATAGAAATGATAAAGCTAAAAGTTGGTTCTTTAAAAACATTAACAAAATCAGTAAGCCTGATCAAAAAGAAAAGGAAGGAAAATCAAGTTACCACTCTTCCTAATTAAAAAAAAAAAGAACAAGGTAAAATCACAACAGATAAGAAATAAAAGGAATTGTCAAAACCTTACTACATGTAATCAGTGTGCTAACAGAAATTAGACGAGTGCTTACAGAAATTTAGGGACTAGAGAGAGACTAGGCCTGTTATTTTATTGGTATGTAAAATACTTAATCCAGTTTTAGAAAATTAAATTGAACAAACCATAAAGGAACTACCAAAGGAAAAGATAATCTGTTCCAGATGGATTGATAGATCAGTTGTATCAAATATTTAAAGTCCAGTTAATACTATTGCTACACAAATTCTCAAAAAAATAAGAAAGCATCCTATCAAAGTCCTTTCATGAGGTGAATATAGTCTGATAGCAAACAAGGATAAAGCAAAAAAAGAGAGAACTGTAGACCGGTATCAACAAAGGATATTAATCTAAAACTTTTAAATAAAATCTTTGTATAAAGACTGGATGAATATATAAAATATGTATATATATACATATATATCCTATATATATATTTTTTTAGACCAATAAGGATTTATGTATGGGAGATAAGGATAGTTCAACATTAGGAATACAATAAGATAATCATTAAAAAATAAAAAAAACACTCCAAACCTTATGATTACATCAATAGATGCAGAAAAAGCCACTGGAAAAACTCAACATTAATTTTTATTAAGAAGAAACAGATCTTTAGCATAATTATAGAAGAGCCAATTTTTTTAATATAAAAAGACTGTGTATATTATATGTGTGTATCTAGAATTTACGTATCTAGAATTATTTTCAGTGGGGAAAAGCCAAAAGCTTTTCCTAGTAAATATAACTATAAAGCAAGGATTCTCCCTGCCCCCATTGTTATTTGGTATAATTCTAAAAATGCTAGTAATTGCAATAAGATGAGAGACAAATTAAAAGCATAAACATTGGCAAAGCAAATATAAAAATCCCTCAATTTGCTGATAATTTAATTTGAAGTCAACAAGTTAAGTCAAAAAGATTTATTAAGCTCCTACTATGTGTTAGGCACTGTTAAGAGTTAGGGCTATAAAAGAAGATTAAAAAAATGTCTCAGGCTAATGGGGGAGACAACATAAAGCTATGTACAAACAAGATCTATTCAGGATAAATTGGAGGCAGTCTCAGAGAGGAGGTATTAAGATTAAGCAAAACGAGGAAAGATTCTTTCAGAAACTAGGACGTGGATGAAGCCAGGGAAGCCAGTAGGTGATGAGAAGGGAGAGTGTTTCATCCTTGGGGGACAGTGGAGGACAGAAAAGCTATAGAGTCCGGAGATGTGGTGCCATGTGGGAAGAACAACAGGGAGGGCAGTGTCACTAGAGTACATGAGGAGGAATAAGTTTTAAGAAGACAAAAAGGTAGGCAAGGGCTATCTTATGAAGGCCTTTAAAAACCAAGTAGGTTTCATATTTGATTTTGGAGGTAATGGGAGGGGAGGGGTTCACTAGAGTTTGTTGAATAAGGGAGTAACCCAGTCTCAGCTGTGTGTTTTATAAAGATCAGTTTGACAGCCAAGTAGGGGATATAATGCAAAAAGAAATAGTACTTAATTTGATTTGATAGACATAACACTAAATATATAAACTACCAAGAGGTTACTTTATAAAGCAATGCAAAATAACAGGTCATTTGGAAGGAAGATGTCTAGACTCTCACAATGAAAAAAGCAGAAATAAAAAAGGAAGAGTGCTCTCAGACCTCATATTTTGAAGCAATAATTGTCATAACTACTTGATACTGTATTTTTTAATGAAAAAAGTAGATAATTGAAAAAATATAAATAAGGAAGAATCAGAAACAACTGAACTCAATAACCCAGTGTTCCATAAATCTAAAAACATAAGTTATTTTGGGAAGAACTCCCTTTTTGACAAGAACTGCTAGGAAAATTGGAAAGCAGCTTGTCAGAAATTAGGTTTAATCCTACATCTTACATCACATATCAAAACAAACTTAAAATGCATATGCAACCTAAAGGTGAAAGGTCACAGTATAAATAAAATTGTAAAGAACCATATCCCATGAGTTTCACATTTATGGCTAGGGGGAGAATTATTAAGCAAAGAAGGGATAGAGATCATCAGAAAAGATTAAATAGCTAATTTGAATTACATGAAACGGAAAGCCTTTTTTTATTAGAGCTACTATAAAAATGACAAAAAAAATTTTGTCAAATGTTTTAGATAAAGATTTGGATACTTAATCTATACTAAAAATTGAGACAGAGCCATTCTCCACCTAAAGTGGTCAAATTATATGAACAAATAGTTCACAAAAGAATTGCAGAGTACTAATAACCATGTGAAAGTCTGCTCTGAATCTCTAAGAAGAGAATTGCAAATCAGAACGACTTTGAACTTTGACCTATATTCACCTGGAAAATCAGCAAAGGTGACCAAAAAATGGTAATAGTCAATGTGTAAGAGACTAGGGTAAGACAAGTACACTAATGTACTGTTATTGGAGCTGTAAATTGGTCCAACCTTTCTGGAAAACAATTTGGATTTAGTTAGCTAAATATCTATACTCTTTGACCCAGAGATCCCATTATTAAGACATGTCCTCCACAGAGGTAAAAGCCTGAAAGAAAAGTCCATGAAACTCTATAAATCAAGACACCTAGAGCAGATCTTGCTGTGACCTCAAAGAACTGGAACCAGTTTCCTGTTGATTGGGAAATAATAAAAACATTGTGATACATGAATGAAATGGAGTATTACTATAGTATAAGAAGTGATAAATATAATAATTTGGAGAAACATTGGAAGACATATAAACTCATGCATATTGAAGTAAGCATAATTGGGAAAGCAATATATACACAATAACTACCACAAAAATGTAATTCGAAGCAGAAAAAACTGAACTTTTTCTAATTATACTTGACCACGTTTGTATCCAAAGAAGATTTGAGAAAATACTTCTGTTAAGTTGGGGAACCACCACTGATAATGTTGGTTGACTTTGCTGAATTGCTTTTTTTTCTTCTTTATTTTTTAATGTTTGGTGTAAGGCATAGTAGAAACATAAATTCAAAATGAATGTGATAGGAAAACATACAATATCAATAAAAGTAAGATAAAATGTTTATTGAATTGAACAGATCATTTATAAAGTGGAGAAGATAGAGCTGAAGCCCAACAATTTTGTTTCTTGTTTAATTGCACTAAAGAAATATTTGTTGGGGCGGCTAGGTGGTGCAGTGGATAGAGCACCGGCCCTGAAGTCAGGAGTCCCTGAGTTCAAATCTGGCCTCAGACCAAAACACTTGACACTTACTAGCTGTGTGACCCTGGGCAAGTCACTTAACCCCAATTGCCTAAAAAAAAAAATTGTTGGGGGGAAGAGTATGAGTAGGGGTAGTATGGAGTAAGGAGAAAGAGATTGAAACTGATGATTAAAATGAATTGGGCAGTGCCAAGATGACAGAGTAAGGAAGGAACTCCCCAGAGCCCTTCCGAATTCTCCTCTAAACAACTTTGCAAACCTCCTCAGAACCAATTTAGGAAGGGGGAAGCAACTTACCAACTCAGCAGGAAAGGTCTGTCTCACTGGGTGGGAGGGGAGTAGAAGGCTGCACCCCAGGGGGCCAGGCTAAGAGCCCTAGGGCAACCCACTACTGAGGCCTTGACCCCCTGCAAACTAGCAGCCTTGTGCTGAGGCCCCACCCCCAGGGCAGGCCACTAGCAAGGCCCCACCCCTAGTGCTGGCCATCAACAAGACCCTACCTCCTTGCTGGACAGCAGCAAAGTGACGCCCCCTGAAGTAGACCAGCAATAAGGCTCTGCTCATAGAGCAAGCCAACAGCAAAGCCAAATCCATGGAATAAGCCAGCAATAAAATCCCAAGGCCTGGCACAAGAAGCTTGGGACAGTGTAGGAGCAGAGCCCAGCTCTTGGATAAAAGTACAAAGTCACAAAATAGGCAGAAAAAATGAGCAAAGGACAAAAAAATTAACTTGACTATAGAAAGTCAGTGTGGTGACAGTAAGGATCAAGGAATAAGCTTAGAATAAGACAACAGTGTCACAGTGGTTATGCAGAGCTTCAACAAAAAATGTAAATTGGTCTCAGGCCCAAAAAAGAACTGGAAGAACTTTAAAAGGGTTTTAAAAATCAAATAAGATTAGGAGTAGAAGAAAAATTGGGAAAAGAAATTAGAGTAACACAGGCAAATTAAAAAATTATTTCAGTAGCTTGCTAAAGGAAACACAAAAAATGAGAAAAGATATACAAAATTCCCTGAAAGAAACAACTCAAATGGAAAAGGAGGTACAAAAGCTCACTGAAGAAAGTAATTCCTTAAAAATAAGAATTGAGCAAGTGGAAACTAAAGATTCCATGAGACAACAAGAAATGATCAAATCAAGAGAATTTTTAAAAATAGAAGAAAATGTGAAATTTCTCATTGGAAAAACAACTGACCTGGAAAATAGATCCAGGAGAGATAATTTAAGAATTATTGGACAAGACAAAAGCCATGACTTTAAAAAGGGGGGGGGGGGCTGGACATCATATTTCAAGAAATTATCAAGGAAAACTGTATATTTGATTGATTAGAGAAATGAAAATCAAAGTGACTCTGAGGTACCACGTCACCTATCAGATTGGCTAACATGACAAAACAGAAAAATGATAAATGTTGGAGAAAATGTGGAAAAATCGGAACAGTAATGCATTGTTGGTGGAGTTGTGCACTTATCCAACTATTTTGGAGAACAATTTGGAACTGTGCCTAAAGGCCTATAAAATTGTACATACCCTTTGGTCCAGCAATATGACTTCTAGGGCTGTATCCCCAAGAGAACAAAGAAAAGGGAAAAGGACCTACATCTACAAAACTATTTATAGCAGCTCATTTTGTGATGGCAAAGAATTAGAAATTGAGGGGGGTAACCCATCAGTTGGGGAATGGCTAAACAAGTTATGGTATATGAATGTAACAGAATACTATTGTGCTATAAGAAATTATGAGCAGGCAGACTTCAGAAAAACCTGGAAAAAACTTACATGAAATGATGCTTAGTGAAGTGAGCAGAAGCAGGAAAACACTGAACACAGCAACAGCAATATTGTGTGATGAAGAACTGTGAGTGACATAGCTGTGCTCAGCAATACAGTGATCCAAGACAATTCCAAAAGACTCATGATAGAAAATCCAGAGAAAGAACTGACAGTCTAAATGCAAATGGAAGCATACTATTTTCACTTGGGGAGGGCAGGAGGCATAGTTTGTGGGGTTTTTTTTCTTTTGATCCTGTTTCTTATTTTACAACATGTATGATATGGAAATATGTTTTACATTAGTGCACATGTATAACCTGTATCAGATTGCTTGCCATCTTAGGGAGAGAGGAAGAGAGAGAGAAAAATTTGCAACTCGAAATCTTTAAAAAAACAAATGTTGAAAATAGTCTTTATGTATAATTGGAAAAAATAAAATACTATTAAAAATTTAAAATAAGCATAATAAAAAATTAAATAAAACATATCACAGACAATGAAGTAATGTCAATACTAAATATATATGCATCAAATGATATATCTAAATTTTTAAAGGAAAAGTTAAAGGAGTTACAGGAAGAAGTAGACAATAAAACTATACTAGTGGCAGATCTCAGCATTCCCCTCTCAGCACTAGATAAATCTAACCACAAAATAAACAAGAAAGAAATTAAGGAGGTAAATAGAATTCTAGAAAAGTTGGGTATAATAGCTCTCTGGAGAAAATTGAATGGGAATAGAAAGGAATATACCTTTTCCTAAGCTGTATATGGCACCTACACAAAAATTGACTATATATTAGGGTATAAAAACCTCACAACCAAATGCAGAAAAGTAGAAATACTAAATGCATCCTTTTTAGATCATAATGCAATAAAAATCACATTCCATAAAGGGCAGTGGAGTGATAGGTTAAAATTTAATTGGAAACTAGATGATCTTGTCCTGAAGAATAAGTGGGTCAATTTCATTAAAGAAAATGACAATTAGACAACATATCAAAATTTGTAGGACGCAGCCAAAGCAGTTCTTAGGGGAAAATTTATATCTCTAAATGCTTGCATCAATAAAATAGAGAAAGGCAGATCAATAAATTGGGCATGAAACTGAAAATAAAACTAGGAAAAGAAATAATTTTTTAGCAAATATCTCTGATAAAGGCTTTGTTTCTCAAATATATAGAGAACTGAGTCAAATTTATAAGAGTACAAGTCATTTCCCAGTTGATAAATGGTCAAACAGTATGAACAGGCAGTTTTCAAAGAAATCAAAAATGAAAAAATGCTCTAAATCACTATTGATTAGAGAAATGCAGATTAAACCAATTCTGTGGTACCACCTCTTACCCATCAGATTGGCTAATATGAAAAAAATATATATGTAAATGTTGGAGGGGATGTGGGAAAACTGGGACACTAATACACTGTTGGTGGAATTGTGAACTGATCAACCGTTCTGGAGAGCAATTTGGAGCTATGCCCATAGGGCTATAAAACTTGATCCAACAATACCACAACGAGGTCTGTATCCCAAAGATAATTCTTTAAAAAGGGGGAGGGGAGAAGAAGAACGTGTTTGTACGAAAATATTTATAGCAGTTCTTTCTGTGGTGGCTAAGAATTGGAAATTGAGGGGATGCCCATCAACTGGGGAGTACCTGAATAAGTTGTGGTATAATATTTTAATGTAATATTATTGTGTTACAAGAAATGGCAAACAGGAAGATTTCAGAAAAACTTGGACAGACTTAACATGAAGTGAGCAGAACCAGAAGAATATTGTACACAGGAATAGCGATACTGTACAATGAACATCTGTGGTTAACAGCTATTCTCAGCAATATAGTGATCCAGGACAGTCCCAAAGGATTCATGATGACAAGTGTTATCTGCCTCCATAGAAAGTACTGATGGACTCTGAATACAGACTGAAGCATACTGCTTTTCCCTTCCTTCCTTATATCTTTCTTTCTTTTCTTTTTTCTTTCTTGAGTTTTCTTGCACAAAATGACTGATATAGAAATGTTTTACATGATTGCACATGTATAACCTATAATAGATTGCATACTGTCTCAGAGAGACGAGAGAGGAATAAGGGAAGAATAGAATTTGGAACTCAAAACTTTAAAAAAAATATGTAAAATATTACATGTATAAAATTGGAGGAAAATAAAATATTTTTTAAAATGAATTGAGGTGGGTTTTTTTGTTAATTTTCTGATAGTGATAGGAATTCAAACAAATATAATAAAAACTGAGAGATTTTTATCATAAGAAAAAGATGACTTATTCAGATTGGGGGGATTTTGTTTCTAAATTTAATTCCTTAAAAGAAATATCTATGTTTGGAGCATTTCAAAGGAGGTACGCCTTATAACTTATCTTCTTTCTTCTCTTTTCAGGTTCAGTTTGATCGCTATCTATCTGCCCCAGATAACTTGTTAATGCCACAGCTGAATTTCCTTCTAAGTGCCACAGTAAAGTAAGTATTTTATACTTTAAAAAAGTAGTAAACATTAAAATATAAATTAGGCCCAAATTAATATATACTTCATCATAATTTCTACTAAAACTGTCAGAAATTTAACATTATAGATGCTGTAGAATGAGATTTAATTTTTTATTGTAGATTTAGAGCTATAAGTAACATTAGGGGTTATCTAATTCAATCACCTTTCAGTTTATAAATGAGGAAACTGAGATTCAGAAAGGTTAAGTCAGTTGTCTGTAATTATAAATGTAGTAAGGGGGCTGGGAATTGAACCATGCTACAAAAAGATGGTCATTCCACTGTACCAGTCAGCCTTCTGTTAGCTTGGGTTGAACTGCAAGAAGAGAGAAAGAAGGAAGGAAGGAAAGAAAGAAAGATTATTGCTGATGCCATGGTTCCAGGCTCTCATGCATGAGCAGATTGGAATGGAATGGAATGAATTTTGACAGAAATCAATTAAATCATATATTCATACTGGAATACTCTCAAATATGGTATTTTATAGATTGTTTTGGTTGTGTGAATCTGAATCTCCACTGTAGAGCCTCATTATAAAATATTTTAGTGTTACACAATTTAGATATATTACAAATTAAAAATATCCACCTGAAGGGAAGGTATTATTACCTCTGTACTTTGCACTGATCGGATATCTGTATTATTGTGTTCATTTCTGGGTATTACAAAAAAAAAAGGCATTGATAAACCAAGATGTTCCCAGAAAAGACAGGATAGTGAAAGGATAGAAAGCCAGTGTGAACAATTTTCTTAGAATTAGAGCTGGTCAACAGTATGCTAACTTGATAAGTAAAGTTTCTAAAAACTGGAAGTATTCAGTGGCTGAATATCCATCTAGTAAGGGTATTCTTTCATTAGCTTGGGTAATGTCCTAGGTGACCTGTTATGTCTCTTCTAACTCTTAAGATTCTGTGATGCCAAAACACAGATTAATTACATTCAATTATACCTGATAAAACATTGTACCACCCATAAAGAGCCATGTTTTATCTCCTAATGCCAGAGTTTTAAGTTAATTTTACAATAGTTGCAAAATACTGATATTACTTGTTTGATTTCAAATCATGTTTGAACACTGAGGGGCTGAATATATTATCTTATAGTTTTACATTGACTGTATTAATATAAGAAAATCTCATAACATGATGTAATTTGTAATGGGGAAAATCAAATACATTTTAGAATATTCCACTTTGAATAATTTTTATATGAAGGTTTATTAAAATGACTAATTTTAATTTATCTAGTTAGCAGGAGAAGATTGTTATGATTAGTGATATTTATCAAGACACACACACATATATAATGATTTGGAGTTTTGGTTTATATAAATTTATTTTAAAGTGATTATAATTATTAAATTATTATAACCACACAACAGAATAATTTTTCGTCTTGCTAGCTAAGCAATCTAGAATGAATTCTTCCTCTGTTTAGAATGATTAATATTTAAGTATAAATTAAAGAGACTAATAATAGTATGGGACATTTTAAGTGGTTATATTTCTTTCCTTAACCTCTGGGGTCTCATCAAGGTTGACTTAAAGCCCAAATAGTTCCATGCTGATAGGCTTTTGGCAGATCTAAAATTTCTATCTTTGCCAAAATTCTGTAAGTTACTGTCATCTAAGAAAAATGCTTTACATTGGTCAGACTGTACCTGGACTGTTTAGTTCAGAATATCACATTTTGTGAGAGAAACCAAGCAAGTTAATGCAGGCACAGAAGAGGGTTTATGAGGTTAGTGAGGAGACTCAAAACCATGTCATAAGGGGATCTTGTTTGCTAAATGGAGTTTAGAATGAATGTATTCTATAAAAATAAGATATTACTCCATTATTATTTAGTGAAGACATTTACATTCCCCATTTCATAAATTAAAACTAACAATTTCTAATGATCATGAAAGACTTTTTATAATTCTGAATGTCTTGGTTTTGTGGACTTGTACTTTGCTAATGTAATATTTAAATACTGTAATCATAACGGATAATGTAAATTAAAATGCATTAACAAAATCTAAGTATATTGATTCCTCTGAAATTTCAAATGAGCTCACCTTTTTTCTTTATATTCAGAAAAATGAAATGCCATTTTGAAAAATATTATAGAATGAAATTTAGTTGATAATTCTGATTTTCCTCTGATTTTTTGCTTCTGTGAGCAGAAAATGTGATAGTTACGTTTTAGAAATATATTGAGAAATTCAGGGTTAATTTTGATATGTGAAACATTTTAGAATAATGAGGATTTTTTACATCTCTGTTTTCTAGTAGTACATTTTTATGATCAACAACCATTCCTACTTTGAAAACAAATATTTATTGTCCTTATTTTTATATGTTTAGAATGTATTTTTTACTTATACAGTATATTAAACAAAAGGTAGAAAAGTTTATTTTAACTGAAAAATAATATTTTTAAATTATTTATTCACTAGTAATTGAAAATTAGTTTTGTATATTTTCATATAATATATGTTATTTCTCTTCCTTTCTAACAATATTTTACTTGAAGATCAAATATATACGTGTGTGTGTATATATATGTATGTATATGCATATGTGTGTGTGTGTGTATATATATATGTATATGTATATATATATTTGGACTTAAAGTGTACTATGAATGCTAGATATATTATTACCTCATACTTACGTAGTGCTTTAAAATTTGTAAAGTGCTTTTTGCTTATTATCTCATTTGATCTTCAGAACAGTCCTTGTAAGATAGTTACTCTTATTATCCCCATTTTACGGATGACAGAAATAAGTCTTTAGAGAAATTAAGTAACTTGCCCAGAGTCACATAGCTAGTGAGTGTCTGAGGTTAGATTCAAACCTAGGTCTTCTTTACTCCAAATCCAGCAAAAATGTTGTGCTCTTGAAACTTTTAGAGTGCTTTTTTCAGTTCTGGTCTCCAGGATGATGCTTATTTGCATTGTTTGATTCCTGTGGATTATTCCTGTATCTTTTTTTTTGTGGTTGCCCTATAGTAACACTCTCTGACCATATCAAGCCTTGCAATTAGAATTAAGTAACTAGGATAGACATAGTTCGAAGTTGCAGAAATTGGAGTAGAAATGGGGAAAATAGACTTTTGAAATTCCATAATTTGGTAGAGTGAGGTTAGTCATAGGAATTGGACTTGTAATTGCAGTGGCATAGGGAGTGAAGTTGAAAGTCTTAAAAAGTTACCTCAAGCACTGAGAGACTGATGAAATGACTAGTCAGTCACATAGCCAAGATATGTCAGAGGCAGAGCTTGAATTGAGGTCTTCTTGGCATTGCGGCCAGTTCTTTATCCACTAAACCACACTATCTCTTTAGTCAGGTTTGGTAGAATGAAAACTTAGATTATTTAACGTATTCTATAAAGGAAATATGCACTTTCTCAGCAAGTTTCCCTTTCCTCCAGTATTCTTGCATTATCATTTCAACCAGAAATTGAGCCTGCTTTCTGAGTTTTCAAGGGAAGATGAATTTATTCATTTACAACTTTCTTCCTTTTCTACCCTTTCCATTTCTTTAACCACCTTTAACCACCTCTCTACTTGCATGGGCCATCCAGAGAATCTGTGAATGAAAGCAGAAAGGATGGAAAATGCCAGACATCAAATTACATATATTCCCTAAACTGATACAAGTCTTTCTGGTCAGTTATCTTTGTATAATAGTCATATTTTTTCCCTTTAAAAATATACTATGCCATATTAAAGAAAAAAGATTGTATAGCCATATTACAAATATTTGAGAATTAGACTAGATGGCTTCTCAGATCCCTTCTAGCCTTAGATTTATGATCCTATAACCCTTTCATGTGTAGTTCTGTCTCCATCATATTCTTTGAGGCCCGTCATCCTACTGAGGGTGTAAGTGCCCCTGAAACAACAAGTGGGCCAAGAAGTATCAGTACTGAGAATCTAGTTAAGCAGGAGGTGGAGATGAGTTCTAGACAGACCAAGCTCTACCCTCTTCCCAAATTCTCTCTTTCTGTCAAGGGCACTGCAGTCCTCTTGTTACTCAAACTCACAATCCTGATGTTATCCTTTATTCCTCATTCTCACTCACCTCTCATATGCAACCTGTTGGCAAGTCCTGTTGTTTCATCCTTCACAATATCTTTAATATGCATCCCCTTGTCTCCTCTGATAGCCATGCTGAACCAGGCCCTCATTACCTCACACCTGCAATATTGCAAGTCTTCTGGTTGGGCTCTCTGCCTTAAATATTTCTGTATTCCAAGGCTTCCTTCACTGGGTTGACAAAATGAGTGTAGGTCTGACTTTGTCCTTCCCCTAATTAGTAAACTCCAATGATTCCCAGTTACCTCTAGGATCAAATTTTAAATCTTTGGCTTTTAAAATGCTTCACAACCTGGTCTCTTTTTAGTTTTCCAATCTTCTTACAATTTATTCTTTTTTACATATTTTACAGTCCAGTAACACAGGCCTTCTTGTTGCTCACACGTGACATTGCATCTTCCAACACCTTATCCTTTTAGTGCCTATTCACCCATGTCTGTAATACTTTCTCTTCTTATCTCTCTCTCTTGAATTCTCTGGCTTCCTTCAAGACTAAGCTCAAACCTTACCTACTGCAAGAAGCCTTTCTTGCTCTCTACCACTATTAGTGAGAGAGAGAGAGAGAGAGAGAGAGAGAGAGAGAGAGAGAGAGAGAGAGAGAGAGAGAGAGTGCTCTTAGCGCTTAGGTACATAGTAAGTGCTTAGTGATTATTGGTTTAACTTGACATGACAGTGGGTTGAGGTCAGGCTATTTAGAAGAACAAATGAATACTACAAATTCAGGCAGGGAAGCAATATCTAAACTTTAGATTCTAAAGTCTATGTGATCCAGTAAAGACCTGGTGGGTACTATGGGTTCGTGTAGAAGAGCCAAGTCAAAAGTCCAGAAAGTCTGTGGATCCAAGTAGGCAAGTAAAGTCCAGAGTCAGCAAAGGCCAGCAAAGAAAAGGAAGAGCAAACTAGCTTATCCAAAGTAATGCTAGTGAACAAGATTGTGACTCCAGATCCTTAGGCAAAACCTTTGCATTCTTGACGCATCTTATGCCCTCACTTTTGTGTGAGTGGATGAAGTCTCTAAGGTCTTTGTTTGCAGCCAGAATACCGAGTTTGTCCCTGATTCCATCAGGGACTCTCTTTTGCTTTCTTTTCTTCTCACATCATGTGGTATAAAGGGAAATAAGAGATGTTCAGAATATGATCTTAACTTTTGAAGTTTATATTATAGAAGGCATTTGGTAAGTCTCCCAAAAAATATCCCCTTGCTCACTAAAAAAGATGAAAGATTGGGCTGAATGAACTGCTGGTTTAATCCAGTGTGATCATTTTTATATTGACAGTAAAAAGGAATAAATGCATTTTCTGTAACCAAGGACTTAGTAAACAGACCATTTAATATTCGTAGGCTGCTTCATAAAGTAATGAGTACTCTATGGCTTAAAATTTTAGAGGCTACATACTAACCATCAGGAATGTTTTAGAGAATATTCTTGCCCATGGATAGGACTTTAGCATCACTTTTGACATCCCTCTCAGATAATTTTGTAGTTGTTGGTCATTTAGCATAGAATTGAGCACTGGAAGAGACTTTAAGATATAATTTAGTCTGTCTTCATTTTACAGATAAAGAAACTGAGGCCCAGGTGACTTGCCCAAAGACTCACAAAAAGTAAATGGCAGAGCCTAGATTTGAACCAGTCTTTTGACTTCTTTATTTCCTTCTCATTAGCATTAAGTTGCCCTCTTAGCTGTGATTCTATAATAAAGCTCTATTTTTCAAATCACAGAAACTGAATGTTGAAATAAACTATTTTTAGAACTGTTAGATTTATGGTAATGATAAAGATTGTATTATGTTGTTATGGTAACTGAATGCTTAAGTACTGATTAGTGACAAGCACACTGTTCTAGAATTGAGAGAGTTCATTTCTTATCATAGTTCAGTGCTTGAAAAATTAATTTAAAATAAAATAATTTCTGTGAAGCATATTTTAAGTATGAATAATATTATCTGCCTTTCAGTTCCATACTAATCATTGCATGAAATGTTTAACAGTTTTCATGATAAGGTAGCTTAATATTTTTTTCTGGTACATTTTTATAACTATGTATGTCTTTTTAACTAGATGAATATATAAATTTATCTACCAACACTATTCTGGGGTTTGCTCATAATGGATTGAATAATTTTTCTCTTTTTTAATGTGCAGTAGCAACTAATCCGCCTTTACAAAGATTTTTTTTTCCTTTCTCAAACAGTGAATCAACTATAGTAGCTTCTACACCAAATCACATAAGGATATTTTAGCCACTTGTTCTGGACAGTAAAGGACCATGTGACAAAATATTAAATTTTAAATGAGTATTTTAATAGTAGCACAGGGCGCAGGAGTATCAACGTACCTCTGAGACACTTTCCTGTCTTTACTGGTGCTTTCTGAATAAAATATCATCTTCTGGAAGACAGCAGCCAGCTACTGCATTTAAAATTCTAGGCATAGGCCCAGAGTGCTCAAGGCATGAAAGTAAACTGTTGAGCTACATTTGCCTTCTGGCTTGTGACCTAATAGGAGATGTACAAGCAGCTTGGTTATCATTACCAGTTCTCAGGGAAAACTACTTAACTAACATGCCTTCTCCTCTGCCCATCTATTAGGTGACAAGAGGACAGATGTACTCCCTCTTTTTAGAAACACATGACTAAGCTAAGGCATCTGTTTGCTGCTAGTTGTCAGATCATATTTTAATTATGAGAATAACCTGGCAATATAAACTATTGAATCTTTAGGAACTCTGCTGATTAGGAATGACTAATAATTTATAATTTGGGGCCTAACTAAAATTCATCTTTGTAATATCTATAAAGAAAAGTTTCAAGAAGTAAATTGATATTGTAAACAGCAAGAGAATACTTGAAATAATGTCTTGAAACCTCTTAGAAAAATAGATAACATTTATGGAGCTCTTTAAGGTTTGCAAAATGTTTTGCATATATTATCACATTTGATTGTGAAGTAAATGCTACTTTTATCCCCCTTTTCCAGATGAGGGGACTGAGGCTGTAATAAGTCAAATAACTTGACAGGGTCAAACATCTAATAAGGTATAGACTAGACCAGAGTCAGCCTCTAACCTGGGGATGCCAAAACAGAGCAGGCTAGAGACGGGAGAGTCAGGACACAAACAAAAGTTTAATTAATTTTAGAGTGAGGAAAACAAAGTTTGCAAATTGAAACCGCCCCCTCCCCGATCCCCAAGAAGGAGGGCTTAACATGCTGGACCAAAGGCAGGTTTTACATATATAAAAACCACTAGTGGGCTGGACCATGACATAATCATTTTTAGGTCTTGAGTTACTGTTCACATGGGTCCTGTGTGAACAGTATTGTCTCAAGTCTTGGGTCTTGTGATTGCTTATGGAGTGCAGAATCAATTCTGTAGTGGGAACAGGAGTGCAGTACCTGTCAGTGACAGAGAACAGGGATGGTGAATATGTGATGGATGGCACTGGGAAATAGGGTTGCTAAATCTCTCGGTGAACACCTGGTGCTGGTCCAAGCAATATACTTTGCCAGAGCGCAAGGGATTATTGTTGTTCTGATCTCAGGTCACAGCCTGCTTGCTAGGCCTTAGCTCTGCAAAACTAGGTATCTCCAAAATATTTTGACCTTTCCCCCTTTTGGCCAAAGGGAGGGGGTCTGAAAGAACTGCTACCCTTATGGTCAATAAAGGCGAGGCAGGTATATGCCATGGGATATTGCCCAGGAGGTTTGGTTCCTTTTGAGACCTTTTGGGGAAGTGTGTCCCAGGTAATTTATTGCTAAAGGGCAGGAGGGCAAGAATGTCATAATGAGAAAATGCCAACACACACTTGAATCAGGGTCTTAGTAGTTGGGCACATAACAAAAGGGGAGAGAAAAAATTAAGACAGTAGATTCAGTCCATAGTCTGGAATCTTGGGACAGCTGTCTCATCTGGATGTTGGTGGCTTGTGGGTCCATCCACTGAGGAGCAGGGGCTTACTTCAGGTGATCCAAGTTTAAACAGTGCAATAAAGTTTTTCTCACAATTCCCATAATTACATAATTACATAAAATCAGGTAGAGATCACATTACTTAGAGGGCTCACAATGGACTGGTTCTGAGAAGGGAAATTTACATGTCAATAAGGTAACCAAGAAAACTTAAACATTAATATCAAGTCCCATCTAACAGAGGCACAAACTAACCAAACACTCTTTTAGCCTGCAGAGGAGGCCAAAGCCAGAACAGAGCAAGTAAGAGCCTCCTGACCTGCAGAGGCTGGAGCTAAGCAGGCAGGAACAGTTGGTTAGGGGAACAAGAAGGATAAAAAAGATAGTCCCAGATGTTTCATGTGGTTATCTGGTCCCTAGATACCTTTTCTTGGATAATATGTTTTATTCTTTGTTCTTACTCAAAAATGGGCTTTGTTTTTCTGGTTCCAAATCTAGAAGTTCTGACCTAATCTAATACAGTCACCTAAATTTGGTTCTCCAGTTTTGAAACTTCAGAGCATTTCTGTTTATATGTTATTTGCTGTCTCTATCTTTACCCAAATCCTGTACTTGACATAATGTTTGATAGAATTCATTTGTAAATCTGTCTGGTTCTAGCGCTTTTTTCTTAGGAAGCTCATTTATGGCGTGTTCTTCTGCCTTTTAAAATTATCAGACAGATACTTTATTATCTGTTCTGTTCTATTATCAATATAATTTATGTGTAAAATCCAATTAATCTTTAATAAATCCTTAGAACTTATTACCAAAACATACTCAAAGCCTGAATTTCCATGATAGATAAATTTGGAAGCCAATCATATACATTTGTGTATAGTTCTTAGAGAAAACATTAATCCTGTTGCTTTTCTCAATTTACTATTCCAATTAATTTAAAAAAACTTTTATATTACATCTTTGTCTTATTACCTTGTCAAATCATTTCCTGCTTTGGAGGATATAATCCCTAAGTTAAAATTATGAGATGTTCATACTTGAATCCTATTATAATAACTCAGAGATGTTCCAGTATCAATTTAATAGATTTAGTGTTGTGCTTACAAAACTTCTTGATTATAGAAATTTGTTATAAAAGGAAAAAGAGGAATATAATTATATCATAACAGAGGGAAAAAACTGCCTTAGCTCTGTTGGAAAAAAAAAATTCCCTAAACTCCTGTTTGATTCCTGGCATGAGTTGTATTTGACATCCAATCGTATAGTCACAGAGTGATAAAGGCAAGGTTTAGAATTAACCAGGTGGGGAATTTTCCTTTTCAGCAAGGAAATAGCACAATGGGGAAATAGAGTCAGGAGGATCCTACCGGCATTGTGCCCTACCTAGGTCGCAACCTTTGCCAGGCACTAACATCTACCTTTAAGCAGTTCTCAGACTTCTGCACGTGCCATTTTCTACTATTAGCTTTATGACAGTTCAGATAATTATCCTGATAATCAGAGTTCAAAACAACAGCAACTTTACAATTCCAGGAATTTTTACCTTAAATAGCAAAACTTCCCTAACCTCAAATTAGAGCTTGGATATTTTTCCTCATGTTTCCCTAATAGTTAACATTGCATTAATCCTTTACTTATAAAATATGACTGCCCATATTATGGGGCTTTAGACATACAGAAAATGCCTAATAGTTGATTCATCATTAATATGTTGAAGCTACGTTTTAAAACCACATTATACACTTTCATAACAGCCGAGATTTCAAGTGGAAATTTGTTATTATGGTAAATGTAATTAGTAGTAGTAGTAGTAGTAGTACCTGTTTTATAAATAAATCTACCTCATTAAATATTCAAGAGCTTTCAAATATCCAATTTTTTTCACATCCTTTTAAAAGCCCAATTCATATGTAACAACATCCAGATTAAAAATCGCTTTGTCTAACAATGTTTCTGTTTTACAATGGTCTCTCAAATTTCACAACATAAATTTAGAAATACAATACAATAATAACATGAACAATAAACTTCAGATGACATCAATTGCATTTCCAAATTATCACATATAAAAACCATTGATGTTATTACTGTTGGCATTTTAAAATCACTTTGAAGTTATCAGATATAAAACAATTACATTCAATTAGAGAAATAATAATAATGTAGTGCTCAGCATATGCCAGTCACTGTGTTAAACACTTTTCAATCATTATATCATGTTGATATCACAACAACCATTATTATTTTTCTCTTTACAAATCAGGAAACTGAGGCAATCAGAGGCAAAATAACTTGCCATAAATTATACCTCTAATAAGTTTTTGCAACTGAAACAGAGAAGGGTAGGGGCTGGCTGGCTCCACCACCTCATATTGCTGGGGTGGCCGGTGCCAGGATCTCCCCATTGGTGGTAGTTCCAGGTGGCATGGCTCAGGGAATACTGGCCATGGGGCCACCTTCTCACTTCTCCCTACAGCTGCAGGTATTGCTGGGGCTGGAGCCACTTTCAGCTGCTGGGGCAGGGTGGGCAGGATGTCCTAGAGGGCTGGGTTGAAAGATACCCGGGGCACAGGGCTACTGGGGCAACTGCCATTGTGGGGCCCTGCTGTGGCTACTACCCCCCGGCTAGTGGGGCACACTATAATTCAAGTTTCCCTACAGTTCTCTAGTATTCTCTTTTCTTAATCTGATTTGAGATGAGAGGGGTTAACAGACATGAGGTATAACAAAATAGGATAAAAACTGAAAAGTAAAGGAGAGGTTAACAAGAGGTTGCTATATTGTTTACCTATTTTTTCCCCCACTCTTCATTTCTGGGATTTCTACCAACTAGCTTTCATTTACTGACCTGGAGCAATGATGCCATTAGTCTTTTCAACTTTTAAAACTTTTAAAAACTATTACAATATTTAATCCTTATTTTTTTCTTAAAATAAATTTTATAGAGTGATACTCCAAAACTTATTAAGATGTTTCAGAAGGGGATGAGTTCCTGGAATTACCCCAAAGTCTCAGGAGTTCTCTCTTGCAATTTAAAAATGACATTGCTAAACTCCTTAATGATTAATCTCAAAACTTCCAGCGACTGCTAAGATGGGTTTAGTGGTTCTACAGCTTTGATTATCTAAGTTATTTCTTTTTTTAAAATTTATTTATTTTTAGTTTTCAACATTTAGTTCCATAAGATTTTGAGTTCCAGTTTTCTCCCCATCTCTCCTTTTCCTTCACCCAACTAACTGTATTTCTGTAGTCTCAACTTGGCCACATAACGGAGGAAAAAAGTGTCTTATCAGCTTTTCCTCTTTTCTGATAACCTAATCTCCTATGGAAAGCCTAAGGTGGGAGTTAGCCCTCCTTCCTGAGACAACTGAAAGTTCATTAATCTTTCCCAGTGTACTCTAGCTGCAGCCCTTAGGAAGTTTTTTTCTGGCTGGCTGCATTTTAAATCTTTCAAGGTAACAGAATCTAGCTCACAGGACAAACACGACACAGACATTCTGCATTTTAAAAAGACACAGACAAGACAGATACAAATAAAAAAAGAAGCAGAGCACATAGTCCATAGCTAGACATGATTTTATCAGTTTAAGTGAGAAAAAAAGAAGAGGATGCAGTACATAGCCAGACAGGCATTTTACTGAGGCACACAGATCAGAAAAAAAGATCCTGCGGTTCAGAGGTGTACCTCACCAGAGTGGTCCAGAAAGGGGCCCTGGAGTTTTCCTCATAAAGAAAGCCAAGCTCAATCCCAGGCTGAGCTGGATTGGAGCAGGAACAAAGGACAGAAGACTCACCAGACTGCAGGCTGGGGGTGGGGGCGGGACGAGGTTGGTAAGACTCTAGAAAAATAACTCTCCAGTGGCACCTAGTTTACTCCCACGGGTACCAGAAGATCCATTTGGCCCTGTTCTATGTCCAGTCCCACTTCTGACACCAGTTAATGTCAACCAGACCAGAACCAGCCTCTAACCTGGAGCCAAAACAGAGCAGGCTAGAGACAGGAGAGTCAGGACACAAACAAAAGTTTAATTAATTTCAGAGTGAGGAAAACAAAGTTTGCAAATTGAACCCCCACCCCCAAGAAGGAGCGCTTAACATGCTGGACCAAAGGCAGGTTTTACATATATAAAAACCACTAGTGGGCTGGACCATGACATAATCATTTTTAGGTCTTGAGTTACTGTTCCTATGGGTCCTGTGCGAACAGTATTGTCTAGAATCTTGGGTCTCATGATTGCTTATGGAATGCAGAATCAGAATTCTGTGATGGGAACAGGAGTGCAGTACCTGTCAGTGACAGAGAACAGGGATGGTGAATATGTGATGGATGGCACTGGGACATAGAGGAGGCCAAGTCCGTTAGAGAACACTTGGTGCTGGTCTAAGCAGTGCACTTTGCCAGAGAGTGAGATCATTCCAGAGCACAAAGGATTATTGTTATGCCAAGCCCAAGGCACATTCTGCTTGCTGGGCCTTGGCTATGCATAATTGGGTATCTCCAAAATATTTTGACAAAGGATATGAGGCAGAATTTGAACTCGGGTCTTCCTGACTCCAAGTCTAACAGTATCCACTAGTCCATTTAGCTGCTTCCTATATAAACAGTCATTTTTTTAATATTGTAACAGTTGTAAATTATTCTCATCTATTAAATAAATCCAGTCTTCCATAAAGACTTCTCCTTATATTTCTTTAATTTAGTTCTGCTTAACCTATATTTGCATACATATTCATGCATAGCCCTTGACATACAAACAAGTGTCACTAGATGCTTTTAAACCTTTTACTACATAATTAATTTGAAGGCAGCAGTAGTGAACATCTAAATACGTCAGTGACGTGGTTGATTCCACATACTTGTTTGAGAATGTGGGAGGATGTGCATCCCTAGTTATCCAGAATGTACTGCCTCAACATTTGGTATACGCAGCCCTAGCAACTTCCTAGGCTAGGATGCATCCAGAAAGAAATGCCCAGGATCTGGACTTGGGTGATTCTTATGCATGCAAGAGCAGAGTACCAGCCTGCCTTCTTCTTAGCAGTTAGGTAGGATTCTTTTCCTTCTTCCAAATAGTGTGGAATTCCAGGGAATTCCATTTCTTTCTTTCTCTTTTACTATTCCTGGACATGCACACAAATTTGTCTTTGGTTACCTTATCCAGATTACTTAATTTTTATAGTAGCTTCCCCTTCAGACTACCAAAAATTTTAGTCTTAAGCTGAGCTTTTGTTTTTTTCTGTCACTACTCCAGCTCCCTTTACCTGACCAGAAACAAAATTTCATAGTGAAGTGGGACAACTCTCCCTTAAGGACTACCAAGAAGTTTTTCTATTTAATTTTAATGGGTTTTTTGACCTAGTAAAGTAATGATTCTGTAAGCCTTCATGGCTTTCTTCTGCTTCCTTTTGAGGGGGAGAGAGGAAGCCAGAAACAAAAGTTAAGCATCAAAAAGAAGAAGAAATTACATTTATGTAGGCTTTGCACTTTCCTACATACATATTAACTCATTTGATCCTCATAACAGTTTTACAGATGAGGAAACTGAGGCTCACAGATGTTAGTTACTTGTCCAGTGTTGTACAGGCTACTGAATGAGAAACATGGGACTGGAATCTAGGTCTTTTTATGACCTCTACATTGCATCTAGTAGAATGGAAGAAGTCAGAAGAGCTAGGTGAATAACGACAACAGGCCTATTTTGGATAGAAAACATTCTTTCTGCTTAGTCTTATACAAATAAATGTGGAATCCATATATCCTAAAATAATATCACTGATAATTAATTTTAGAAAATTTTCCTTGCCTCATTAGTTTAATGGATTGCTGTAGCCCCCCCCCAAAAAAAATTTCATTTCTGTTGGTGAGCCTCTTGGAATAATGAGCCTCTCTTCACTTAGCAATATTGGAAGCTTTTCCCATTTGGTACAGGACTTACCAGAGTGTGTACTCTGCTGGCATAGCCTTTGAGAAACCCAGAGTTAACTGTAATGCATATCTTAACTTTATGTTTTTATTTTAACTGCTAACACTAAAATAGGACTGTTTCCTACTATAGCATTTTAGCTACATTATGTGCTAAATAGCCTTTGGTGTGCTAGTTTGGTAAACCACCAGATAAGGTGGCATAGTAGGTAGAGCACTGGTCCTAGAATCCGGAAAACCTGATTCAGATTTGGCTTCAGGCACTTAACTAGCTGTGTGACTCTAGATAAGCCATTTACCTTCTCTTTGCCTCAGTTTCGTCATCTGTAAAATGGGGATAATTGCACCTACCTGTGAGGGTGGTTGTCAGGATTAAATGAGATAATATTTGCAAAGCACTTTTCACAGTGCCTGGCACATAGTAGGTGCTATTACAGAAAAATGATTGTGGTCAAATCATTTGGCTGTTGTGGGCCACAGTTTCTTCATTGGACACATGAGGACTTTGAACTAAATGATAACTGAAATTCCACCCAACTCTAAATCCTGTGATCCTGTGTGTTCCAGATAATACATTTACAAAACTTTACAGCATTCTTAATTAGAGATTTCCTATGATTAAAAAGCTCAGTTTTTTAAAAGTTCTAATTTCATTGCTTATAGACATGAAAAGTCATTACTTCCTTAAAAATATTACTGGCAACTCCTGTTATTAGAAGAAAGTAGTAATTCAGTCCGGTTGTTAGATGGCTTTTATTTACTGGATGATCACAGTTTCTATCCCAATGTCATTAATTTAACTCTTGCCTTCAAATTACTGGGTTTGCACGTGATTGGGTCTCAAGCAAGAGTTCAAATCTGTTACCACCCCCAGAAAAGTAACTCCAAGTAGGTATTCCACTGATAACAGATCAGATCTCCTTGGTATGTGAAGATTTGCACAGGATTGTTGTTATACGTGAAGGTTGTCAAGTCGTGTGAACAAAGTTTCTGGTCGTCTAGTCCGGACACATTTGCACTTGCCTATATCTATAAAAGCCACACTTAAAAGAAAAGAACAATACACTCATGATAATGAATGATGAATTATGTGCCTATTATCTACAAGGAATCAGGACAAGCCTACAAAAAGGTACTGACGTAGTCAGCCTCTACTCCTTGTAGGTTGAGTTTTAGGGAAATTAGAAACTTTTGGTTTTGTGGCATCATTGAGTGGGACAAGCTGGGAATGATAGGAGTCGGGGGAAGGAAAGGAAAGGAAGGCCTTTAATAAAGATGGGGGAGTTGATACACATTTTGAACAAATGCAGGTTTTTCCAGTTGAGTGTGTGAGTGTGAGAGAGAGAGTGTGTGTGTGTGTGTGTGTGTGTGTGCGCGCGACTTGAGGGTAAGTAATTTGCCCAAGGTCACACAGCTAGTAAGTGTCTAAGGCCAGATTTGAACTCAGGTCCTCCTGACTCCAGGGCTAGTGCTTTATCTACTGCACCACCTAGCTGCCCCTGAATGTATATTTTTAAACTATTTGCAGGACTATGGCAACCTAAAAGGAAGACAGCAAATTCTGTCAGACCTTCCTATTCTTATTTTGTCAAGTGTTTTTTTTTTAAATGTATATTTGATTATTAGAGAAATGCAAATCAAAATGACTCTGAGGTACCCCATCACACCTATCAGATTGGCTAACATGACCAAACAGGAAAATGATAAATGTTGGAGAAGATGTGGGAAAATCAGAACACTGATGCATTGTTGGTGGAGTTGTGAACTGATCCAGCATTCTGGAGAGCAATTTGGAACTATGCCCAAAGGGCTATAAAACTGTGCATATCCTTTGACCCAGCAATACCACTTCTAGGGCTGTATCCCAAAAAATTATAAAAACAGGAAAAGGACCTGCATGTACAAAAATATTTCTAGCAGTTCTTTTTGTGGTGGCAAAGAATTGGAAACTGAGGAGATGCCCATCAATTGGGAAATGGCTGAGCAAGTTATAGGATATGAATGTAATGGAATACTATTGTGCTATAAGAATGATGAGCAGGCGGACTTCAGAAAAACCTGGAAAGACTTATATGGTCTGATGCTGAGTGAAGTGAGCAGAACCAGGAGCACATTGTATATAAATACTAACAGCCACATTGTGAGATGACTGACTTTGATAGACTTGGCTTTTCTCAGCAGTAGAAGTATCTAAGACAGCTCCAAAAGTCTCATGATGGAAAATGCTGTCCACATCCAGAAAAAGAACCATGGAGTCTGAATACAGATGGAAGCATACTATTTGCTCTCCTTTTCTTCTGTTGTTTTTTGTTTTTTTGTTTTTAGGCAGTTGAGGTAAGTGACTTAAGTCACACAGCTAGTAAGTGTCAAGTGTTTGGTCTGAGGCTGGGTTTGAACTCAGGTCCTCCTGACTTCAGGGCCGGTGCTCTATCCACCGCCCCACTGAGCTGCCCTCTTTTGTTGTTTTGTTTTATTTCTTCTTTCCTGTGTTTCCTTCCATTAGTTCTAGTTCTTCTATACATCATGACTAATGTGAAAATATGCTTAATGTGAATGTATAAGTAGGGCCTATATCAGATTTTACGCTGTCTTGGGGAGTGGGGAGGAGGAGGAGAGAAAGAAAATTTAAAACTCAAAATCTTATGTTGAAAGCTAAAAACAAATAAACTATTTAATAAAAAATGAAAAAGAAGTATATATTTGCAGGTGAGTTATTTGTTACCGATAGGGTGCTGTTTGTTTTAGCCAGTTGTTACAGAGAGGAGCTGAAGAAGCAAGGAGCAGTGGTTGTGACTATTCAGTTCATTGTTGAATGTGGACAGACTTATGCAGATGGGTCTAGCTCATGAAAACACTGGCATTTGGGGAACTTTTGTATCTTAAAATTAATTTGTGTTACTGTTATGAAGGTAGCTATATCACTGTTTCTGTATGCTTACACTATGTTGTGATCATAAGGCCACAAAATTAGAATCGTGTGAATTGTAGTCCAAACTCCCTTATTTTACAGATGAGAAAACTGAAGCCTAAATAGATAACTTGATTTACCCAAAGTTACATGGGTCGTAAGTAGCAGAATTGGGATTCAGCTTCAGATCTTTTCATCCCACTCCAACCCACTGTGCTATTTTGTATAATATATGTTTTGATAATTATCTAATATTTTTGTAGCTGTATATATTTAAGTATATGTTAATTTACAAGTGCTTTTATGTGTGTCATAGAAAAAAATATAAAGTATGTTTCGTGTTAGCATATATGTATATGTGGGTAATTTTATAAATTCACTATTACCCATGATACTTTAAATATTTTATTAAAATGAATTATATGCACTTGATTCAAGCTTATGGTTCTTACCTAGAACTTTTAATGTTTATTCATATGTTGTTTATTTATAGAGAGCAGATCATAAAACAGTCCACAGAATTAGTTTGTAGAGCCTATAGTGAACTGTATACAGCTGTGATGAATCCAGCCAATGAATACAAAGATCCAGAGACTATTCTGCACCGATCTCCTCAGCAAGTAGAGACTCTTCTATCCTGACTAGGCTGTTTGAACAATTTGGCCACATTTTTCATTAGTATGATATTAAAGATTTCTTTGTTTTCAGTCTAACGTCATTCTTTTCTGCCCTCTGAACTTTGTTGATTTGAATATTTCTTAAAATCTAGAAGAGTGGTTCTCTATGACACTTCAGCTAATGCCATTACAACATTCAAAGTAAATATCCTGACTTCACTTTGGTTGTTAATATTGGATCCGTCCTTGTGTGTATTTAGGGGAAGATGTCCCATGTACTCACCTCTCTATTGTTCCAAATTCTTAGCTGAGATGAGGTGAGTTTTTAGACCTTGTTTCACAGCCCTCCTTGAACCCCTACATTTCAATGCCATTGAACCTCTAAGACCCAATAGAGTGGAGACATTAACCTCAGTGAGGTTTTATTGTTGTGGTTTTTAATAGTTTTCAATTATAAACTTAATAGTAACCTCAACAAACCTATCCCTCCTCAAATGATCTTGTTTTTATCTGTTTACTTATTTGTATTCTGCTGTGGAATGTAAGCTCCTTAAGGGCAAGGACTGTTTTTCCATTTCTGATTTTGTATCTTTCATGTCTGATACAGTGCCTTGCACTTGATAGATATTTATAAGTCCTTACTGAATTGAATTTAACAAAGAAAAATTTTCCCCTAATTATGAAATATAAATAGTTTATGTTTTGATAAAAAGCAGTATATAAACTGAGGAAAGTAATAACACTACCAGCTTATTTGTTCTCTGTCCCTTCTGAGCTTTTTCTTGCTCTATATACAAATAAACTTCAGTTGCTAGTGTTATTTTTATATAGTCACAGAATGTGTATATCATTCTTCTAAGTATGTTTTCTTCACTTTATATTGCTGTGTAAAAATCTTTCAATACCTTGTAATCTTAATATTTGTCATTTTAAGAATATAATAATATTCTAATACATTGATAAACCAGTTTTTTCATCCATTCCTCCTTTATTTTTGAATGCTTCCAGTTTTTCATTATTTGAAATAAAATACCTTATGAATATTTTTTAAAAGATGAGTTTTTTCTGCCTTATCATAGTCCTAGGAAGAACACCATAGGAATCATGATTAAGGTTTTAATTATTATATTTTCAGATTTCTAGATCGCCTCCAAAGAATACACCAATATACTATTCAACCAGCAATGCAGTAATATTAATAATAATCCTCAGAACACCAATTAAAGGAAGCCCCAAGTTAAATTCAACAAGAAATGTCAGCTTGGTTAAATATTCTAGGCAGCAAAGAAAGCCATTCACATACCAAGAAAATCAGTCAATAACAGTAACTAGTATTTATATGGTGCCCACTATGTGCAGATACTATGTAAAGTACTTTTCTTCATAACGACTGTGTGAGATGGGTGCTATTGTAATCTCATTTTACAGATGAGGAAATTAAGGCAAAAAAAAAAGATTAAGTGACTTGTTCTAACTCATACATCTAGTAAACTATCTGAGGCCAGATTTGAACTTGTCTTCCTGACTCTGGGCACAGTGCTGTATCCGTTGTATCACCTGGCTGCCTGAAGACACACAATAGAGGACAACTACTAGTTAGTAAGAAATCAGCAGAAAATTCACAACATACTATTAAAAAAATTTTTTTCATACCCCTAAAATAACACCCTATAAAACAGAGCCTAATCACTAATGAAAAAACGCGTATTTTTACCCAAAGGGAAGAAATCAAGCCGTTCCTTCAAAAGAAACATGAGGTGAGCAGGGGATGGGATATTTGAACTCATCAAATAAATCAGTACATGACTAAGTGAGAAAAGGCTGAGCAAGAAAATGCATCTTTTCACCCATCGGAGGTTAGATGAGGCTAAAATAGGGTTTTTTCTAATTAAAAATTATATTTTCTAAAAAAAATATTGAGAGAACAACAAGGAAAAAACTACCTGTGAGCAAAAGAACCATGGATCTAAAGAAAGTTTTAAAAAATCCCCTCATTAGTAAAATAATGTTTTTGGTAGTGGAATAACACAGAGAAAAATATCTGAAGAGGGAGAGAGAAGAGAGATAGGGAGTAACTTGGAAAAGCACTCCAGCCTAGCCAGGCCTCAAGATGAAAGGTTGATGTGAAGTTTTAAATTTTTTTACGCTGCCTTAGGTTTTGAGGAAGTAGTAGTGATGGTTCTTTGGGGTAACTGGGTAGAGTGCTGGGCCTGCAGTCAGGAAGTTCTAAATTTAAATCTGACCTCAGATAATTACTAGTTGTGTGTGACCTTGAGTAAGTAAATAACTTAAACCTATTTTCCTCAGTTTTCTCAAATGTAAAGTGGTAATCATAATAGCACCTACCTCCCAAGGTTGTTGTAAAGATAGAATGAGATGTTTGTAAAGCGGTTAGCACAGATCCTAGCACCTAACAGGCACAACATAAATGCTTATTCTCCTCCTTCTTTTGGAAGGCAGTTAACAGAAAGAGAAAAAGAATTTGGGTGCCAATGGCTGAGAGGAGCTAGGTGGTACAATGGATAGAATACCAGGCCTGAAGTCAGGAAGACTCATCCTGCTGAGTTTAAATCTGGCCTCAGACACTTGTGACCCTGGGCAAGTCACTTAACCTTGTTTGCCTCAGTTTCCTTATCTGTAAAATGAGCTGGAGAAGGAATGGTAAACCACTCCAATATATTTGCCAAGAAAGCCCCAAGTAGCGTCATGAAGAGTTAGACACAATTGAAACAACTGAACAACAACAAAGCTGAGAGGAGGGAACACTGATAGTAGTATGGAGCAGTCCACTGGGATGAGAGGCACAATGGAGGTCCCCACATTTGTATTAAATTTGGACACTTTAAGAAAATACACGAGAAGTTGTGCTTTTATGGCCTACCCTTCCCCTGTGAGAAGGAGAGTGGTTGAGACAGGAGAACATACTTCAGACAAGGGCAGAAAATGAGACATAGGTAGAGAGGAAGGATGTTCTGCCAACATGAAGCTGATGAGGGAAAGAATAATACAGTCCATGCCAACCACATTAGAGTGCTGCCCACTGCATCCTTCTGCCTCTCATGAATTAATATTCCTGACAATGAGGGTTTTCATAAGATTTTTAACTTACATTTACATAATGCTTTAAGTTTATAGATTTGGAAACTGAGGCCCACTGAGATTACATTGCCTGCCCAAGGGGTCACGTAAAGTAGTAACAATAATTATAGCTAACTTCTAGCCCTTTAGCCACTAGACAGCTTGCCTCTCTAAAATGGGGTGGGTAGGAGAGAAAGAAGGCAAAGCAGAAATCTTTAATTGCACAGACAGGTGGCGTGGAAGCAAAGCTTCCATCCATCCCCTAGAAGCCCTACCTGGTATGAAGTTCACAGAATAAAGGAAGTCCTTGAATAGAATAGATTCTAGAGCAAGGGAGTTTAGACTTTTTTTTCCTTGTCAAAGGATCCCTTTGGCAATCTGGTGAGGTCAGTGCACCCCTTCTCAGAATAATATTGTTAAATATATTAAAATAAAATAAAGGATTACAAAAGAAACCAATTATATTATAATGCAGTTATCAAAACACAGCTATTTAAGCTTAAAACTGCACTAAGACTTTTGGGGAACCCTGTATTTTTTTTTAAAACCAGGTCCCAGACTCCATTTCCTACAAAGGAAATGAGTGGATAGAACTAAAACAACATTTATCGGAAAGGAGCACTAAAAAATTAGTGTCATTCAAATTAGGAGAATGGGTTGGGCAAGAAGGAACAGGTTTGATTGTATTTTTCAGCTTTATCTGAGGTGGGAAAGGGAAACTTTTTTTTTGAAGCATGAGAATAACAAAATTAAAGGAAGGAATTTTCTATTCGATTTGGTAAATGGAACAGGATGGAGTCATTGGGAATAGACTGGAATCGCATTATTTTAAACAAAACAAACCAGAATTAAAATTATAATTTAAAAGGAGAAAAAAATATATAATGGAGGAACACAGACTTTAAAATTACAATGTAAATGTGAACTGAGTAAATCCCTCAATGCAAAAGAGAATGTAGAAGTGAACAAAAAAGTAAAATGCAGGGTTTTTTTGCAAACAACATACTTAAGACATATAGAAGCACATTTAAGGAATAAGGCTGGATCAAACTGTATCATATTTCCGGTGACTAAAAATGTCAGAGTAGTTATCATGATTTCAGATAAAGCAACAATAAAAGTCAATAATGTTGAGAGAGACAAACAGCAGGGAAACTGTGTTATTCCTGAAAGGGCTTTAGACGGTAAAACTGTCTATCTGTCTCCCTAATGGCATAGCGACTAAATTCTGAAAGGAGAAATTAGCTAAACTATAAAAAGACACTGTCAATAATAATAATAATAATCTTAAGAGACTTGTGTCTCATAGTGGGTAGAGTATTAGATTTGGAATCAGGAAGACCTGGGCTCAAATCCCACCTCTGACATTACCTCTGTGATCATGGATATATGTCTTTTAACTTCTCTCTGCCTCAGTTTCCCCCATCTGTTAAATAAGAAGGTTGAACTAGTTGGCTTCTAAATTAATAAGGTTCTTCTAGCTCTAAATCTATTATCTTTTCAAAGCTAAATAAAAGTAACAGAAAAGTAAAACAAGAAAACAGATCTGAACAAATTGTTTAAATTACATTTAAAAGATTCTGAATGGGAATATTAAAAAAAAGTAAACATTTCTCAGAAACACATAGCTTGACAAATTGATAATATGTGAAGGCTTAAAGAAATCATCAATGTCAAAAGGCAGAAATAAACACATCATTTACCAACCATAATCAATGAAGGATAGATGAGCAAAAATACAGATTCAAATGGAAAATAAGTACCAGCATGTGAAATAAATGGGCCAGCGAACAAATCACAGAAGTATAAAATAGATATGTTAAATAAAATTATAGCAATGAGATAACATTCTGAAATTTATAAGCTACAGCTAAAGTAGTCGCCAAAGAAAATTTGTATTTCTGAAAGCATAAAATTCTTCTAGAGAACAGAAGGTCAAAAATCTCAAGGGAAATAATGGGGGAAAAAATTAGGAATAAATGAGAGAAGTATTACCAGATTTCACACTATTATTTTCAAGTGGTAATTATCGAAACACTGGTGCTGAATTAAAATTAGAAACATTGATCAGTGGATCCAGCAAAGCCTAGCTGCATAGTATTTAATAAATTTAGGATTTCAAACTACTGAGGCAAACTACTGATATGAATTTCTGGGGAAAAAAATTCAAGATTAGCAAAAATTATATTTAAATCAGTAGTATATAACATACTACAATGAGCTCCAAATCTATATAAGGTTTCAGCATAAAATGTCACATAAAATAATAGCAGGATGGAAAGAAGTATCTATTTTCACAACTATAGCTAGGGAGAATATACTTACAAAACAGTGACCACAAAAAATAAAAAATTTTAACTATATAAAATTAGAACTTTGGCATGAACAAAATGATTGTAGCTAGGGTAAGTGAATGCCATCAGTTTGGAATTTTTTTTTTTTGCATCAAATATCTCTGATAAAAGTCTGACATCCAGGATATTTGGGGCAGTGGCATAAGTATCCAAGCAGAGCTACTCCCTAGTAAGTAACTGGTCAAATATGAACAGGCAGTTTTCCAAAAAAGAAGTGTAGGTTATCAACAACTATATGAAAGAGTGCCCCAAATCATGAATAAGAGAAATAAAAATAAATACTATAGCAATCTGTTACTTTATACACATGAGATTGGCAAAGAGAAAAATAATACTTAAAGTTTCTGGAGCACTTGAAGGCTGGCAAAGCACTTTACATGTGAAGATAAAATTGTAAAGGTTGGAGAAACTGAGAATAGCACACCTTTGGAGATGTGAATTGGTCTAAATGGTCTGGATAAGAAAAAAAATTGGAATTTTAATAGAGCAATCATTAAATGGTTCATACCTTTTGACTAGTCACAATACTGGAAATATACTCCAGGGAAATGAAAGACAGATAAAGACCCCATACATGCAAAAATACTTATAGCAGCACTTTTGAGGTAGGAAAACACTGGAATCTGTATGGTGTCTATAATTTTTGGAAATGGCTGAACTTACTGAGATATATGAATGCAATGGAATATTGTTACAGTATAAGAAGTGAGAAATATGAAGAATATAGGGAAACTTTAAAAAGACTTATATGAACTGATAGAAAGCAAGGTAGGTAGGCAGAAGCAAGAGGACAATCTGTGCAATATAGGTGGTGCAGTGGATAGAGCCCTAGTCCTGGAATCAGGAGGACCTGAGTTCAAATCTGGCCTTAGACACTTACAACCCTACACAAGTTACCCCTGGTTTGCCTCAGTTCCTCATCTGCAAAATGAACTGGAGAAGGAAATGGCAAACCATTCCAGTATCTTTGCCAAGAAAATCCCAAAATGGGGTCACGACTTTAATGACTTAACAACAGCGACAATAAAATCCCAATATTGTAAAGGAAAATAACATTGAAATCAGAATTCTAATCAATGAAGTGATCAGTCTTGACTGAGAGGTGTGATGAAGAAATATACTTTCCCTTTACTTGCAAAGAGGTGAAAGACAATAAGGGAAAATAAGGCATGACTTGTCCAAGAGGACCAATGAATTTTGTTTAGTTTGCTTCATTATGTTTCTTTTTTGCAAGAGAATTGAAATTGGTCACTGAGAAATAATAGCAATGTGAAGAAAAATACCTTAGGATGATTAAAAAAAAAAAAGAAACTAATAAAATAGAGTAGAGACTCAATTAACTCAATAGGATTTTTTAAAAGGTAGAAAATCAGTAAGTCAACCATCCTAAAACAAGTGCAGAAGGAGAATTATTACAAAAGAGAGAAATGGATAAAATTGGGAGGAAAACTATAGAAATGAACAACAAACCTACCACATATAAAAGATGAACAGAATCAATAAATCCTATTCAGCTGATAAAAAGAAAAATCAAGCTAACTAAATTTTTTAAAAATGAGCAAGAAGGTTTCTTAATGAAAAAAAAGAATGAAAGAGAAAGACTAGAAAGTATACTTTAGTTATAAGCAATCCAAACTGAGGATTCAAAGAAAGTGTGTCAGTCAATAAGCATTTCTTACCTGCTAACTATTCTATGCTCCAGGCCCTGTGTTAAGCACTTGTGATGAAAAAGAAAAGTAAAAACAGCCCCTGCTGTGTGACCCTGGGCAAGTCACTTAACTCCAATTGCCTCCAATAAAGAAAAAAATCTCCTGCCTTCAAGGAACTCACATTCTAATGAGAGAGACCACAGCTAACGACTATATACATACAAGATAGATACAGTGTAAATGGGAAGTTACTCTCAGAAGGAAGGCTCTAGATAGAAGTTGGGAGGCGTGAGCAGGTCTTGCAGAAAGTGAGGTTTGAACTGAATACTGAAGGAAGCCAGGCATGCCAGAAAAGGGAGATGAGGAAGGAAAGCATTCAAGGTGTTGGGCATGGAGAGTGAAAAGGCACTGTCAGAAGATGGAGTGTTCTGTGAGAAAAACAGCAAAATGTGCATCACTGGACCGTAGAGTGTACGGAAGAAAATATCATGTAAGAAGACTAGAAAGGTAGGAAAGGCCTCCAGTGCTTCTTAAACTGAGTCATGACCCCATGCGGGGTCACAAAAATTTTGGCAATAGTGAAAGATTTCTGAATGTGCAGCAACCAAAAATTAATTCAAAATCAAAACACATAATGAGTCCGAGGTGTTCCTGGCAGCATTTGTTTCTGTTGTGTCGTGAAACTTCACTGCAGCCTTGGCTCTCAACACAAAGCAGGCACACTTTGCACCGTGCATGCCGTCACACCACACGACACCAAGGAACGCTGCCAAAAAGCAAAAAGAGGTCTCCATGGGAAACAATTAAGAAGCCCAGCTCTGGGCTGTGAAGGACATTAAAAGCCAAACAAGGATTCTGCATTAGATCCTGGTGATAGGGAGCCCCTAGAGTTAATGGATCGGAGAAGTGACATGGTAAGAGCTACTCTTTAAGAAGATCACGCAGACTGAAGTATAGAGATTTGAGACAAGGAAACTGACCAGAAGGCTATCAGAGTAGTCCAGGCATGAGGTGATGAGAACTGCACCTGGGAGGTGGCTGTGTGAATAAGGAGAAGGGAATGTATACGAGATGCTGTGAAGGATGAAATTATAGCACTTGACAGCAGGTTGGCTATATGGAGTGAGGGTGACAGAGGAGCGTAGGATGACACTCAGGTTATAAGCTTGAGTGATTGGGAGGATAGTACCCTCAGCAGTACTGGGAAGAAAGGAAAATTTGAGGGGAAGATATTGTTTGAAACATGCTGAGTTTGAGATGTTTATGGAACATTAAGTTTGAGATACTTGATTGGCAGTTGGTGATGTCAAAGAGGCTAGGGCTGGATACATAGATCTGAGAATCATGTGCACAGAGATGATCATTGAATCTGTGACAGCTGATAAGATCATCAAGTGAAATTGTATAGGGAGAGAACCAGGACAGCGCCTGGAGAAACACTGAAGGAGCAACCATAGGTGGTGGCCATGACCTGGTGGACAATACAGAAAAGGATAGGAAGAAAGAGGAGGCACGGAATCAGGAGTGGAACCAAGAGAGAGCAATATCATAAAAAACCAGGGGAGACAGGATCCAGGAGTAGGTGACTGACCATGTCACAGGCTACAAAAAGGACAAGAAGATGAGGATTAAGAAAAGGCCAATAGATTTGACAATTAGAAGATCATAGCCAGTCTTGGAGAGAGCAGTTTAATTGGATGATGGGATCAGAAACCCAACCAGAAAGGGTTTAGAAAAGAGTTCGAGGAGAGGCAGTGGAGGTGCTGGTTGCTGACAGCTTTCCTAAATTAACTTCCAAAAGGGAGGAGGCGGAAGAGAAAAACTAGTAGGTCGGTGGGACCAAGTAAGGGGGTAGATTTCCTTACCCTCACTCAAGACTTAATGAGTCAATCCTGAAAGCATTGGGCACAGGGGAAAGAAGCAAAAGGCACACAGTAGAGATCTGTGACACAGCAGAGAGAGATACACAAGGACCTGCCCCAGCATAGTCATCTTGGAGCAGAAGACTGACCGAAGCCCTGGATTATACGCGTGTCTTTGAGAACTGAAGGAAAGCTGAAGAAAAGGTTTGTTCTTTTTCCAACAACTTTCCCTCCCTGTGCCTGCACATTAATAGATACTCTAACATACTCTGCTCATTTTTTTACCTCAAAATTTCCAGTAATCTAAATTTCATAACATCATAAAGAGGCCAGAGGTTAGCTAGAAATAAATTAAAACTGAGGCAAAGAGCCAAACTTCTAAATGTTGGTAACTTTCCTAACTGGCGGCTCTGAGCTATTGTGACTATTACTCCTAACTTTTAATAAAAGCTCCATAAGGCATGAGAGGAGACCAAGTGGAACTGAGAGGCCATCACACCACCCTTATATTGGAAAAAAAAAAAGGCAGTTGTTACAACAAGGTGTCGTTAATCAAATCTTCGGCAACAAGGAGGATAGGGAAGAGAGAATAGTAGTGAGTGTCCATTGCCCAACACTCACGACAACCAGTGTTACACATATATTCCTATATATAAAGCCCAGGTCCAGAAATACAATTCCCATTCTTCAAATTTATTTTATTATCCAGCTATTTACTTGCCAAATCCATATTTCTCTCCTAAAGCCTGCATTTCAGTTGGCGGTGGTGATGAAAACAACACCTGTCTTCAGTTTTTCATCCAAGACTTAATAATCCCTAGAAATGCTAAGTTCCTTCTTAGATCTGATCTCATCCTGAGAGCCCAGAAGGAGCAAGCTCGATGGGGTGCCCTCCCCCTTCCCCACTCACCAGCTCAAATCTCAACCAGAAGACCCAACAGGAGCAGGTGTTTCAGGAAATCCTTCCCCCCAACCTTCCTGCCAATCCTCCCTCTCTCCTTAACTCTTCCTCTTTAGATATTGCTTCCACCCCCACCCCAGCACCTGCAGGGTCACCACTCCACTGCACTCCAGTCCTTCACTCCAAACCCCCCTCTGCAGTTGCTGGCCTTCCACTTGTTAAACTGATGGCCACTCACACTGTCTTACAGACTATCGTACTGCCAATGACACTTGAAGCTTCTCTAATATCACATTAACCATTATCTGATGAAGAGGTTCCCAAACTTATGCTTCATTCTCATGGTTCCTCCCATCAGTTCTAATTCTTCTTTACATTGTGACTAATGGGAAAATATACTTGATATGAATATGTAAGTAGAGCCTCTATCAGATTGCACACCACCTTAGGGAGGGGGGAGGAAAGGGAGTGGGAGAAAATTTAAAACTCAAAATCTTATGGAAGTGAATATTGAAAACTAAAAATAAATTATTTTTAAAAAATTAAAAATGACACATCTTAAATTTAACAGTTTATTGTAAATTTGTGGTTTTTTTCCTGCATCGAAATTTTGATGACACAATATTGCATCATGTAACCACAGTGTTGTATTGTAAACAATCCATTACAGGCACATATACCTGCTGATGCATGCTGGACTTCCCAACAATGTGTGACATGCTCACCTGCCAACACTTGCTTTTTAAGACCCGTCGGCAGACTTGACCACTGATCAGTTATAACTTGTATTTTGTGTGTTTATTTGGAAAATAATGTAATCCTTATGACTTTAATTCTATTATCTATTATACAACAGATGAAACATATATGAACGGTTTTTCTTCTCTTCTTTATGCTTCCACCACCTCCTTATTTTTATTCAATGCCTCCCCATTGCACCCAAGGCTAACGCCACCCCACAGATTGTTCTAGCGCCCTCGAGGGGCGCTATTGCTTACTTGGGGAAACACTGAATTCTGACAGACATAAAAAGGCAAGTAAGAGTATAGTGAAAAGAGCACTATATTGGGAGGCAAGAGACCTTGTTGGAGGTTCCACTCTGTCACTCACCTGCTCCATGACCCCTACGCAAGATCCTCCACCTTTCTGGGCCTTCGCCTTCCTCACTTATGACACAAAGCGGTTGAACCATATAAACTCTGATCCCTTCTCCCTCTGAGATTAGTCCCATGATAGGTCCTAATATACATCTTGGTCTCTGGTTTATCCATGTGTTTAGGGTTTTCAGATTTTTACACGTAGCCCTTGTTGCTGACAGTGCTTTAAAAATAACTGTCATCTGGGAGGGAGTGACATCATCTCATCAATTTGAGTTTGTGTTATAAACAAAAATTAGAAAATGAAACATACTGTAAAACAAAAGTTTGATTTTAAAACAGAAGGTTAGCAGTGAGTACATTCATGGGACCAACCAACTTTCCAAAGCCTTCAGTTTCTCATGTAGCTCTGCTTCCCCCTCTAGGATACAACCTTGAATCACACTTACACCCATGGGCTGTAGGGTTCCAGGGTTCTAGGACTTGGGTCCTAGGACTGTGCCTGTGGGGATTTGAGTGTTGACCATGATCTCCTATGGGATCCTCTCTTGTCCCTGAATCTTTATGATAATAGGCTCTTGTACTCTTCCTACATGTATGATCACTCCATCCACCTCATTTGCTATCCGTAATGTTCCCGAACTGTGGATCTTCCCCAAGGTTACTCTCTAGGCCCTCTTTTCTTCTCTCTCTACACACTCTCTTAATAAAGATAGCTATATGTGTTTGTATGTATGTATGTATGTATGTATGTATGTATGTATGTATGTGGAGCAGCTATGTGGTGTAGCGGATAGAGTACCATGCCTGACATCAGTAAGACTAATCTTCCTGGCCTCAGACACTTACTGGCTAGGTGACCCTGGGCAAGTCACTTAACCCCAATTACCTCAGTTTTCTCATCTGTAAAATGAGCTGGAGAAGAAAATGGCAAACCGCTCCAGTAGGTGGCACAAAAAGTTAGAAACAACTGAACAACAACAAATTGTGTGTGTGTGTGTGTGTGTGTGTATACAAAAATATTTTGTCCTAGCTTTCCCCATGAGCTTCTGTCCCTATAACCAATTTCCTTTCATCTATTTCATCCTGGATGTTTCAGAGACATCTCTTACTCCAAATACTAAAATAATCTTCCCGCCTGCCAAAATCCTCCCCTCTTCCAAATTTCCCTATTTTTCATGAAGACATCACCATCCTGCCAGTCTCCCATGTTAGTAACTGGTATGATCCTGAACTCCTCACCTTCTATCTCACCCCACATATATGATTCAAATGGCCAGAACTTGTCATGCCTTTCTTCACAGTGTCTCTTGCATCTGACCCCTTTTTCTACCCACCCGGCTACCAACTTAATTCAGACCATTGTATCTTCTCTCCCATATCATTCCAGATTGGTTTCCCTGCCTTGTGTCCCTCACCACTGCACTGCAGTACATGCTGTATGCTTCTGCCAAAGTTATTTTCCTTAACGTTGGATCTACCCAAGCAACTCACTCCAGTGGCTTCCACTTGCCTCTATGATAAAACAGAAACACTTCTGTATAGCTTTTAAAGCCCTATACAGCCTGACCACGATCTACATTTCCAGCTTCTCTGGATATTAGTTCTCTTCTTGTGCTCCGTGATCCAGCCAGAATAGACTTCTCTCTGTTTCTTATATATGGTACCACATCTCCCATCTCTGTGTCTTTCTTGTGGCTATCTCCAATGCCTAGAAAGCACTCCCTCATCAAGTCTCTCTCTTCTTTTGAGATGTAGCTCAGGCTGCATCTTCTGCGTCAACCTTCTGGTTATCCCCCTTCCTGCCCCACCCCCAACTACTAGTCCTCTCCCTTCCAAACTATGTTGTATTTGATTACTTTGGATATATTTGTACTGGCTTTATGTGTTGTTGGTCAGTCATTTCAGTCATGTCCAGCTCTTCGTGACCCCGCATGGGGTTTTCTTGGCAAAGATACTGGAATGGTTTATCATTTCTTTCTCTAGCTCATTTTACAAAGGCAAACAGGGTTAAGTGACTTGCCCAGAGTCACAGCTAGTAAGTGTCTAAGGCTGAATTTGAACTCAGGAAAATGAGTCTTGCTGACTCCTGGCCCAGTGCTCTATCCGCTGTGCCACCTATCTGCCCTTTTTTATTTATGCTATATATAAGATAGCTGAGAGCTGAAGGCCTGGCATATGGTAATCACTTAATAAATGCGAGTTCACTGACTGACTAGAGAGGCCAAATCATTTGACCAAGTTCACAAAACTGATAAAGTTAAAAGAGACATCAAAATCCAAATCTTTTTGATTTTTTTATATTGTCAATCACAAACATCGATTGAATGTCTACTATGCAGGATAATATCCTAGCTGCTTTGTATCATACAGATACATTTGAGATATAACTTCCTACCGCTAGGAATCTTGAAATCTAGTGGGTAAATTCTAAAAGTTAGCCAACAGTGGATATATCTGATGTATATTTTTACATAGTTGAGGGAACTGCAAGGCCTTTACTTATGTTTTTGACCACTTCAGTATTACATCAAAATCATTGTCTGTGAGGATACTACACAAAATAGATTTCCATTAAAATATTTATTTCTCAGATTTTAAAACTAAAATAGTATTGAATGCCTAGGGCAGGTAGGTGGTGCAAGGAGCACCAGGCCTAAAGTCAGGAAGATGAGTCTTCCTGAGTTCAGATCCAGCCTCAGATTCTAGCTGTGTGATGACCCTGGACAAATCACTTAACCCTATTTGCCTCAGTTTCCTTATCTGTAAAATGAACTGGAGAAGGAAATGGCAAACCATTCCAATATCTTTGCCACATAAATCCTAAATAGGGTCACAAAGAGTCAGACATGACTGAAAAATGAAACAACTAATTGCCAGCAATAAATGAAAATTATTTATAAATAAATATTATTCTCTTTTTATCATACTTAAAAACCAATTTTGATTTCTCCAAAGAGATCAGTTACTCTTTTTTAAATAAATGTTTTATGGGTGCCATTTGCTTTTTCTGTTGCAATCATTTCACAAAATATATCCTTCCTACTAAATCCTCTTACATAACAAAGAAAAATAGTTAAAACAAATCATTTTGCCTGTGATTGAATGCAACATTCTGCACCTTTAGTGTCCCCCATATTTCTACCAGAAGGATGGAACTGTATTTCATGATCTGTTTTTAATGACCAATATTAGTCATTGCAATTAATCTGAGTTCCCTTACCATTTATTGTTTTCTTTACATTATGATATTCATTATGCATATTTTTTGATTCCGCTTTATTCACTTCACATCAGTTCATACAAATGTAGTCTCTGGCCCTCTTTCTCAAAGCCAGATCTGCAACGTCCTCCATCATGGTCCTAGGGAAACTTGAAGGGCCTTGAAGAAAGCCAGGAGACAGAAATGGGGAGGGAGAAAATTCCAGGCACAGGGAACAGCCCATACTATCACTGAAAATGGTTGCATTACTCAAAGTAATTGCAAAGGACATTTGAAGGAAGATGCTATATGTATCTAGAGAGAGAACTGATAAATAGAAGTATGTATAGAATGGTTTTACATACACACACATATATTTATATAATATGTATGTATGTATGTATGTATACACACACAGAGATCACACACACACACACACATATGTCTAATAGTAGCCATTGGTGGGGGAAGAAAAAGAAAATTACATAACTTTATTATATATGTAAAAGGAATAGCAAATTGTACATAACAGATTTGCAGTTTCATGTACAAACATCTTTTTTTTTCTAATCTACTATTATGGAAATGCTTGTTTTATGTCTTAAGTTAATAAAATAAATTTTTTTTTAATGATGCACAGAGTTAGGTAATAGAGTATTTTATGAGAGGAATAGCAAGGCAGCAAGTGTGACTAGATTGTAGAGTGGGAAGAGGGGAATAAGAAGTCCACAGTGTCTCCAAGGCACCTCCCTAAATGTCATCATGGTTCTCCCAGAAGCAAGTTCCCTAGAATCTTCCACATGGGCAGGTCACATCAGTTGAACCTATGCCAGATGCCAATATGCAAACATTCCCCATTTGGGGGATTTGGAGAATCATGGAGTTTTGTTTGTTTTTAATGTGGCATACTAGATAGAGCCAGCCTCAAAGCCAGTAAGACGTAGATTCAAGTTCTGCCACTGATAGACACTGGCTGTGATATGCTGGAGAAATCATTTAGCTTCTCAGGGCTCTAGGCAATTCTGTAAGACCATAAGTTGCTAAGTAGGAGCTGACTCACATTCCTCACCCAGAAATCCCTTATACCAATGAAATTACAAGTCCAGTTCCTATCCAGTGACTATCCCTATCTCTTACTTACAGCTCAATAATAAACATTACTTCACGAATCACACTTTATCCAGATGTTGCATAAATGGCGGGCACCCTTTTCTGTTCCCCATTCCTAGGTACAGCAAAAGTGATGCTGGTGACAATTTGGCATATATGGGACCTTTCTTTCCATCTTTGACTGTGGGGCATCTACCCAATAATGGGATCACTCTATCAAAAGGTTTAAACAATTTACTGACTTTGTTTACATGATTTTAATAGTTTCCCAGAATGGTTAAGCCAATTCACAGCTGTGCCAACAGTGCAATAATGTGTCCGTCTTCCCACGGCCCCTTCAGCATTGACTATTTCTGTCTTTTGTTCTCTTTGCCAATTCTCTGGGTGTGAGGTGAAACTCAGAGTTGCCTTAATTTGCATTTCTCTTATTAGTAATTTGGAGCATTTTTCATATTGTTTATAGCTTCTTTGGAAATGTTCCTATCCTTTGACTCCTTAACTTTTGGTAAATATGCTTTTCAAGTCTACAAATTTTCATCAAATGCCTGCTATAGGATATTATGCTGTCTCCCCCCTTAGACTGGGAGCTGTTTGAGGACAGGCTGTCTTTTGCCTTTCTATCCTAAAAGTTTAGCACAGTGATTGGCATATAGTAGTTGCTTAATAAATGTATTGACTGACTATACTGCTACGTAATATTACTTATAATATAAACTATGGAACATATAATATAGACTATATCATATTACTTATGAAGTCCATTAAGATAACTTTTCTGGAGACCAGTAATCCTAATCAGTACAGTGTTGTTTTTTTGGACCTAGAAGTTATCTGCCCAACTCCACATTCAAGATGGCCCATGCTCTTTTAAAAATTTCATTATTAATCTTCATGAAGCATTTCATAATTTTATTTAATAAATGTAATTTGTATTAATGATATAAGATTGATCAAATTTGAGTATCCTAATTTCATGACTCTATGATGTCAGTGAGGTAGCGTGGTTAGAGTGCTGGACTTGGAATCAGAAGACCTCGGTTCAAATCTCACCATTGAAATGTAACTAATTTGTGTGACTTTGGATAAGTCATTTAAACTCATTTTTCACATCTGTAAAATAAGAGTAATAATAGCAATTATTTCTCACTGTTCTTGAGGATGCTCAAACAAGATGAAAGGATCATAAATTTTTTTTAGAGTTGAATGGGACCTCAGAGGTCATTTAGTACACAAGAAACTGCGGTCCAGGTAAGTCACTGACTTTCTGAAGGTCACACAGGTAGCATCCTGCCTCTGAGGCTAACTTCTGGTGTAACCTTGGACAAACCACTTAATCAACGTGCACCTCAATCTCCTCATTCATAAAATGTGGATTAGATGTCTCTGAGGTCCCTTCTAATTCTTTGTCTATGATCCTATGATTCTAATTTTCAGAGCCTGGGTTTGAATCCTGATCCAAACCTAGTACTCTTAACTCTTTATTTCCCTGCCTCCCATAAAGTGTGAAAAACACTTTGCAAACCTACAAAGTGCTATATAAATATCAGCTATTGTTATTAAGGAAGACCAGGGAGGTAATTAAATAAGAGGATGGAGCTATAAACAGAATTTAACCTGATGCAATTATCTTCCCGAAAGGATATGACGGAAAGAACTAAAAAGTACTTTGAGTTCTTTGGAAGAATGAATGAATGAATGGAAAAATTTAAATGTTTACTATGTGCCTCACACTGCTAAGTGCTGAGAATACAAATAGAAGACCAAGACAGTGAGCTCAATGAGCTCACATTTTAATTGGAGGTAGACCATATAGATAGGAGAGTTCAGAGGTGGTCCTGTGATGGTTGGCAGGGCTAAGGAATTCTTAGAGTGTGTGAAAAGATCGAATAGTAATAACTGGAAGTCTGGAGGGAATAGCCTTGTCTATGAACTGAAAGCAGTTGAGTAAGGACCAGTAGACCAGAGGGTGTGTAGCAGATCAGAAAGTAATAGCCAACAGATCTTAGGAATCAGTGACAAGGCAAATGATCAAACCTGGTGGTCCTCCATCTTTCAAAAAAGATTATAGTTGGTGGCTTCTTACTCATCCATGTGGTGTGAGTGACCATGCTCAGCTAGCAGAAGAGGGAGTGGAGTGATGTGTGTTGATTTAATACCTAAATCCGCCATAACTGTCTGCACTCCACCAAGCCATGCTAAGCCAACAAGCATTTGTTAAGCACCTCCTACATGCCAGGTATCATGCTGATTATTGGGGATAAAAGGCAAAAACAGCTAGAAGTGGGGAATGGTCCTGCAGGTTGTACTAGAATGGGGGGGGGCAGCAACTAGCCCTATGATTTCCTCAGTATAAGGAACCCCCTGACTAGGAAAGTCCTATCAATACAAGTTGGTACCTTCTCTGCAAATAAGAATCTTGAAGATATGACTAGAACACTGAAAAGCTACTGGCTTGCCCGGGTTCACATATTCCCAAGGTAGGGCTTGAACCCTGGTGTCCTTGGCCCCAAGGCTAGCTATCAGGCTTTTTCTTTTTTTCTTTTTCTTTTTTTGGAGGCAGTCAGGGTTAAGTGACTTGCCCAGGTTCACACAGTAGCAGGCTTTTTCAAAGCATTTTTTGTAATACATAAATACTTCATAACTATCTCCCTGATTTTGATGTTTTCTTAAGTAGAGTTCTACACACACTAGAAATTTGACAAATTTGACAAATAAGCCAAAAAGGAAAAACAGACTCAGGGGAAAGGTCACACAAAGGGCTGTTTCCTTCATGCTCATTCTTTTTTTTTTTTTTGCCACTTACCTTCCAGGTATAGAGCTGTTGACACAAAGATTTCAAAATTTTAACACCAAGAAACAAGGAGGGGGTGGGGGAAGGGAGCAAACAAAAGCTGCTTACACACATCAAGATGTCTGCTTAACATTCAGCATCTCTTCCTAGATGGGGAATTTCAGTGTTTATAGAACTTTGTACTCCTTGAGCTTTCTGGAAAGATTTTAAAATCTTTTGGTGATTGTTATGGATTAAAGAGATTTCGCTACTGACAATCTTTTCTGTAAACCGGGAACCAAAGCCAAATTTCATTTGGCCAGGCGTATGTGCTATTACATAAACACCTAGTTTTCCCACATGTATCGGTTTTCACCTTTCTTATAATTTCCTACATACTTACTGGTACACATATTGTTTCCCCTCAGTTGAATGGAAGTTCTTTGAGGACAGATGCTGTTTTTCAAATTGACATGCATTTATTAAGTGCTTACTATATGCTGCCTAGCACTGTGCCCAGAACATCTGTTGTTGTTCAGTCATTTTAGCTGTGTCTGACTCTTTATGACCCCATTTGGAATTTTTTTGGCAAAGATACTGGAGTGGTTTGCCATTTCCTTCTCCAGCTCATTTTACAGATGAGAAACTAAGGTAAACAGGGTTAAATGACTTGCCCAGGGTCACACAGTTATTAAGTGTCTAAAACCAGATTTGAACTCAGGAAAATGAGTCTTCCTAACTTTAGGCTGGACACTCTGTCCATTGGGCCACCTAGCTGCCCCTATGCAGAGCATAGTAGGTATTTAATAAATGCTTAATGGAATGAATTGCATTTGAATAATAAACATAAAAAGTCAAATTTAGTCTCATAATCATGTTGAAGAAAAAATGTGGCATCAGAGACATCTCCCCTAGAGATCCATACTTAGCTTTGTTCTACTTAACCATTTCTATCAATGTCTTGGATAAATTCATCAAATTTGCGGATGACACAGAATTGAGGATAGTCAACATCATCAATGGCGGTCAAGATCCAAAAGGATTGACAAGCCAGGGCCCTGGGATGAATCCAATAAGATGAAATAATAAATGTCAAGTCTTAAACTTGGGTATAAAAAAATCAATTTTGCCAATTATAAGATGGGGGAGGAATCGTGAGATGATAGCTGATCTGTAAAAGATCTGGGGATTTAATGGACTGCAAACTCAATATGAAGTAGCATAATGGTTCAGCAGTCAAGAAAGCTGATGTGACTGCGGGTTGCATGAAAATGGGAATGACTTGTAGGAATAGAAAGGGAACTACACTCTGCCCTCACCACATCTCCTGTGGAGTGCTGTGATCAGATCTGGCTAAAGGGCACTGGTGAACCGGAGAGTACCCACAGCAGGGCAGACAGAAGGTCATGCCTTATGAGGACTGGCTGAAAGGAACTAGACGTGTTTTGTCTAGGAAAGAGAAGGGGAGACATGATAACTGCCTTCAGGGATATACAAGACTCTCATCTGGGTATTGAATTAGACTTATTCTTTGGGGCCCTAGAAGGCAAAACCAGGAACAAAGGTGGAAGATGAAAGAGGCCATTTTGGCCTTTAGCTTGAGGTAAGGAGAAACTTCTGAACAATTAGAGTTGTCCAAAAGTAGAATGAGTGCAAGTCACTTGACCTCTCAGTGCTCTAGGGAACTCTCTAAGAAACTAAGTTTCAGAGAAGTTATCTATCTGCATTAGTAAAGGGACTTTCCTCACCTGGAAGTTCCCTACACCAATGAGATTACAAGTCAAAAAAAACCAAACCAACACATACTGCACAAATGAAGAACAGAATGGCTGACCTTGAGAAGAGCAGTTTCTCCTTCTTTGGAAGTCCTTGAGCTGAGATTGGCTGACCACTGGCCAGGTATGTTATAGTGAATATTCCTGTCATTTACAGATTCGATTAGAGGGACATTGAGGCCCCTTCTAAGTCTCCAATTAGGTGGCTCCATGGCTCTGTTTTTTAAGAGACAAAGTGCCGGTCTTAGAATCAGGAATACCATGGTTCAAAATGCAGCCCCTGACACTAACTAGCTGTTTGGCCTTACCTAAAGTCCTAGGATTATAGAGTCAGAGCTGGTGTGGGGACCTTATAGGCTAATGAGTCTAACAACCCCATTTTACAGATGAGCACAAAGAGGTTAAATGATTTGAACATAGTCACACAGATCATAAACAGTACAGGTGGCATATGAACCCAGATTTACCCAATGCTAAATTCAGTGCCCTATCCCTTACTCCACACTGTGTGCCTCAAGCAACTTCATGGGGCTTAACCTATTTAGTTCCAGAAGTTCTCAATAGGTAGTGGAATTTGAAGGAGTGGAGAGAATTCCCACTCCTGGAGGTCCTCAAGCTGCCTAAATCACAGATCCATCAAGTACTAAGTAAGGCAAGTTGAATAGTGGCAGCAACATTTTTTTTTGCTAAATTTCCATTTTAGATATTGATATTAAAAATAGGAAGGTTTACATATTGCCATTTGTGGGCTGTGATTATAACTAACCACAGCTATGTGTCATCCTGAAATTACATGGCATATTGTATGGCTTTTTTTTATTCAGTGGTAGTATACTTTTAGAGATAGAGATTTTAAATATAACTTGAGATTTTTACAGGTCGAAATGTGAAATTGCTACAAATTAGACAAGAATGAATAACAATCATTCTAATAATGGTGTGCTACATCAAAACCAACCAAACTTTAAAAATAGGGATACTAAAAATAAATTTTGCTACCATTTAAAATAAAACATTTTTAAAGAGGACAGAGAAAGCAATGAGAATAGCTTATAAAAATCAAAGAAGAGTTGGACACAACTGAATAAAATTAAGATGAGATGAATTTATAAAACTATATCCAAATATATCTATGGGTGTCGCTTGCTTTTTAGAGTAGCATCTTCCATTACGCTAGGCAACTTGACAAGGATTCTTTCTCCATCATTTAAGAACATCTAAAGCATCAAAAGTCCTAGGACTTTCATAATTCATTATTTTTTCCACCCCAGAATAATTTACATGGTTGATGTTTCTGCTGCTGGCCATTTAGCAACTGGTAAAATTTGCCCATTTTTGACCATGAAAACAAAATGACTTGAATCAGAACATTTGGGACAACCAGTTTTTCTTGTCAAGATGGTGTTATGATTTGGATCTTCTTGTTTTCTGAGAGCCTGTCTTTGTGAAACCAATTAGAAAAAAAAAACAGGTTCAAGTAGCTCAGACTTTCGACCTGACCATCCAGAAGATAGAGGGTTAAATGATAATGAGGGCTGAACTGAGGTAAAGAAATGCATTCGTCTTGGAACCCAGTCTACATGCTTTAGTGGCTACTTAGTAGTACCCTGGGTGTTTTCTTGCCTAAAAACTACTTGGTTCCTTTTCATGAACATAGATATGTAAAAGGCAAATGACCCAAAACCCAATATGTCATTACTCTCTCTCTCTCTCTCTCTCTCTCTCTCTCTCTCTCTCACACACACACACACACACACACAAACATACACACACACACACACACACACACACACACACACGTACACACCCCCCTGCATATCCAATCTGTTACCAAGTCCTGTTGCTTTTGGCTTCATAACATCTCTTATACACACCTTCTTTTTCCCACCACCCTGGGGTAAGCCCTCATCACCTCATTCTCCTACTATTACCATAGCTTGCTGGTGGGTGGGTAGATTTACTTGCTTCTCTCCTCTCTAATCCATCCTCCACACAGTTATCAATGTAATCTTCCTAAAGCGAAGGTTTAACCATGTTATACCCCCCCATCCCATAAACTCTAGTACCTCCCTATTACATCCAGGACCAAACATCTAATCCTCTGTTGGACATTCAAAGCTCTTTATCCCCTCCTCCCACCCCCCACCTTTTCAGTCTTTTTATCCCTTGCTTACCTCCATAAACTCTGAAATCCAGCCACACTGGCTTCCTTTGCTCCTCCTGGCCAAGATACTCCATCACTGACTCCATGCATTTTCCCTGGCTGTCCCCCATCCCTTGAATTCTTTCCCTCCTCACTGCTACCACCTGGCTTCCCTAGCTTCTTGCAAGTCCCACCTAAAATCCCACCTCCTACAGGAAGCCTTTTCCAGTCATCCATAATGCTAGTGCCTTCCCTCTTCAGATTATCTCCAATTTACCCTCCCTGTATCTTGTTTGTATGCATTTGTTTGCATGTCATTTCCCTTATTAGACAGCAAGCTCCTTGAGAACAGGGACTGTCTATGGCCCTTCTTTTTATTCTCAGCACTGTGCACAATGCCTGGTACATAGCAGGTGCTTGATACATCTAGACTGAGATACATGCTATGTGTGTGACCCTGAGAATCACTTAATCTACCAGCTGCAGTTTCCTCCTCTGTAATATGGGGAATAATACCTACTTCACAGTGTTTTGAGAGTCATATGAGATAATGTATTTAAATTGCTTTACAAACCTTACATTCCTATATAAATGTAAATAATTTTTTAATTCTTAAAATTACTTTTGACAACTTTTGCTTTTGAAGAAGTAAATGAATTCAAATAAGTGTCTTAGGAAAATAAATATTATGGTAAAGTGAGAAGAGATTCCCCTTAATCATCATCATCTTTGATGCAGTTTAGGGGCTCGGAGGTGCTGGGACCCCAAAATCACAATACGTGAGTCCTGCCCAAAAGAAATCGACCCAAACCTTCTTTCAGCCAGAGACAAGATTTATTAGAACATCCATCATATTGGGCAGACTCTTAAGGAGTCTGAACATTAGTAAGCTATTGGCTAGATTATAAGAATATGACCAGTGGCTAGATTATAAGAACCTGAGCATCTTAATGGAGACAAGATGGACCTTATATACAGAAAGACTGTGGGAGGGATCTAGGAGTGGCCAAATAGTCCATGAGGTAATAGAGTTACCAAGGGTGGGAAGTGGCCTGGGGCCAGCAGGGAGGCAAGACAATGGAGGGGAGATTAGGTGTAGCCACAATGAAAGACCAGTTGATGGGATTATAGCCTCAGGCAAACGCCAGAGATTTGGCTAAGGGAAAGTCCAGGGTTTTTCTTTTGTGGGGCCTAGATCCCAACCCCATCAATCATCATTATCATCATCCTTGCTAGCATTTATATAGTGCTTACTATGTGCCAAAACCAGCTAGGTAGTGCAGTGGGCCTGGAGTCATTGAAGACCTGAGTTCAACTCTGGCCTCAGACATTTATTAGCTGTGTGACTTTGGTTGAGTCACTTAACCCCATTTGCCTCAGTTTCCTCATCTGTAAAATGAGCTGGAGAAGGAAATGGCAAACCAGTACGGTATCTTTGCCAAGAAAAACCCAAACAGGGTCATGAAGAGTCAGACACTGAAATGACTGAACAAGAACAGCAAAATTATGTGCCAGGCCCTGTGCTAAGTGCTTTACAAATATTATCTCATTTGATCCTCACAACAACCCTGTGAAGTGGATGCTATTATTATCCCCATTTTTACAGCTGAGGAAATTGAGGTAGATAATGGTCAAGTGACTTGCCCAAGGACATACAACTAGTAAGTTTCCAAGGCTGAATTTGAACTCAGGTCTTTCTTGCACTAAGCCGAGCCCTCTATCCACTATGCCACTTAAATAAATGAGCAGAATAAAATAAGCAAATCTTTGGCCCCAATATAATTTTCATGAAAATTAAGTTAAAGACAGTGGACATTATAGGTCAGTCTAGAATGATGTCAATTCCCACTTTCTTTCCACATGATCCTGTGTAGGGTGAATTCTGATGATCCGATTGCCATGGCAACCTAGCAGGATGCCTTCAGCCTAAAGGGATCTGGACATTGGAAGCACAGAGGAAGACTTATTTCACTTAACACATTAGATTTATCTGAAAACGCGATGTTTGAGCTATCGAGTTTCTTTGAGTATTATGGAAGGAGAGAAGAATAGTTCCTTTGCCTACCTCCCAATTTTTTGAGGTGAATAACTAAATGTAAATTATTTTATGACTAGGCCGTTCACATCATAGCAAAGAGAAGGTTCTTGAGCAAGAAAGTCACAATTTGCTCCCTTAGAAGGCATTAATTCCATTTTAAATTGATTTTTTAAAAATTAAAAACATTTTTAAATTAAAAAATAATCCCCATAAGCTATAGAATGAACAAAAGGTAAATCTCCATGAATTTAGTTTCTATCTGATGATTGAGGGGAGGTTTTCTCAAAATTAGGAAATGAGAAAAGAATCTAAATAAACAGTATCCCAGCTCATGCGCTGGGTGCATTCGCTTAGCTAAATACGATGAGGGCATTACTGTCTAGCAGGGCACACAGTCTGATCGCTTGGGCCTGTGGCCAAAACCTTGTGGTTCAAATGCCAAGTGCCTGTAAGGAAGGTTCTACAACAGAGCTTAGCAAGCAACCCCTGGCACCCATACCAGAGGGTGGCACTCTGGCCTTCCTGTCTGACATGCCAGTCCCTGGTTTCTTCTCAACTGCTGCCTGCCACCCAGGCAAATGCAGTTTCCCCACCATCCTCTCACCATAGCTGCTTCTGCCTCAGGCTTCCCACTGTTCTTCCTCCTGCCCTCCATTTGCCTGCACATCAAGGGGGTGTTTTCACATGGAGTCATGGCAGCTGCCTGACGTGACCTTTCCACCTTTCCTGGACCTCCTCCTGCCAGGCACATTGAGGGGAGAAGCTTGCCAATTCTAGTTTTATAAAATTCAGCCCTGATTCCCCACCACCTGCCCCCCACCCCTATTCAGGAACTCTGGGCGCGTCTTGGCTCTTTGGCATTCTGGAAATTCCTCAGGCTTTGGAATAGGTGCGGACTGAAAGGGAGGGAAGAGCACAGTAGAGCCTGGTGTGAATGCCACCCCAAGGGATTATGGACATTTTGAGCACTCCTGGACTGCACCCAAAAATCCCAGGTTGCTAAGATGTTGCACCACCTGTAGGAAACAAGGCTAGCTTCTGTCATGCCTCCATTTCTTAAAGATACATTACCAGTCCAGTCTATATTTTTCTAGCCTGTAAACCAGAAAAGCAGAGGATTGTGGAAATTTGACTCTAATTCAGAGCTGTGCCTCTCTTTTTTTTTTTTGGAGCTAAGCATTTTGTCGAGACTTCTCTTATTCTTTCTGTGAGAACTTGAACCAAGCTGCCCCTCCCCCACCCCAACTCCTATGGAAGAAGCAGATGGGGAGCTTGGCCGAGTCTGGACATCCAGAACTTGGACAAATTGAAAGATCCATTTGCCAGAGTGGATTGCCAGTAATTAAAAAGCTTATCCTCCTCCTTCTTTTGCACTGTGAATTATCTAATAATCAACAGAGTATTTAATCATGCAACAAAAAGGAGGAAAAAATCTGTCCAGATGAAGGAAAACCTGTATTTGAGTTAACTTTTAGATTCTCATGAATCAAACTGACTGGTTCAGGTGGGCATATAAAGCTATTTCTTTTGAGCTGTTTTTTTTTCCCCTCCTTGCCATAAAGTGTTTATTGTTCAGTTGTTTCTGTTATGACTGACTCTTTATGACCCCATCTGGGGTTTTCTTGGCAAAGATAACTGGAGTGATTTGCCATTTGCTTCTTCAACTCATTTTACAGATTAGGAAACTGAGGCTTACAAGGTTAAGTGACTTGCCCAGGGTCACACAGCTAGTAAGTGTCTCAGGTTGCATTTGAACTCAGGTCTTCTTGACTCTAGGCCAGGCTCTCTATCTACTGTTCCCTCTAGCTTTCATAAAGTGTCCCAGTGGTAATCACTGCAAACACTATTCACAAGTTAGAGCTCAGGTTGTCAGCCCTGTGTCTCTGGTGCCACCGAGTGGTACCTCCCCACCATATGCACCTTTCCTAGTAGCTCTCTTAATTTCCTGCTTCTCTTGCATCCTTCATCTTTTCTTGGCCTCCTTTTCCTTGCTCCCTCACCTAACCCTCTGGACAGACTAAGTAGGTTACTAATATCAAATGTAAGCAGGTGGGGTTTTGAACTCTGCCTCACTGGCATATAAATGTCTGCAGACGTGAATTGTGACTTATGTTCTGACCTTTATAGAATAGTGTTGCGCCTAGGAAAGACACTGTTTTGCTAAAATTCCTTATCTAGTTGTCCCCCAAGGCACTGCTAGTTCATCTCTAGATAAAGAACCATTGGAAACCCTGTGAAACAGTTAGCAATGCTTGTTCAGAATATGCCAAAGGAGGCTAATCTAGGCACAGAATTTACAATTCCATTCCTTTCCACTCCTTTCAATTCAACAGGCACTTATATACCCAGTATTGTTTTAGGTACTGATGATATAAATCTATCTATGGATCCATCAGCAAGTAAGTATTTATTAAGTACCTACTATGTATCAGGTACTGCACCAAATGCTAGGGTTAGAGAGCAAGAAAGAACTTGCCCTCAAGGGTCTTACATTCTACCTTACCTGGGTAGATGTGCACACACACACACACACACACACACACACACACACACACACACACACACACACACACCCATTTATTTGTATATAGATGTATACTCACAGGGTTGGATCCTTCACAGGAATACCCTATCTCCTTGGTTCTGTGAAAACACAATAATCTGGTAGATGAAGCATATTCTAGAGAAAGGTGAGAGGGAAGACAAAAGGAATGATGGGGTTGAATAGAGAAGTTTCTAGATAGAATGAATCACTTTCTTTTCCTTCCCTCTTCTTGATCTTCCCTAAATTCCTTCTTCTTCCTCCCTCACGTCCCCCCCAACTCATGTCTTATTTTCTCTCTCCTCTCTTCTTCTCCTTTCCTTTCCCCCTCTGCTGACTTCTCCAGAACAGTTTTACCTCAAGGTTTGGTTACAATGTAGTAACAATATAATTGAACAATTACATTGGATGGGACCATGTTAGTTGGGGTCTGCCTGTACAGAGTTAAACGCGGCGGGCCTTCACACCAAGGTTATTTGCCTTGGAGAGTGCCAGGGCTTCTCAGATAACATTCTGCCTGCCCAAGAATTCATTTTCTTCTGTTTATTCACTTCTCTCTTCTGCGTTTATATAACTTTTAGAGTGATTTTTTTAAAAAGATAAAAGAAATCCCCACAACAAAAATCTTCCTTTTGTGTCTCAAGGAGTGGCAAGATCCACTAGACAAAATACTTAAGCAAAGTTCACTGTCAAAAAATCAGACTTGTGAGAAATAGGTCAAGAGATAATGCTGTACGGTCAGTCAGCATGGTAGGTCAAGACAACAGGTTCTAAAGTGGGGACCCTTCATTCCTTTCAGCTGCATTGAACTTTGTGGTAACTAAGCCATTAACAATAATGTCAATCTACTATGTAGACTTGGAATACGATTTTTAAAGGAAATCTTTCTATATCCCCTTGCCCTGTTTCATTGCTTCTGCAAGGTTTTGCTTCATGAAATTAATATTCATCTACCCTTTAACTTTCTCTTTTAATTTAAAACTAAAAAATTATAAGTACCACAGAATTCCAATTTTAGCAATTACTTCTGTCATTAAGAAGTGCCAGTTCAAATTGGTGCAGACATGGGTGTGGTGCAGCTGTAAGTGACTGCCACCCACACACCCAGAGCAAGAAGAAAGTGCTTTGACAGGGGGTACAGTGATTCTAAACAGGGATGAAGTGCCTGCCTAGCCCAGGGTTCACAGCAACCCCAGAGCCAGCTTGGTGCCCTTCAAAGCCCATTATAAAAAACCAGGCGAGGCCCCTGCTGGATTCCCACCCATGCTCGGGTCTCATCCATCCAAGCTGGTTAACCTGTTGTAGCTGCTGCCACTGAAAAGCACACTCCCAGTGCGCCAGTATTTTCATAGCACATTCACATTAATTAAGGAGTATGATCAGACAACTTCGGGAGAGGTTGTGAAAGCATGGCTTGAGCAGTGATATAGCCTGGTGTGGAATGGGAAAAATACCAGACATGCGAGAAGTCAGCAGAACTGGATTTCTTGGGCTTGTTTCCTTCTCTGCATAGGAGAATTTAAAATGCCAGCTTTGCCTGTTTCACACTCTGACAGAGTGCTCTCCCTCTCTCCCTCCCTCCCTTCTTTCCTCTCTCCCTCCTTTCCTTTCTCTCTGTCTCACTTTGTCTTTGTCTCTCTCTGTCTCTCTTTTTCTCTGTCTCTGTCTCTCTATCTCTATTTTTGTTTCTCTGTCTCTGCCTTTGCCTCTGCCCCCCACCTGTGTCTATCTCTCTGTCTGAAGCAAGATATGAACTTATATCTTCTGGTCAAACCCAGCATGCTGCTTTTAATATCTATGAGAATCAAATGGTGAGATGAATGTAAAATGGAAGCAAACAAATAAACTCCCAGACTAATAACCAAAGCACAAAGTGATTGTCATTCTCCATGTCCTCTCCCCTCCCTCTTTCTCCCATTTCTAAAGGAAGCCCAGGCAAGGAAAGACAGGGTAATTATCTACTGAAACCACCTTCAAATGACCGTGATCAAAACCCATAGGTCTATAGTCAGCTGACTTCTGGAATTTTCTCAAAGCTATTTCCTAACTATTCATGGTGTGATGACATATCAAGCAATTCATTTCCTATGTCTGGGACCTTTCTTAGGCCCTCTTCCTTTCTCTAGCCTGGATGAGTGCTTACATAGTCTGATAGGAATGGTTCAAACCTTCATGGTTCAAGGCCTGTAGGCCACATGAGGCCTTCTAGGTCCTCAGGTACGGCCTTTGACTGAGTCCAAGTTTTACAGAACCAATCCTTTTATTAAGGGGATTTGTTCTGTGAAGTTTGGATGCAATCAAAGGGCTGCCCTTGAGGACCTAGAGGGCCACATGTGGCCTCGGGGGGCCCAGGTTCCCTACCCCTGGAAACTTCATCATTGATCATCCCAAGAAAGAGATGGATCTCCCTTGTTTAAAATAAGAGAACAATCTGGTATTTCTATTGCTCTTTAAGGTTTACAAAGCAGTTTACATCATTATCTTCTTTGATCTTCCTTTGATAACCCTGGGAGGTGGATGTTAATTACCATTCCCATTTACATAAGCTCAAACTTAGGCTCAAAGAGGCTGACTCATCCAGGGTTACTGAGCAGTGATGGGGCATTAGATTCCAAATTATCCTGATTTTCATGGCCCATACTCTATAACACAATGTGGCTATCTTTATTTTATGACTTATCTGTATATTCTTAGGAACAGGGTGTGATTTCACAAAATTAAATGGCTGGTCATGTACACTGATCAGAACAATTGGTTGTTGTTAACCATTGTAAGCCATTTTATATAAGTGTGTATATGCATATACACATACATGTGCACACACATGCATATATATGTAGATGCAAACACTCATTCACGTGCATTTGTGTGCAGCTATACAATGTACCTATGGGTGTACATATACACAGTGTTCATTGTATTACACATACACCTGTATATATTGGGTATGTTATATTAATAGAAATAACATATCTACTAATATGGAAAGACAAACCAGCAAAGATATCTTTAAGCCAACTGTAGGAAGAGGAATGACACTTTCAGTCTGGGGAGGTCTTAGGAGATTTATAGTAATGGATTTTTTAAGCTGGAAAAGCATCAGAACCTTTAGTTCAGCAGAAACATTTAGAATTTTGGCTAAGGGAAAGAAGACTTCATATGCATATATGTTGAAGGAAATGGTAAACCACTCCAGTATCATTGCCAAGAAAGCCCTAAATGGGGTCACAAAGAGTCAGACATGACTGAAACAACTAAACAACAAAAATGCAGGTATGTATATATGCATTTATTTCACAAGTATACATATACATATATAGGCATACTCATGTATGATGTGTGTGTTTATACATATGTTGTTGCATGTGAGTATATATACATACATGTATGCATGAAACATGTGTTGTCCTCACAAAGTGGACAAATATTTGACCTATTTCATAAATAATGAATCTTACTCTATGAAGAGGGTGAGTCACAGCAATATTCAATGGTAAAAGCTGATGAACTATGTCTACCTCCATTGACCCCAGAACAAAAGGAAATTGGACTCAAATACAGCGTGAGGGATTGAGATTACACATAGGGAAGGGTTTTCTTCTGTGAGTAAAAGTGGTTTAAACACTCAAACCAATAACTGAGGAAGACTGTAGAATCTCCATTCCTAGAAATCTTTAATAAAATAAATTAGTTGTCTAATTTCTTAGAATGTTATTATGAGCTAGGCTTACCTACAAGAGAGGAATGGTCTACACAGGCTCCAAAGATCCCTTCAAAATGGCATATTGCATTAGCAGTAGAGGCTGTTCATTGGAATGTAGAAGCTCAGTGTCAGGCTGATCTACGCAGAGTTGTTTTAAGACAGGCACATTTGTGCAGGCTTTTCCTCAGTCCTATTTTTAAAAGGTTCATTTAATGTCTGGATATTTACTATATAAAAACAAATGTATTTCAGAACCAAGATCATTTAAAGTTTGAGAGCAGCTCTTATTTTGGTGTATCCAGGTAGAAAATTAAATTATAAAGCTGTCTTAATTACTTTTCGCTGTGTTCCTTGTGTTGTCTAAATATTAGCTAATTGGACCCTGCAATGATCAAACAAGGATAGTTAGGAAAAGTTTGGGGTAGAATTATTATAAAGTAGCTGAGTGGAAAAGATCATTAGAAGCCGGGCTGTATGCTGTACAGAGACAATGAAGCTTTCATTCTCAGTCCAGTTCACAGATGTGGAATTGTTTAATTGCAGGAGAATGCCTGCCAGACTGCATCACTAACTATATTTAGGGGGGAAAATTCAGAGCATGCTATTTATAGAATCCTCACAAATAGGCACCAAATTCTTATCTGCCAAAGATAACCTCTGTCATGATTTATCAAAGCAATTCTTACTATCCATTTGCTCAAAAATGGAGTGCAATTTAATCCTTTATGAATGTAACATACTTTTCAAAGCTCCTCTTTTTTGCCAATGGAAAGTCATTTGTTATACTTGTTAGACCGATTAGCTGCGTTTCTGGTGTTAAGAAAGGAATAAAAGGTATTCATTAAGTGTGGATTTCAAGATCTGAGAACCATATTTAGTATCTTGTGCAATTCACTTTCATGCTCAAAAGCTCTAAGACACTTTAACAAAATGAGTTGGAATCCAACCTGTTCTCTGAGATATTTGGAAATTCTTTTATTAACTTACATTCTCGAATTCTGCACTTTTCACAGATTTTATATGCAGATTATTTCTTTTGCAATCTGCCTTTTGTCTGGAACTATTTCATGTTTACAGACGCTAGTTTTAAGCAGAATTATTTGGAAGGGGATTGAAAACAAAAGGTATAATGAGCTGAGGTATAAGGAGCCATCTGAAGGCAAATGTTTGCATTTTCCAAATATTCTAAACACTTAGGGAGATTGCTCCCAGGGAGTGAGTTTGCTAATTTGTTTTTAGTGATTGGTAATAAAATGATATCAAAATGCTTATTAGGAGTAATAACAACAAGAAAATCAAATAGGAGGCAGGAAAGGTAAGGCTTTTTACTTAAGTGCATATAATGTTTGGCTGTCTTGGAGTGAAGGGTGGTGTGTGTGTGTGTGATCGTTTTCCATGTTGAATATTGTAAATTTGTAGGACAATGTTTAATCGCTTTTGACATCTTAGTTATTTTACTTTTCATTCTTTTTTCCCTGCCTCTATGTCTCTTATAATTAATTGTTTCACGTTTAAATTTAGGATCAAGATTTACATACAGTGTCATAAGGAAGCAAGGTACCCAAAAGACAGCTCAAAGTGAAAGCAGAATAGACTTCCTGCACAAGAATATAACTTGCCTTTATAAAGAGCAGCCTTGGGGGGAAAAAATGTTTTCTGAGCAGGGACTTCCTTTACTAACAGTTAGAAAGCTGTGCCTGAATCTTAAGGAAGAGAAATATACTGCAGAATATACTGCAAGAGAAGCAGGGATCTAAACTTCATCTTCTCAATCTTTGCCCTAAAAAAAAAAATAAACAATTAGAAGAAAAAGAAGTTAATAAAAGAAAGTAGAGCTAGAACAGAAGTTCTCAACCTGGAGACTTTTAAACTTAGTTTAAAAAACAATTTCAATAATTGTGTTTCAATAAAATTGGTTTTCTTTATAATCCTATGTATATTATTGTGTTATATATGTATATATCTTATGTATGTATATGTATATATATTGTATAACATAATCCTATGTTATTGTATATATTTAAAAAAACATCATTTGGGGAAGGGATCCATAGTCTTTGCTAGACTGCCAAAAGGGTTTATGACACCCATAAAAGGTGTTAAGATCCCTTGAGCTACAGAAAGACAGAGTGTCCCAAAAGTCTTAGTGCATATTTAAGCTCTTGGAAAACTTCACTAAAACTTTTGGGATGTGAACTAAAACTTTTTTTAAAAAATACTTTAATACTCACATTAAAACTTAATACTTTAATGCTCTCATCAAAGTCATGGAGTGCCCAGGTATATGCTGATCTAATTTGGAAGGTCTTATTGAATTATTGAATTTCTTTACCTGCTACACCTGAGGTTGGTGCATAAACTGCAATTATCTTTATGTTTTTAATACTTTTTGTGGGTGTCACAGACCCTTTTGGCAGTCTAATGAAGGTTATGGATGCCTTCCCAGAATAATGATTTTAAATGAATACAGTATAAACTTTAATAACTTAAAACTGCACTAAGTCTTTTGGAACACCCTGTACTCTATCTTTATAGCTACTGTTGGTTCCATAATAAGTATTTAAAATTTTTATATTTCCAAAATATCCCAAATGAAAAATTTGAATTTAAATATGCAAAATTTAAATATAAAATCTTAAAATAAATTTAAATATGCAAATATTGATACAGACGCAAACCACCACCATTTCCCCACTTCCCCGCCTTGATATTTAGTCATAATACATATGGAAAATCTGGGTTCAAATTTTGCTACTGTCACATACTGGCTATATACCCCTGGGTATGTCACTTTGACCTCTCAGTGCCCCAGGAAACTCTCCAAGATTTGAAGTCACTGAATAGGTTATGATCCATACCAGCAAAAGGAGATTCTTCGTAGGGACATCTCTCTATCAGTGAAATTACAGTTCCTGTCCTTTTACCTCTTCTTACTTCAAGCTTTTACTAACTATCATCTTTGTTCTCGTGAGTTCATGGCCTGACTATACCCAGACAGTTAATTCAGGAATCACCTCATATCAGTAATGAGTCATGTCTGCAAATTAACTTCATTTTGCATGATGGTCTTCATTGCTATCTATGTTCAGTGTCTATCTATTATTTTCTCAAAGAAAGCAAATAGTATAAAAAGGTGCTAGGCTTGAATATAGTCTACAGGTCTTTGGTTTCTCTCATTCATTCTTTCTGACTAACACTTTCCAATTTATTTTCATTCTTACATATTTTCACATTCGCATTGAAGTCATGGAGTGTCCAGGTATGTGCTGATCTAATTTGGAAGGTCTTCTTGAATTGTTGATGGAATTTCTTTACCTGCTACATCTGAGGTTGGCACATAAACTGCAATTATCTTTATGGATTTTTTTTTCAAATACTCATCACAAGTACTGCAATGGATGATCAAATATCTCAGAGAATAATGATTCTTGTGCAATAAAACTAACTCCTTTCTTTGCCTCTTCAAGGAGTATCCATGAATTATTCTTCTATGCAGCTGAAACTTCCCTTTTCTTTTGATTTTGTTTGTACTGAGAATGTCAAGATTGATAAGATTCAACTCTTATAGTAGTATGTCTGTCCACTGGTCAGTGAACAAGAATCTTACATTTAGAATACCAATGACCAAATTAAAGTTTGTGGGTGGTATAAAAACTGTGATTCTTAGTGCCCTTTGCCTCCTTGTCTGTCATTTTGCTATGGTCATTGGTTCTTAGAAAGAAGACTTGGTCCTGGCAATGGATGCAGCACAGTAGAACTTGCAAGTAATTATGTTATAATCTATCATAGCCTTTGATAATACAGGGTCACCTTCACACCATGATGAGGTATTGGAATAGGACTTTGTGAATTTAAGACAATCTAATAACACAAAAAAATGGAAAAAGGAAAAAAAAATGACATTGATTGTTATGATCTCCTGTAGAATTTTAGCCAATACAAAGCATTTACCATAATGTAGTGGTCAAGTAAGACCACAAATGTCTTCAGCCAGAAGACTCTTGTCTCTCTATTTGGAAAAGTAATGGCAGCTGAGTACAATATTGAGTTGGAACGTAAACTCATTTATAAAACATTATAGAGGAGGATACTGGGAAATTGCTAACAATATCCATCACCTCACAAAAAAGTAAAAGACCATGGAGGGTAAATCAAGTCTGTAGAAGGTTGCTGAAAAACTCAGATAAGCCTAGTAATTCCAAGAATATCTATAGATGAAACAGGAAAGAGGACAGAAAAAACCAGACTGAGAATGGAACAGATTTACCAGAATTTCCAAAGCAACCTATTTCATCATCAATGACAATGGAACCACATTTGGCTTCTAAAACCTTAGTCCTTAAAGTGCTATATAAGAAATTTAAAAAATGGTCCTAAACAAGATGAAGATAGGAAGAGCAGTTGAACCAGTGAGGATACACCAAGAAGAAATCCATGCTGGAAGTGTCATAATTTTGAAAGTACTGTGTAATCTTTCTTAAAAATATCTGAAAGAGAAGTTATTAATTAGTTATCCACAGTATAGTACAGTAGAAAGAATACTGGCTCTGTAATAAGAAGACCTGGGTTCCAATATTGCCTCTAATGCTTACTACATATGCAACTTTGGGCAATCATTTAACCTTTCTAGTATTTGTAGAATGAAGAGGTTGGACTAGATGAATGGCCTCAGAGGTCCCTTCTAGTTCTAGAGCTATGACCCTCTAGCACTTTCAGGTTTGAGGAGCCTTTTCTATAATCATTTGCACTCTATCTGCTTCTGAGGCTGAGATGCAACAAAGTATGGATCGATTCTCTGCCACTTGTGCTAATTTTGGCCTGACAATTAACACTGAAAAACAGAGGTTCTCCACCAGTCACATCACACCATCCATAGGTGGAACCATTGGTTACAGCAGATGGAGAAGTTTTGATTACTGTGGATAAGTTTACTTACCTTGCAGTGTACTTTCCAGGAACGTACAAATTAATAACAAGGTTGATGAATACATTGACAGAGCTAGCTCAGTGTTTAGAAGACTGGAAAGGAAAGTGTGGGAGAGATTAGACTGACTACCAGACTACAGAGCTGTTGTGCTGACCTCATTGTTATATGCCTGTGAAGCCTAGACTGTATACCAAGCACCATGCCAGACAATTGAACTACTTTCACTTGAATTGGAAGATTCTGAAGAACACCTGGCAAAATAAGATACTAGACAATTAGGTCTTTTCTCAAGCTAAACTGCCAAGCGTTCAAACTCTACTATGAAGAGTGCAACTCCAGTGAGCTGGCTGCCTAGTTTGAATGCCAAAAGTACATTTGCCTAAAAGACTTATTTTATTGAGAACTCACACAAGGCAAGCACTTACTTGGAGGTTATGAGAAGCAGTACAAGGACCCTATCTAGGTCTCTCTGAAGAGCTTTGGAATTGATTGTATGACATGGGAGACACTGGCACAGGACTGCCCAGCATGGTATGCCCACATCAAAAAAAGTACAGTACTCTATGAACAAAGCGGAATTCCAGTAGCTCAAAAGAAATGTAAGATGTTCAAATTTAGAAACATCTCCACTCCAAATGGACTTAGGAAGTATTCGTGGCCAACTTGTGGGAGAGCCTTCTGAGCTCATGGTGGTCTGGTTAGCCACAGTTCAATACACTGTACCTTGACTCCAATATAAATGCTAGTTGTTGTCATCATTGTTGTTTACAGGGGATTCAGTTCAGAAAACTGCCCCCAAATTATTCACCTCATTTTTTTTCTGAAAAGTTGTCACTAGTCATCCTCATAAGATAATATGCTCCAGCAGGGTATAGATCTAGGTTTGATAGGGGGAAGTCCTCTACTTGCTGTAGGGTGTATTTTATAGGCTCTTGGTATTATATGTTACCCACAGAAGGGAAAATACATGTCAATGATTGCGGTCAGCACCAGGACTAGAAAGGAGTAATCCCTATTGGGGAAGATGATTGAGATCCAAATGGGTGTAAATCAGACTTCAATAAGGAAGAAAGGAAGGCAACAAATGTTCATTAAATCCCTATTGTGTATTTAATAGCATATAGTATGCAGTGTAGCATAATAATATACTATTGATAGTATTTAATAATATTTAGTACAAATATTATCTCACTTGATCCTCAGAAGAACTCTAGGAGGAAAGTACTATTATTATCCCCATTTTGCAGAGGAGATGGGGCTGACAGAGGTTAGTGACTTACCCAGAGGCATACAGCTAGTAAGTGTCTGAGGTTGAAATGTGAACTCACGTCTTTCTGACTCCATAACCAGCCTTCTATCCATTTCTCCAATTGGTTGCCTCTATAAATAACCCCTAGTAGTTCCTTATTACTTCCAGGATTAAATATAAAACCCCCTGTTTGGCTTTCAAAGCCCTTCATCACCTGGCCCCTTCCTACTTTCCCTATTTTGTTGTGCCTCACTGCCCTCCATGTACTCCATGATCCAATGATACTGACTTCCTTGCTGATCCTCAAATGAAACATTCCATTGCCCAACTCTGCTTTTTCACTGTTGCCCACACCCAGCCATTCCCCCATACCTGGAATTCTCTTTACCTCTTGGATTTACAGGCTTTCTTCAAGTCTCAGATAAAACCTCACCTTTTGCAAAAAGCCTTTCCCATCTCCCTCTGTGATTATCTCCATTTTATCCTATATATATATATATATATATCTTGTATATACATAGTTGTTTACATGTTGTCTCTTCCATTAGATTGGGAGCTTCTTGATGACAGGAACTTTCCTGGTATCCCCAGTGCTTAGCACAGTGCCAAGCACATAGAAGGTGCTTAATAAATGCTTTTTGACTTGAGAAGACCAGGCTGGGTTGGTATTGTTTCCATTAGAGTCAAGATGAAAGTGAGAAACAGATTGTTGAAATAGACATTGAGGTAGGAAAGAAGACACTTCTATATCAGGAGGCAAGATATAGGGAATGTTGAAGTGTTGTTTCACTCAGTCTGTCTTTCCGAAATTTTAGCTTTTTATTCAGCATTTGAAACTGGATGGCTGTCATGGTCATTGGCCAGATTTGCAATCTGGCCTGACTCAGCCTTTCCAGTAAGACTATGACCTTGAAGACTCAATACCTTTTATTTGGCTTATGACTCTCCCTCTTAAAAAATACTGGAATTGATCTCAATTTCCCCAAGAGTCCAAGATCTCCTTTTCAATATACTCAGTATATATTTCAATATATGTCCCTTTATGATGATTTGGTCCATTTTAAGCAGTTATACAACAAATGTCTATTAAATATTTATATGCCAGGGTTTGTTCTAAACACTGAAGGTAAGGTACAAAGAAAGGCAAAAACACTCCTATTTCTGAAGAAGCTCACATGTCTAATGAAGGTGACAACATGTAAATAAATAGGCACATACCAGATGCAGACTGAAGGGATTCTAATAGGGGTTGGTACAAGAGTGGCAATGTATGGTGAGCAGCACATCATTTTAAATGGTGAATGCTTGTTGACTAACTGACCACTGGAATAGTCAGAGATAGTCTTATGACCCAATCAGCAAATTTCTTATATGGCCTTTCTGTGAGAAGTCTCTGTGTGTCCATCTAGAGCTGATCTACCTGGAAAAGTTTCCCTGTGATGTTAAGAAAGTTGGCTTCATAGGTTTGATGATACAGGGTATGAGTTCTAAGAAAAGCCTTGGGTGGGTGGAGCCAAGGTGGCAGATTAGGGGCAGCCACCCAGCTGAACTCTCCCAACATTCCCCTCCAAAAACCTTTAAAAAAGCACTTCAAATCATGAATGAACGGGTCAAAGAACAAGTCATAGAAACAATCAATTATTTTATTAAAAAGAATGACAACAATGAGACAACATTCCAAAATTTGTAGGATGCAGCCAAAGCGGTACTTAGGAGAAAATTTACATTTCTAAATGTGTACATCAATAGAAGAGAGAAAGAACAGATCAAAGAATTGGGCAAACAACTAAGAAATCAGAAAAAGAACAAATTAAAAATCCTGAATTAAACACCAAAATAGAAATCCTGAAAATTGAAGAAGAGATTAATAAAATTGAAAGTAAAAATACCATTGAATTAAAAAAATAAAAGTAGGAACTGGTTCTACGGGGGGAAAACAATAAAATAGATGAACAATTGGTGTTAATTTGATTTTAAAAAAGAAAGAAGAAAACCAAATTACTAGAGTCAAAAATTAAAAGGGTAACTACACCACCAATGAAGATAAAATTAAATCAATTGTTAGGAGTTATTTTGCCCAATTATATGACATTCTAAGTGAAAAGGATGAATATTTGCAAAAAATATATAAATTACCCAGATTAATCAAAGAGGAAAGAGAATACTTAAAAAGCACTATCTTAGAAAAAGAAATTGAACAATCTATCAATGAGCTCCCTAAGAAAAAAGCCCCAGGACCAGATGGATTCACAAATGAATTCTACCAAATAATTAAGGAACAATTAATCCCAACGGTATATAAGTTATATGAAAAAAAAATAAGTAGAGTTTTACCAAAATCATTTTATGACACAAATATGCTTTTTTATTTAAAAACAATTTTTCCAATTACATGTAAAAACAATTTTTAACATTCATTTTTTTAAAACTTTGAGTTCTAAATTCTCTTTTCCTACCTTTCCTCATCCCCACCTGAGGGAATAAGAATTTTGTTATATCATGCAAAATATATTGTGCATAATATAAATATATACATAAAACACAAATATATCATGATATACATATATATATACACATATCATTGTGCATTAGATAAATCTATATCATGCAAAGCATATTATGAAAGAAAACACAGATAAAAAAATGAAAAAAGTAAAAATAGCATGCTTTGATCTGTATTCAGCCTCCATCAATGCTTACTCTGGAGGTGGATAGCATTTTTCATCATAAGTCTTTCAGAATTGTCTTAGATCTTTGTATTGCCAAGAATAGCTATCACTCACAGTTAATCATGTTACAACATAACTGTTACTGTGTATAGTGTTCACCTGGTTCTGTTCATTTCACTTTGCATCAATTCATGTAAATCTTCCCAGGTTTTTCTGAAAACAACCTGCTCGTCATTTCTCAGAGCCCAATAGTCATCATATATAACAACTTGTTCAGCCATTCCCCAATTGATGGGCATCCCTTCAATTTCCAATTCTTTGCCACTACAAAAAAAGCTGCTACAAATATTTTTGTATGTATAGGTCCTTTTCCTTTTTATTTTTATCTTTTTGGGATATAGACCTAGTAGTAGTGTTTCTCGATCAAAGGGTATGCCCTTTGGGCATAGTTCTAAATTGCTCTCCAGAATGGTTGGATCAGTTTACAACTCTACCAACAGTGCATCAGTGACCCAATTTTCCCATACCCCCTCCAATATTTGTCATTTTCCTTTTCTGTCATATTAGCCAATCTGATAGGTATGAGGTGGTAACTCAGATTTGTTTTAATTTGCATTTCTCTAATCAATAGTAATTTAGAACATATTTTCATATGATAATAGATAGCTTTGATTTCTTCTTCTGAAACCTGCCTGTTCATATTCTTGCCCATTTTTTCAGTTGGGGAATGACTCATATTCTTATAAATTTGACTCGGTTCTCCATATATTTGAGAAATGAGGCCTTTATCAGAGAAACTTGGTGTAAAAAAATTTCCCCTAGTTTCCTGCTCTCCTTCTAATCTTGGCTGCATTAGTTTTGTTTGTGCAAAACCTTTGTAATGTGATGTAATCAAAATTATTTATATCTCATAATGTTCTCTATCTCTGGTTTGGTCATAAATTCTTCCCTTATCCACAGATCTAGGTAAACTATACCATGCTCTCCTAATTTGCTTATGGTATCACTGTTGTCTAAAACATTTACCCATTTTGACTTTATCTTGGTATATGGTGTGAGATGTTGCTGTATACATAGTTTCTGCCAAATTGCTTTCCAGTTTTTCCAGCAGTTTTTGTGAAATAGTGAGTTATTCTCACAGAAACTGGGCTCTTTGCATTTACCAAACACTAGATTACTATGGTCACTTACTACAGTGTATTGTGTATATAATCTATTCCACTGATCTACCCTGTGTCTCCTAGCCATTACCAGATTGTTTTGATGATTACCACTTTGTAACACAATTTGAGATCTGGTATGGCTAGGTTCTTCTTTCTTCACATTTTTTTTTCATTAATTTCCTTGATATTCTTGACCTTTTGTTTTTCCAGATGAATTGTTATGATTTTTTTCTAGCTCCATAAAATAATTTTGGTAGTTTGATTGGTATGGCACTGGATAAGTAAATTAATTTAGATAGAATTGTCATTTTCATTATATTGGCTTGGCTCACACATGAACAATTAATATTTTTTCCGATTGTTCAGACTGATTTTATTTGTGTGAGGAGTGTTTTGTAATTGTGTTCATAGAGTTCCTGGGTTTATTTTGGCAGGTGGACTAGCAAGTATTTTATATTGACTATTGTTATTTTAAATGGAATTTCACAAATATGGTTTTGATACCTAAACCAGGGAGAGAGAAAAACAGAAAATCTATAGACTATGAATGTCTATGTAAAAATTTTAAATAAAATACTAGCAAGGAGATTACAGAAGTATATCACAAAGATCACAGAATATGACAAGGTGAAATTTATACCAGGAATGCAAGGTTCATTCAGTATTAGGAAAACTATCTGCATAATTGGCCATATCAATAACGATAACAAAAAAAACCCATATGAGTATGTCAATAGATGCATAAAAAGTCTTTGACAAAATATAACACTCATTCCTAATAAAAACACTAGAAAGGGTAGGAATCAATGGAACCATTCTTATAATGCTAAGTAGTTATCTACCTGAAACTAAGAGCAAGCGTTATGTGTAATGGAGATAAACTTGAAGCCTTCCCAGTAAGATAGGAGTGAAGCAAGGATGTCTATTATCACCACTATCATTCAATATTGTACTAAAAAATGCTAGCTGTAGCAATAAGACAAGAAAAAGAAATTACAGCAATAAAAATAGACAATAAGGAAACAAAACTATCATTCTTTGCAGATGATATGATGGTATACTTACAAAACCCTAGAGAGAATCACCTAAAAAACTAGTTGAAATAATTAACAACTTCAGCAAAGTTGAACAATATGAAATAAACCCACATAAATCATCAGCACTTCTACATACTACCAACAAAACCCAGCAGAAAGAGATAGACACAGAAATTCCATTTAAAAGCACTGCATACAATAAAAATACTTGGGAATCTACTTACCAAGACAAACCAAGGAACTATATGAACATAATTACAAAATAATTTTCACATAAACAATATCAAATCTGAACACTTGGAAAAATTTTAGTAGTTTATGGGTAGGCTGAGCCACTATAATCAAAGTGACAAACCTACTTACCTTAATTGACTTATTCAGTGCCACACCCATCAAACTACCAAAGAACTATTTTATTAAAGTTAGAAAAAAATAGTAACGAAATTAACCTGAAAGAACAAAAAAAAATCAAGAATATCAAGCGAATCAATGAAAAAATAATGTGAAGAGAAGAGGCCCAGCAATTCAAACTATATTACAAAGTGGTAATCATCAAAACTATCTGGTACTAAGAAATAGACCAGTGCATTAATGGAATAGATTAGGTATACAATGCACAGTAGTAAATGACCACAGTAATCTAGTGTTTGATAAATCCAAAGATCCAAGCTCCTTGGGTAAGAACTCACATTTTGACAAAAATTGCTGGGAAAACTGGTGAGACTAATGAAAAGCCCAACAGACAGAGTTGCTGGGTAATTAATAATCAATTTATTAATTAGGCTGGCTGATAATCAATAAATTAATGGTCAGTGGTTTCTCTAACCAAAGACAAAACCATGGAGATCACTGAATGCTTAAATACCTTTGTAAAGGAGGGTGTCCCAACAAGTGAAAACCAACCCTGATTGGTGAACAATTAATGAGGGGGTGGACTTTCAAATCAGAAGGGGAGCTGAAAACCTTCAGCTCCTTCTGCTGGGAATGTGGCTAGATCATGAAACTCTGCCTCCTCCAGCAATTTGGACAAAATAATCATCTCTACTTAGACCATTCTAATTGGTTTTCTCCTTCATGAGCTGGATTACCCTAACCTCCAATAGAGGGGTGAAAGAGTATAGATTTGATGATTTGGGGCTGGAATTCACCTACATTAAATTCTGTTTACATTGTAAACAAAAGTAAAGTCTCCCATTTGGGTGGGATCCTGCCCCCAAGTATTAAGCCAAACTCCTCTATCAGCCTTGTCTTTCAGAGACTGACTGAATGACCTACAGGGGCTGGTTCCTGAATGAGGAAATAGAAAAGAAAAGCCTTAATACTCATTTAATAATTGGTTATTCATATAACAGAAAATAATTTCTCTCACTGGAAAACAGTTTGGCAGAAACTAGGCATAGACCAATATCTCACACTGTATACCAAGATAAGGTCAAAATAGATAAATGATTTATGTGTAAAGGGTAATATCACAAATAAATTCAGGGAGCATGGGAAAATGTACCTGTCAGGTCTATGAATAAAGAAAGAGTTTATGATGAGACAAGAGATAGAGGAGATTCTGGGAAATAAAATAGATAATTTTGATGACATGAAATTAAAATGTTTTTGCACAAACAAAATTAATGGAGCCAATGTTAGAAGGAAAGCAGGAAACTGGAAAAAATTTGCAACAAGTTTCCCTGATAAATACAGAACTGAGTCAAATTTATATAAATAAAAGCCATTCCCCAATTGATAAATGTTCAAAGGATATGAACAGGCCATTTCAGAAGAAGAAATCAAAACTATCAATAGTTACATGGGAAAAAAATGTTCTAAATCACTACAGAGTAGAGAAATGCAAATTAAAACAAGTCTGAGATCCCAACTCACACCTATCAGACTGGTCAACAAGATAGAAAAGGAAAATAACAAATGTTAGAAGAGATATGGAAAACTGAGGCACTAATGCACTACACTAATGGTGTAGTTGTGAACTAGTCCGAACATTCTGGAGAAAAATTTGAAACTACACTCAAAGGGGCATGAAACTGTACGTACTCTTTGATCCAGCAATACCACTACTAGGTCTATATCCCAAAGATATCAAGGAAAAGGGAAATAGACTTACTTGTATAAAAATATTTATAGTAGCTCCTTTTGTGGTGGCAAAGACTTAGAAAATGAGATGCCCATAAATGGCTGAACAAATTGTGGTATATGATTGTGATAGAAAATGATAGCAGGATGGGTTTAGAAAAACCAGGGAAGACATATAAACTGATGCAAAGTGAAGCGAGCAGAATCACAAGAACATTGTACAGAATGTCAGCAATATTGTAAGGATGATCAACTTTGAAAGAGAGCTACTCTGATCATGACAATGATCTAAGACAATTCCAAAGGATCTGTGGTGGAAAATGCTATCTACCCCAATAGAGAGAAATGATGAACTCTGAATGCAGACTGAAGCATCTTTTTTTGTTTGTTTCTTTATTTTTAGTTGTATTTTGTTTTTCTTTTGCAACATGGTTAATATGGAAATATGTTCAGCATGACCTCACATGTATAATTGAAGTCAAAGTGCTTGCCTTCTTAAAAAGGAGAGAGGTTTGGGAAAGGAGAGAATTTGAAACTCAAAATTTTTTAAAATGAGTGTGCATGTAATTGGAAAATATTTAATGAAACAAAAAAAGGAAAAATAAGATGGTTCTCTGGTAGGGGAAGGAAAAGAATACAGAGGGAAATCTAAAAAATATAGAAGCAAATAAAATAAAATCTATTATTTTAGAAAAGTAATTATGACTCATCTAGACCTGGCTAAATTGTTATTGAAAGGAGAAATTCACAACAATGTCCTTATCTAAGAACAGGGAAACTATTTTGTATTTGGAAGTTTTAGAATAGAGGCATAGTGAAACACATTCTAATTACTCAAAGTCTTTTGTCTTCAAAAGATCTTCATACCAACTCAGGTGCCCACTATTCACTTCTACACCTTTCCCCACCATGAAGTCAATGTCCCAAAGCCAATGAGTAAATATGAGTTTGGCCAAAATCAATGCCAGCATTTTACAGGATATTTTGAAGTTTCAATTAATTCTTTGTGTCTTGATCAATTGGATATATAGGACATTTTAAAATTTCAATTAGTTCTGTGTATGTTACTAAATTCAATATGACTGAACATAGATATATCTAAATATAGATAGTCAACAAGTCAGTTTTAATTGATTTGTTTATATAGGCTTAGTTACTTTTAACAGTAAATTTTGACTCAATTCACCTTAAAATTTGTTTTCGAAAATAAACAGCAACAAGAGTTCTACTTTGAAAAGAAAAATTGTGGCTAGGGGAGAAGGGAGAAGTATGACTTAGGATCGTTCATATAGATCTGGGAAGGACCTTGGACATCACCTTCTCACCTTCTCACTTTATAGATGTAAGTGTGGTTGGTAATAATAATAGCTAGCATTTATACAACATCTACTGTGTTCCAAACACTTTACAAATATTATCTCATTTGATCCACAAAACAACCCTGGGGGGTAGGTGCTATTATTATCCTTCTTTTTTATAGGTAAGGTTGAGTGAGTTGCCCAAGATCACAAAATTAGTAAATGTCCAAGGCAGGATTTCAACTCAGGTCTTTTGGACTCCAGGTCCAATACTCTATCCCCTGAGTTCCTGATTAGTTATCCTAATCAGCTTATTAGATCAAGGTCATGGGACTTTGTTTGGAGATATCTGAGATGAATCCCCTCCCCACCCCCCAACATGTTTTATTTAGAGATGTTTCTGGAGTTACGCCGTGTGAGTTCAATGGTTCGAGAGAAAGAAAACAATTCTCTCAGGCTGGAGGGAAAGGAAGGATTTGAGAGCCACATGTGATGCAAAAACCTTTTCTAAGGCCACATGTAGAGTTAAGAAGTTGAGCCACATTTCAAAATCAGGTCCTTCAACTCTTAACTCCAGCATTTTTTCCTCCATAATCATGAGTGGAAGTTAAAGAGAGACAGAATTGACCTCATATAAAGAGCTTCCTAACAATTAGAGCTGTTCAATAGTAATATCTCTTAAAATAGTTTAATTGTGGGGGAGGGGAAGGACAGATTTGGTCCACACACAGGCTCTGTCACTTGGCTTGGCTTTCTTCTGGGAAAATAGTGATGATTTGTAAGGAAGGTTCCTTGGAGAGACTGTGGAGCCTGGATGGAGAATGTTAACAGTAAATTCTCCCTTCACTGGAAGGGTACAAGTCATAGGAAGTTGGAGTCGATGACCTCCAAGGTCCCTTCCAAGTCTGAATCTGTGATTTAAAAAAAAAAAATCTTAATAACTAAATGACTAAATCTCCACTTACATTTTCATACACAAACTTGACTTTCTCTTTGCATTGGTGTTTTTCTCTGACACACTTATTTAATTTTCTTTAATTGCTCAAGCAAAATAAAAGAAAAATAGCAATATATAGCTAGGATAAGCATGACTTTTCATGACCCTTTCTGGTGCCTGTGTTCCAACCCTATAGCTGTTATCCTACCAATTGCTTACAAGTTTCAGTGAAGTGTGAGAATTGCAAAGTCTTTGGAGTTAACATGAATTCCTTGGGGGTTAGGAGGAAAGAGAGATGGAGAGGGCTGGTGTGAAAGGAAAGGAAGGTTCTTTGTTCTCAACTTTGAGAGAGCCTATGCTTTGAGGTGAATAATCATTGTCTTGATATTTTATTCTTATCTTAGGTGCCAGGAGATTTCTGAAAATATTTGGAACAAGAAACAGTAGTCAGACTCTGTCATTAGTTCTCAGAGCACAAATTTGGCTCTTAAAATGGAAGAGCATCCATTCTCTGTTCACGTTTATTAATGCCAAAATAATATCAAAAGAGAGCCAGACATTGTGGCAAGACTGAGCCAGAGTCCTTTCCTGCTACACAACTCTGCATAAGAAAAGACGGATGGCTCTCAGCACAGTAAACAGATGGATCTCTGTGAGTATATCCTTCTTTTCTTCTTGGAAAGTTGCCCCCAAATTAATGTAGGACATTAGGTGAACTGCTGCTAACCAAGTGAAAGGTTCATTGATTTCTGCAACACTGAGTACCATTGAGCTAGACCAGTGGTTCCCAATTCTTTTCCTCCGAGGGCCTCTTAGGAACCTAACTGCATCTCTCCCCCTCTTTCCTCTCTTAAAAAACAAAAAAACCAAAACTCTTTCCCATTGGCCCAGTGTCTCTCAGCTGGTGAGAAGAGCCAGAGGTGGGAGACCTTGGGAGTCTGAGATAAAGGGAGAAAGAAGAAAGGAGAGTGAGGAATGAGGGCAAGGGGAGGTTCCTATGTATCACATGCACTCTCATTAAAGGCTTAGGGCCCCATTTTGGCACACATCAAACTAGGCTCAGATCCTCACCCTGTTTACCTGCAAGTGAAAATTTAGATGATAAATTAGAGAAGAAAGTTTGGAAAATTAGAGGGAAAATCCCCCCAAATGTTCATTATACATTCCAGAAATATGAAAGAGCTGTGGACAGCAGAGGGGAAAACGATAGGCTGCTAATGAGTAGTGTTGGGTTTTTTTTCCTGGTAGTATGAGAAGCTAAAGGGCTGAACTAATCCCTTTTCATTTCATGTTTTAGATCTAGTGAGCGATAGTTTACCAGCTTTCTCCTTCTGACTCACAACTCAGCACAAGGCTGCCTTTCATCACACAAGGACTCACCGCAGAGGGTTGGGGGCCATTTTCTCTTTTATTTGGTTCCTAAGTTTCAAGCTTCTCCCTCCCATCCCCCCTTCACTTCCTCTGTCTGGGCTTTGAATAGCTGAAGTGTGCCCACAATATGCCTGCACTAGACACATTGTTACCTCCTTTTCTCTAGGGCACCTGTCAGAGTCCCAGCTTAGGGGAATACCCACAGCCAGTTTAGCTTAACCCTTCCAGTGACAAGCCCTGGAGCACAAAATGTTTCCAAGGCTGGGAGATTAGAATGACTGTTGTTACCAGACAGCAAAGTAATAACAGTATCCATTATACTGCACAGCAATACTAGTGGAGGCTTTGGATTGGCACAGCCTCTCTCATCTCAAGAGCCTAGAGAGTTGTAATTAAAAAAAAAAAACCCAACAAACCCTCTGCTTTTATTAGCAAACTTACTCAACCCAGGACTTAGGGGTCTGTGCCTCAAGGATGGAAATGTGGAAGTAAATGAGTCTTAACGGGTGGGTGATTTTCTAAGCTCCATGCTGTTGGCTCAACCTCAGAGGTCTCAGACTCAATCGCTTCCTGGAAGTGTTCCTGGGTTGATCCAGGACAAGACATTGCCTTAGAACCCTCTGGGCTGCCCATAAAAATGGGCTGTCAGAGAGTGATGGTGGATGAGGGCAATTATAAAAAGCCCCAAAGGGCTCAACATCTAATGCAAATTGGTCAGAGTGTTGGGTTATAGCAGAAAGTTCTTAAGTCTAGTCTTAAATATAAATTCTGTGTAGGTGATCTAGTTGGAAATAAAGGTGAGTTCTATTATTGGTGAGATAATGAGGAAGTTACTTAACTTCTCTCAGCCTCAGTTTCCTCATCTGTAAATGGGGATAAAAAATGCACCTGTCTCATAGGGTTGTTGGGTTTACAGGCATTTACTAAGTATACCAGGCAATGTGCTAAGTCCTTAATAAATATGACCTCATTTGATCCTTCCAAATGATCCTGGGAGCTAGGTTGGAGTGACAACTGCTCTGAATTAGATACTCTACCTGAAAGAGCGGTCCAAGGATATGGCTATAGATAGGAAAAATGGAAAATACCTCACCTTAGATATCATGCTTTCTCCCTATGTTTCCAGTAATTCTGGGTTGGGGGTGGGGTGGGGGTAGTGATTAGCTTGACATTTTTTGGCTCATGGGGACATTGAGATTTGGCTTTGCCTCCTGCTGACAGGAGTGTGAAGTGGACGTGCCAAGCTAACCCTCCCTTCAAAATGGGAGATCACACTGATACCCCAGGACTTGTGGTGCTAGGATTTCTACGGTACCTGTGGAGTCGAGATGCTGCTCTCTTTCCCGTATCACATAACCCTGATGCACCGCTGATTCTGGGATGTGTGAGTAATTTGGTCCTGTGTGGCCCTGAGGAACCCTCAGTTTCTTGAATAGAGAATTCCCCTATAAGACATGACCAAGAACTTTATGGATTTCTGTAGGCAAACCTCGCTGAGATCATATCTGCTTTCCTCTTGCTTCCTCCTCAACCTCCCCTCTCATAAATTTACTGTCTCCCACCTCCCATGCCCCCACATCATACTGAGACTTTGCATCTTAGGTTAGATAACCATGAAGAGATCTTCATTCAGCAGCACTGTGATTTGGGATTTCTACCCTCTGACATCCTCAACCTGTTGTGCCTGGCACATACATACAAATTGTGGATACCCTTCGGCTCTTCAAAGCACAGTAAGTGCAAAATAATACTTGCTGACCGACTGACCGATTGGACCAATTGCAACCAGTTGTCCTACTCATTACACTGGCTCTGCAGGGCAGAGGGAAGGAGAGAGGGCTGCCTTCATATTTAGGAGGACAAATGAAAGCTGGCTTCTCAGGCAAAGTTTAAGCATAGGGCCGCACTTCTGAAGCTGTACAATGTCCCGATGGGTTTTCATGGAATAAATCTTCTAGGACCTGCTGGACCAGAAGGTGGGGATAATGCTGTTCTTGGAGGATATTCTGATCCACTTTTGGATCTCTAGCTAGCATGCAAGCTCAGGAAAAATGACCCCACAGTGAATATGCTAGAACACCATATCTATAAGTCATCAGCAAACGTTTATTAAGCACTTAACTTTGTGCTAGGCATCGTGCCAAGTACTAGGGTTGCAAAGAAAGGCAAAAACAAAGCTGGAAAAATTAACATTTAAGCAAGGTAGGAGGTCATCAGTGTGAAGGGTGCTGGGAATGAATATAACTCCCCTTTCCCGTCCCCCCAAGAAAGAGGTTTGTGCTGTAGTGGGAGGCAACACTCACAGCTGCAAAGGACCTCCAGCAATTTCTAGAATTGTAGGTTATGTCCTCCTATATGTTCTAGGCTTTTTTTTTCTCTGTGGCCTCACAGTTCATAGGTCTTCACTTCCTCAAGTAGGAAAGTGATTGCTAAGCTACTACCAACAGTCTTTCAAATAGAGGCAGAGTGGCATGGTGGTAACAAGCCTTGGACCGAGAGTCAGGAAAGACCTGGGTTTGAATCCTGCTTCTGACACTTACCAGCTGTGTGACCATAGATAAGTCACCTAATCTCTCAGAGCCTCAGTATTCTGACCTGTAAAAATCTGATGATAACACGTAAGTGGCCCTGAGGATTAGAAAGACCTGAGTTAAAATCCAGACTCAGGCAGGTACTAGCTATGTGACTCTGAGCAAGTTATTTAACCCCTATTTGCCTCAGTTTCCTAAATCAGAAAATGGGAATAATAATGGTACCTTCCTGTCAGGATTGTTATGAAGATTAAACAAGATAATATATAGGAAATGCTTTGCAAAACTTAACTCTCTATATAAATGCTAGCTGTTATCATGAAAAATAATAATACTATTATCATAGAGAATAGAGATTGGGAGAGGTGCCTCTGGAAAATAAAAGGGCAAATATCTCTGCTTTTCCCCCCAAAAAAGGAGAAGGATGAACTCTACCAAAGTATGAGCTGATAAGCTGTATTTCGATTCTTGGAGTAATTCCAGAACATATTATGAAAAGGATAACCATTCCTCTGTGAGCATTTAGAAAGGCAAGTGGTGACCACGAAGAACCAGCCTGCTTTCGTTAAGAAGAGATTGTGACAGACCAACCTTGTTTCCTTTTTTGACAGGTTTGCTAGATAAGGGTAATATACCTAGCTTATGGAAAAGCAGTTGACCAAGCCTCCCATGCTACTATGTTTGTGGAGAAGATAGGGACATAAGCTAAATGATGAGTTTCTTCTCCCTTCCTCTCCCTCCCCCCATTGTTAGTGGTTCCCTCTGATACTACCTTTCATTTACCCTGTGTATACTTGGTATCTACGTAGTTACATGTTGTCTCCTTCATTAGAGTATGAGCTCCTCAAGGTGAGGACTGTTTTTGCCTTTCTTTGCATCCCTAGCACTTATTATAGTGCCTGGCACATAGTAAATCCTTTATGAATACTTAGTGACTGATTATGATCCATGTTGTTAAATGGATGCAGAACAGCTGACAGAGTAGTCCTCAGTGGGCTCATGCCTTCTTACAAGATGTCTAGTAGAGTACCCTAGGAATCTAGCTTCTTCCGCCAAATGATTTGGATGTAAGCAGAGATGTCATGCTTATCAAATAGGCAGATGACTTGGAGCTAGGAAGGATGGCTAACATTAGTTAATGGTCAAGAGCCTACAAAGATCTCAACAAACTAAAATTTAGCCAAATAAGTAAAATCAAATAAATTTAATGTTGATCAATGTAAAATTCTACATGGGTTGAAAACAATCAACTTCTAGAAGACAAGATGGGAGAAATATGGCCAGATACCAGTTTAGGGGGGAAAAAGACTTGAGGTTTTTTCAGTAGATTGTAGGCTCAGTATGAGTTAATAGTTTGTGAAGTGGCAGCCAAAATAAATCTAATGTGGTCTTATGTTGCATTAGCATCGAGTTAGAGAGAAGGCTTGTGCAATGACAACCTCACTGTTATTCTCTGGTCAGATGCAGCATAGTGTTTGGTTCCAGGTATTACGTTTTAGAAAGGACATTAACACATTCCAGTGCAATGAAATCCAATAAATATTTATTAAGTGCCTACTATGTGCAAGGTACTATGCTAAGCCCTGGGGATACAATTAATAAGAAAGACAATCCCTGCTCTCAAGGAGCTTACAATCTAATGAAGAATGACTATATGGAAAAGAAGAAAAAAAAGCAGGAGACTCCCCAAGAAGTACCCAGCAGGACTGTCTTGTTCCATGGAGTTGAAACTAGGAAGAGCAGCAGATGCAAAGTGAAGTGAGCTGAGAGTCAAGTTTCTGCCTTCTACAAAGGGAGGCACTGGGAAGAGTTTGGTACTCCACATTACAGCCATTCAATCGGAGTGGAGAAGAGACTGAGGGAGGTAATGTCAGTGAAGGCTTGATAATTCGAGGAAGCTGGGAGACCATGCAAATTGAAGGATAAGTTAAAAGACCAGGGAATGTTGATGCTGGAGAAAAGAAGAATTAAGGGGACCATAATAGCCGTTTGGAAGTATTTGAAGGTCTATCACAAGAAAGAATAATTTTTATTTTGTTTTACCCTAAAGGGTAGAACTAGGAGAAAGGGATGGAAATTACAGATAAAGAGATTTAGGCTTGTTGTATGAACAAACTTCCCAACAATTCAGTGTGCATTTATTAAATAAATGCCAACTATATACCAGGCACTGTGCAGATAAAAAACCAAAAAAAGGCCCTGCTCTTAAGGGAGTCTATATTCAATTGTATACAAAATAAGTATGATTTTAAAAAACATTTTTATGGTCATATGGTAAAGAAAACACTTGAAAGAGGTAAAGATTCCTAAAGGCCAAAGTGAAGGAGAGCCTTCCAGGCATGGTGAACAGCTTGTACAAAGACACAGAGTTGGGAGATGGAATGTTATAGAGAGAATACAAGTAGAGTAATTTGGCTAACATATGTATGTGAGGAAATAATATAAAATTAATGTGGAATGACAGATTGGAGTCAGATTGTGGTGAGGAATTACCATTTTATCATTGAGGCTGTAGGTAGCTACTGAAACTTCTTCAGTAGCAGGAATGATACAGTTGGATCCCTGCTTTAGGAATATCAACTGGGAGGATAAATTGGAGAGTGGAGACTAGATGCAGGGGACCCTCTTTTGCAATAGTTCAGGAAAGAGGTGAATTAGGGTAGTGGCTGTGTGAGTAGATAAGAGGGGATGAATGCATGAGATCTGGAGGCAGAAGAGAGAACACTTGATGTCTGATTGGATATGGGGAGTGAGGGAAATTGAAAAGTTGAGTGACTCTTAGATGTCATGACTCCTAGGGAATCTGAGACTAGAAGGATAGTAATGCCTTCAAGCAAAATAGGGAAATTAGAAAGAATTGAGATATTTTTAAGAGGGAGTGAATGCCTCCTTATTGGAGACTTTAATTGGAGGGTGTATGACTGCTTCTCAGAGATGCAGAGAAGAGGCTTGCTCCTGTATGGATCAGAAAAGCAGTGTGGTTTAGTAGATAAAGACTTGAGTTCAAACCCTTCCTGAATAATTTAGTAACCGTGAGATTCTGGGTAAGTCTTCTCTGAGCCGAGGTTTTCTCATTGATACAACAGAGAGAAGAACATCACCTCCCTGAAAGAGTTGTTGTGCTGTTCAAATGCAATGGTGCATTTAATACTCTCTTTGTAGGCCTGAGAAGGTTATATAAATTTCAGGTGTCATCAGCATCATTATTATGACCTATTATTATGACTTTTAACTAAGATTCTGTGTTTCTGTGACCACTCTAGTCATTTACATTTCTTTATAAAACAAACCTAGCCAGAGTCCTCTGACCAGTGGCAGGAAAGAAGAGAAAAGTATGTCGTCTGGGCCATCCAAGTATTAAATGTGGGTAAAGGCATTAAAGTAGGTTGACCTTGACCCCATAGTGAACATACCACATCTAGGTTTCCATGATCCTTGGCCACAGAGAGAGACCAATACCTCAGAGAATGAAACACCAAGCATCATTTTCACTTTTAGTTTTAACCCTCTTCTTGCTAACCAAACCAAAGCTGCTAACAATTGAAAGAGAGGAATTTGAAATTCACATCTGTTAACACCTGAGCTCACACTGTTAGAGAAGCAAATGAACTGTGAAATTGTCTAAAGCAAGATGGTGCAAAAAGGAAGATGAAAAGGGATCCTAGCGTCACAAACTACAATAGTGGGAATGGACTTTGGAGATCATGGGGTCCAGCCAAAAGTAAGGATCCCTTCCATGATGACTGTGACAAGTGGTCACAAAGCCTCTGCTTGAACACTTTTAATAATGGGGAGCTCACTAGCTCATGACGCAGTTTATTCTACTTTGGGAATAATAAGGAAATTCTTATTTGTATGATAAGCCTGAACTTGTGTCAGGACCTAAATATTAAATCAAACTCAGAGTCCAGATACTCTTGAGTTCAAACCATCTTGCCTGAATGAGCTTCATCCAAGGGCTTTAATTTTCTTATCTTTAAAATGAGGGGGTTCAACTAGGTAGCTTCCGATATCCCTTATACCTCTAATGCTATGATTCTATGATTCCTCTGAGCCTTAGTTTTCTTATCTGACAAATGACAGGAGTGAATTAGATGGTTTCTAAAGTTCCTTCCCATTCCAAATCCTATCTATGTCTTATCATGTATGTGCTAGCACATCATTTCATCAATCGGGTGGCTAGTACATACATAATAAGGAAACTGAGGCCCAAAGTGATTAAGTAACTTGAACATGGTCACATAGTTCATAATCAGTAGAGCCCAAATTTGAGTTCAGGTATTCTAACTCCAAACCCAGTATTCTTTCCATTAGATCCCACTTTATCTTTTGCTTGCTTCAGAAACATTTGTTGAATTAAATAGAAAATTCTATAGACATAAGGAAGATTTTGGTTGAACATTAGGAATGATTTCATAAAAATGAATAAGATGTCAAACCCTGAAAGTGCTCAAACAGAAGATGGAAAAAGAGTGTGTTCATTCTCAGGCAGAGGACTTGAAATAGATGGTCACTAAAGTTTCTTCCAGTTCTGGGATTCTATCATTCTATGTAACAAATGGGCTCCAAGTAAGAGTGGGTAGGAGAATTATCAGTCTGTGGGTATCTTGAGCTAGATGTGACAGGGCATGGCCATACCTCCATGTACAAGAGAAAGGTGTGATCTGGTGAACCTATGAGTCAGAAGTTGCCAGGCATGGACTGAATGAATGTAGTGTTGAGGATTTTGTAATAATGATAGTTGACTCTGTCTACTACAAATCTGTAATCTCATGTCGACCCTTCTGGAAACAAGACATCCCTCTTGCTAACCTCTGTAATTGATTTTCCATCCCACTCACCACAGTAGCTGTTTCAGATCTTCTCATCTCTCCTCAAGCTTCCCCTATTAGCCTTTCTTCCCCCCACCTCTCTTCATATACTTCTCAGAAAAAGTTGAGGCAGTTTGTTTGGACCTCCCTCATCTCCCCTTCTCCTCATCTCACATTATCTTCCCCGGTCTCCTCCTTCACTCTAGTCTTTGATGAAGATGTGGTCCCTCCTCTTGCCAATGCGAACCACTCTACAAGCTCCCTTGATTCCATGCCTTCCTGTCTCCTCTAGAAGATTGTCCTCAACACAATCTCAAATCTCTCCCTATTTATTGGCTCCTTACCAGCTGTCTGTAATCATAACCGTGTCTCTCTCATGCTTAAAAACCCCTGACTTGATCCTGCCATTACCATTAGTATTGTCTTATATCTTTCTTCCTGTTCTATGCTGAACTTCTTGTAAAATTCATTTTTACTCAGGGCCTCCATTTCCTCTCCTCACTCTTCTAAACCCTTTGCAATCTGCCATCTGGTCTCAATATTTAACTGAAACTACCTTTTCCAAGTTCCTGATGATCTCTAAAATGCTCAATCTAATGGCCTTTTCTGATTCCTTATCCTTCTTAACCTCTCTGTAGCATTTGAAGCTGTTGATCACCTTCCCCTGCATACTCTCTCCTTTCTGTCTTTTGTTGGATAAAATTCTTTCTTGGCTCATCTCTTACCTTCTTCAGCATTCCATTTCAGGTTCCTTTGATGAATTTTCATTCATGTCTCACCTACTAACTGTGGTTGTCCCCAAGGCTCTGTCCTAGGCTTTGTTCTCTCTTCTCTATATACAATCTCACTTGTTAATCTCATCAGCTCCCATGGATTCAAATATCATCCCTATTCATATTATTCTCAGATATCCAGCCCTAGTGTCTGATATGTCAGAAAGATTAGAATGGGTTTTAGGTATATATTTTGTGTTCTATTAAAAAATGGTCCTTCTAGGTCTTATAGGAATTTTAGCACAAATGATTATTATACTTTTTTTTTGCTTTTTGGTGAGGTAATTGGGGTTTAGTGACTTGCCCAGGGTCACACAGCTAGTAAGTAGCAAGTGTCTGAGACTGGATTTGAACTCAGCTCCTCCTGACTCCAAGGCCAGAGTTCTATCTACTTTGCCACCTAGCTGCCCCTATTATACTTTCTTAGAAGCTTTTTTTTCCTGCTTCTCTTGATATAATCATGAAGTTTGTGCTGTTTTTGTTTTAGTGTAATTAATTAAGGGCATTTTTTTAAACTAATGAATCATGCTTGCATACTTGGTCTAAGTTCAACCAGTTCGTAGTAAGTGTATGTACATGTACATCTAGGTGTATATGTGTGTATTGTCTCCCCCATTAGATTGTAAACTCCTTGAGGCAACAACTATTTTTGCTTTTTATTTGTGTCCCTAGACTTAGCACAGTTCCTGACATATAGCAAGTACTTAATAATTATCCCCAGAGGTTGAAAGATCTGTGGACAGTGCCTTGCTCACAGTCATATAGCCATACATAATAAGTGTCAGATTTGAATGCAAAGTGGGATTTGAATTTAGGTCTTTGTGAGCCTGAATACAGTACTGTATATCCTACTACCCTACCCCAGCCAGCTTCTTTAGATATATAAACATAAATATATGTGTGTGCACATATATATGCATATGTACATATGTATATGTATATTGTATGTATGTGTGTGTAGCACTAACAACAAAAATACCAGCATTATCTTGTATGAGGCATTTCTTTACTTTAAAAAATGTTGTCTACAGTTTTTACTTTAAAAAAAGTAAGCCTAAATCCATCAATTAAATTTTGCATGTTGTGCTTTTTTCAGCTATTTCTTTTCTTCTTCTTCATGACATTCTTTAGTCAGGTTGAAGGCAAAGGGACTGTTATCAAAGCAGATATAAGTGGCATTCCGTGAAGAACATCGTGTGGAGGATTACAGACCCTTTATCCCCCCTGCCCAGAGTCAGGGAGCAGAGGAAATAAGATAGTAAAACTGAGACAGAGGTCTATGCCCTGGATAGATTAATGGGATGTCAGAGTGTATACAAGAGAATGGACTGGATGCTCCAAGTTGTGGTAGGTCTCATGCACACTACATTAGCAGCTTCTGCAGCCCTGGCTCAGGAAATCCTGAATTCTGACAGCAGGAAGCAGCCAGGCACCCTGAAATCACAGGACATAGACAGAAAAGATTCCATAGCATTGGAGGAGGGGTAGCAGCCCAAGGTAGCAAGGGAAGATATATAAGCCAAAGAGAGAAGGGATGAGGAAGCTAGTTACATAAAATAACCATGCTCTGCGGACACGTTAAAAGGGAAAAGCTTTACCCATGAGGTTACAGGAAGCTGTTCTAGACCCCTGTGGCAGGATGAATAGGCAGAGGAAAGAATGTGAGGATAGATAAAGAGGGTGGTTATAACACTGGCTCTGACTGTTTCAGTTATCCTGACGCCGACTGGAAGAACAAGGAAAGGACTGGTAAAGGACACATGTTTCTGGAGATAGGAGGTGGAAGAGTTTATTGGGGGCAGAGGCACACAGCTGACAGGACCAGGCTGTGGTTTTAATACTTTTCTACAGGAAATGACCACCCAGATCAGATAAGTGATAAAGCAACCGGTTAGTATTAAGGGCAGAGGAACTAGTCAACCTTTTCCCTTGTCCTGAGTAACTCATAGGGAAAACTTTAGCTTCAAATCAAAAACTTTTGGAAGAAACACAAAATTGTGGGAGAGGTACTTTTAGGACCTCCTCATCAGACATACTGGAACATGGGGTGTGTGTGTGTGTGTGTGTGTGTGTGTGTGAGAGAGAGAGAGACAGACAGACAGACAGACAGACAGACAGACAGACAGACATAGAGAGACAGACATACACACACACAGAGACAGAGAAGGAGCAAGAAAGAGACAGAAAGCAGAGAGAGACAGAGACAGAGAAAGATGGACAGGCAGACAGAGAGAGAGAGAGACAGACAGAGACACAGAGAGACATAGAGAGAGAGAGAGAGAGAGAAAGAGACAGAGAGAGAAAGAGAGAGAAGGAGAGGATGAAAATTAAGTTGAACTCTCCTTCCTCACTGCTCATGGCACATAGCTGCCTTGGAGCAATATTTTTGGTTGTTCGCTGATTAAGTCTCTGAAGCCCTTCTCTGCCTCAGGCTTACTCCGAGCATACAAACAGCACGCACATGAATTGAAAGAAGACAGACCTTATCTGAAATAAAAACTATGTCCTTAAAACACCTTTCATCTGAAGCACACAAGGTGGTCCATACACCTAATTGTGCTCATCTCACCTTAATCCCTATGAGGTAGCTTGCTGGCAAGTATTTTGACTTTGCAGATGTGGAAACATGAGGCACCACAAGTCTGCTGGGTCTTTGCCCACTGGTTTCAAAGGCAGACCTTTTTTATTTTAAGATGCCTTAACCATTCTGCGAACGATTTACGGGTCCAATGGGCAGGACTAGGGAGAGTAAACAAAAGTGTGTAGCTGGCAAAATGGGTTGGCCTGGGAAATATGCATACTAGGTTAAGGTGATCCTTAGCCATCCCCATTTCTATACTCTCACTTTGAGTAATAAAAATATATGTTCACTATTATTGTTGTTGTTGTTGTTGTTGTTGTTGGGCCCTAGGTGGCTCAGTGGAGAGTGCTGGGCTTGGAGTCAGGAAGTCTTATCTTCCCTAGTTCAAATCTGGCCTCAGGCATCTAATAGCTGTGTAACTCAGGACAAGTCACTTAACCCTGTTTGCCTCAGTTTCCTCATATGTAAAATGAGCTTTTGCTGAGTATCTTTGCTGATAAAACCCCAAATGTGGTCACAAAGAGTTGGACACAACTGAAAACAACTAAATGATGACACAAGTGAAGGGCATAGTTAATGTGACTGTTAAATGTTGGACAAATGGCTTCACTTCTAGTGGCCAGGTGGCATCATAGTGCACAGAACCGTGAACCTGCACTCAGGAAGACTTGAGTTCAAATCTGGCTTCAGACACTTACGTCACTTAACCTTGTTTGCCTCAGTTCCTCATCCATAAAATGAGCTGGAGAAAAAAAAAAACAACTCAGCAAATTACTCCTATACCTTTGCATCTGTTTGTACTAATTTGCACTAAGGAGCTAGTGACTACATATTACCTTTCCAGGGGTATTTGTATTTAGTCAGAAGCGATGTGATGTACAAAGGAATTGAGATTGCTGATGGTAGAATTTAGGCCATCTAATAGAAGACGTTTTGGGTGTTGCTTTTTTGGGGGCAGATCGGAAGCTGGAAGTGTAGAACCCTTTCCCAGAGTCTCTTAATCAGGGATGGGGAGCCTGATGCCTTGAGGCCGCATGTGGCCCTCTAGGTCTTCAAGTGCAGCCCTTTGACTGAATCAGTTTGGATCCCCACCCCTGCTCTTAATTCATACTACCTGTGTCTGCCCGATTCACCTATACATAAAGACGAGTCTGCATGCAAATCGTCAATTTCTTTCAATTCATCGGACAACTTGTTTTTTAAGCTATGTACAACATTGTAGCACTCTACTGGGTTCTGAAGATAGAAAGACAAATGAGACAGTTCTTGCCTTCAAGGAGTTTACATTCTACCAGAATTATACAACATATATGAAAATAACCATTGCCATTATAACCTTATCAATCATATATTGAGTGTGACATTTCCAGCTTCATCTCAACATGACACCTACTTAGAACTCAGTATCTGGTAAATACCCACATCTATGTCTTAGCTGTGTGCTAATTGAAGGGAATCTAAAACAGAAAATGACCCTATTACTAGCACTGCCTTTAGCTTTTGATAACTACTTAAGATGGCAGTCCGGGAGACAATCTAGTATACTCTGAGGTAACCTACACTTTTGGAACTTTGTCAGGTGGAGGTAGGGAATAGCAGCAACTTGACCTCGATAGTTAAAATCAAAGAAACTTACCCAGTTAAACTTTCCTTTCATTCTCTTTGTCTGCTATTCAAATCAGTTAAATCCAATAGATATTTATTAAATGAGTACTATGTACAACATCTTGTGGTAGGTGATGGGGATACAAAGATAAAAATGAAGCAATCTCTGCACCAAAGAGAACTTATGATTCATTGGAGGGATATGGGGATGGAGATATAATATGTGCACAGGTATGCAAATACAGAGACAAAGACACACAGAGAGAAACTAAAACTGAAATCCTTTGATTAGAAATGGTCTTGGTGTAAGAGGTAGCACCTGGATTGTGCTTTGAAGGAAGCTAGGTGTTCTATGAGGGGGAGATGAGGAGATACTGCCTTCTTTAGACATGGGGGAACATTTGTGCAAAAGCATGGAGAAAGGACAATGAATGTCATATATAGGGACAGTAATAGGACAATTGGCCTGTAATAGAGAGTGTGTTATTATCTGTAATCATAATAATTAGCGTTTTTATAACACCTTAAGGAGAGCAATATGAAATAAGCTTAGAAAAGTAAGTAGGAGCCAAAGATTGCAAAGGTCATTACATGATGGGGTTGAGGACTTAATATTTTATTTTGGAGGCAACAGGAAAGTAGTTTTGGGGGGTAGGGAATAGCTGTTATGATGATGTGGCTATTCTTAATTTAGGAAAAACACATTTACAGATGTAGGCCAAATTGAAGCAGAGTGGGTCACTAGTATGTGATTTCACCTGTATAGCAATGTGGTAGATTTCTATAGCAGATTTCTAAATGGAATTATGATTAACTGAAGTAGCCATAAGGATGAAATGAGTATGAGAAAGGCAAACCTTTAATACCATTTCCTGGCCACTCCTACCTTCATCCCACCCAACATTTTTTTGTTCTTCTGTAATTTCTTAGCATCCTTTTAACTTGAAAGGTTTAACTCTAGCATTTTATAAAATTTGATCATATGAAGGAGGTTTTGAAATTATCTTCATTTGAGATTTTTATAGATTAGAACCTCATTGTCCAGTATAGTCAAGATACAGTCCTACTTGGAGACAAAGCTGTGACCCAATGACCTAAATGCTCTCTTAGAATCACAGGAAGGGGCCTGGATTGTCAAAGTTAAGAGAAGATACTTCCTTCCTCTTCTAGACTATATCTGCTTTGCAAACAATGAAGGGATTTGTCAATCATCTGATGAACATGATAGGCAAAGGCAACACTAAATCATCAGGGTGTTCTCCTTTTGATGAAAAGACAAATAGGGAAAAAGGAAAAAGAAGGGTGGAAAGAGGAAAATAGCATGGTTTAAAAAAATAGTAACATCTCTTATTTTTACACTGACTTCATTTCTAAATGTATCCCTTTTCCCTCCCTGAACCAGTGAGCCATCCTTCACAACAAATAAAAAAGAAAGAATAAAGCACTTTGGTAATACTAATGAACACATCCACACACATCAACCATATCCAACAACATGGTAAATGTTCCACACCCAGAATTCTCTACCTTTGCAAAGAAGTAAAGGACATGAATTGTAATTGTCTCCATTCTTTTTTCGGGCAAAGTTATTCAACATTCAGTTTTGTTTTCATTTCCTGTTGTTATTGTTGTTCTTTCCATTTATATTGCTTTTGCTTTTGCATTTAGTGAACTGGTTCTTCCTACTTCACTTTACATCAGTCTTCTCATGCTTCTCTGAATTCTTACATTCATATTTTTTTTTACAGCACAGTAACACTTCATTATATTCCTATACCACAGTTTGTTTAGCTACTCCCCCACTGAAGATACCTCCTTTTTCTTTCAAGGTTGTTGTTTTGCTATCACAAAAATTGCTGCTATGAATATTTTGGTGAATTATAAGAGCTTTTTGTCTTTGATCTTCTTGAGATATATGTTCTACAGTGAATCTCTAGGTTCAATGGCATGGACATTTAGTCCTGTTCTTAGTATAATTCTAAATTGCTTATCAGGAGAGCTGGATCAATTCACAGTCAATCAGTCAGTACTCATTTATTAAGTACTTGCTCTGTGCTAAGCGCTAAGGATGCAAAAATTGTAAATTCCTCGTTTGCTTGTAAGATCATTGAGGGGAAAGACTGCCTTTTGCCTCTTTTGATTGAGAAACTGTGATTCCCCCCAAGGAATTCACGTCCCAATTGGGGAGACAACAGGAAAACAGCTTGTGTGCATAGGAAACATATACAATGTAAATGGGAGGAAAACTCACAGGTAAGGCACAAGCCATGTTGGGGAAGATTTTTTGGGAAGGGGATCAGGAAAGGCTTTGAGGTTTTAACTGACTCTTAAAATGTATTTGTGTGCCTATATTTCTAGTCTCTATAACTCTATAACTCTATTTTCATCTTTGTTAGCAATGAAATGAAATCTTAATCAGGATTATTTTATTTTATTTCTCTCTTACTATAGTGACTTGGAGAAATCTTTCGTATGGTTGTCCATAGCTTTAAATTTTATTTTAAAACTGATTTTTCATATCTTTTTTTTACTATTTATGCACTGGGGAATGACTCTGTCCTTTATATTTGTGTTAGTTTCCTACATTTTCCATAAGTTTCTCATTTTTCATCCATAACTCTGCTTGGTTTCAACACCATGGAACATGTTTCGCCCAGGATAAGATGATCACTTGAAATCTTATTACCATGATGATTGACTCAGTTTTTAACACAACACCTTCTCAACTGTCTCAGTCTCCTCTCCTCTCTGATTGTAGGGCTAGAAGGTAGAAAATTAATCTTCCTAAGTCTTCCTTTGTAGAGGGCTCACAATTTTCCAAGTAACTCTCCATCTTCTATCAATAGCTCTGCTTGGTTTCAACTCTATGGAACATCATGCCTCTGTGCATGCAAATATTTTCTGGAATTGATAGCTTTCTTTATCATGCTAGCTACATTGATTTGTTCCTACAAAAGCTTTTCAATTTCATGTGATTGAAATAATCTAGTTTATCTTTGGTGATCATCTGTATGACTTGTTTGGTTAAGAACTTGTAAAGGAAACTGAGGAGATCCTCCTCAGCCCCTCACATGACTGCCTCCTGACCTGACATAAGGGATGTAATTTAAAGTTAGTATGTGTGACCAGAAGCACCAAGGGAATGGAGCATCAAAGAATAAACAAACTATGTTACCCGGCGGTACAACTCTTATCTCAAGAAATATGTGTATCTCCAAGGATCTGGCCCATCCTTGGATACATACATAAAAAATAGGCATCTGGAGCTTTGGCCAAGTTCCACCTTTGTTCTAAGGTTGTTTTCCCTCAGTTTACATAGATATAAAAAGGGCTATTTGGGAAAGGGACCTTTGGAGGTCTTCGTTTCAGAGATGGGGACACCCACTCTGTTGGTTTTCCCAATCAGGACCCTGATGGCCGTTTCTCTTGAAGTCTCCCTGGTCATTAATTCAGGTGCTGGAACTTGCCTGGTTTGGTGATATATCTATTCTTTCTTTCTTTCTTTGTGTATTTCTGTCCTTTCTTTGTTCTGTGTTGGTTTACTACATCGTATGCATATGTACATTATTTTAATTCCTACTTTGCTATAGCCTTAAGCATAGTCAAATAAACCTAATTACTTGTTAAGTTTGTATGGAGGACATGTCATTGTATCTTAAGATCCAAACCTAAAGTGAAAGTACTGCGCAATCCATAGTCCTCTTTCGATTACAGAACTCTACCCTCTGCCAGAACTATGTAAAGTATTCTCTAATTTTTAAAAATAGCTACTAGAAAAGGAAGAATCAGAAAGACAGATATCATTAATTAATTTTTATTTAAATAAAATCTTTCTACTCCTCTTTGTTTTTGAAGAGGACCAATGACATCACAGGGTGATGTCTTGATTTTCTTGGGAACTGGATTTAAATGAGGCAAAGTCACACAAAGTTGTCAGCCTTACTGTGTCTTCCAGAATCACTGAAGTCCGGTGGCAAAACAAAAATCAGGCTGGCTGGCGATGGCCCAGACTGCAATGGATGACCTCTGGGTCTTCAAAGTCTGACTAAGCTTCAGCTACCTTCATGGCCAGTGGAACAAATTGTTCTCATTTTCCTATTCCACCAGGGAAAGCCTTCACATACTTGGGGTAGACATTCTTCTAAATCACCAATGGGTTTGAGGCCCATCCGTCACTCTCGATCTGGGTTAGTCCATCTGCTGAGATGGTTTTGCTGAAGCATTGCCACTGTACGTTCTATAGCTTATTGGAGCCACAGGTGAGAGTTGAGTGAAAAATGGAAACCCAAAAATAGATGAGTAGCCCTGAAAAGGGCTCAGCAAGCCCTCACATCAGAGGTGCTAGTCCACCTTAAACACCCCAAATAAAAATTTAAAGAGTGCTGCAGTCTCTCTCTCTGTGTCTCTCTCTGACTCTGTCTCTCTCTCTTTATACTTATATGCATGTGTGTATGTATATTTACTATGAACTGGTTGAACTTACATAAAGTATGCAAGCATGATTCATTAGTTTAAAAAATGTCCTTAATTAATTACACTAAAACAAAAACACTACAAACTTCATGATTGTATCAACAGAAGCAGAAAAAATCTTATAAGAAAGTATAATAATCATTTGTGTTAAAATTCCTATAGGACCTGGAAGGTCCATTTTTTAATATAACACAAAATACATACCCAAAACCCCTTCTAATCCTTCTGATATATCAGATGCAAAAAGTTATTTTCTAACCATTTAGGTCTGACTGTCACCTCTCATTTTGTTCAATAAACTTTAGGGACTTTTTTTTTTTAATGTGTTCAAGTCTCTTTTGCAACTTGACCCGTTTTTGCCTTTCCAGTCTTTTAACAGTTTTCTCTGTTCCAAGGACTCTGTGATTTAAGGATTTAGCATCTTATTTTCTGTTCATCATTGGAGATATAAACTGGAACATAGTAAGCACTTAATAAAGGCTTGGGGTTTTTTGAGGTTTTTAATTGTCCTAGTCTTCTAGATGCTATCTCCTTCTGAGAATAAAAAACTAGGTAGGAACTGTTTCTGCTTTTGTCTTTTATTCCAACCACTTAGTACAGTTCCTGGCACATAGTAAGCACTTACTAAGTGTTTACTTGATTGATTGATTAATTCATTGCTTTGTTGTCAGCATTCGGAAATTCTAGACAATTTTCTTTCATTTTCCTACATAATGGAATCCAAGTTGTTTTTTCTTTCCTTGTCATGTTTCTAGAAGACCTATGATCTTTAAGCCATTTCTCTCTATCCTGTGTTTTGTGTGTATAGAGTTTATGTGTACTTTCAATGTTGAAGCCTTTTGCTTCTCTTCTGCCAAAAGTTTTCTTGGAATTTTCATGTTCCAAATATGTTATAGTCCACAAGATTCTCTTTTTTATCTGGTAATATTGGTTCATTTTCCTTCACATTTTAATAATATTTGCTCAAAGTGCCTTGTTTTCTTTCTTGAGGTTTTACTTCTTCCTATATTTGTGATAAGCAGCTAGGTAGTGCGATGGACAGAATGCCAGGCCTGGAGTCAGGAAGACTCATCTTCCTGAGTTCAAATCTGGCCTCAGATATGGGACCCTGTTTGCCTCAGTTTCCTCATCTGTAAAATGAGCTGGAGAAGGAAATGGCAGACCACTCCTGAATCTTTGCCAAGAAAATCCCAAATGGGGTCTCAGAGAGTCAGACATGACTGAAATGATTGAACAGCAGCAATATTTATGATCCTCTCTGTTGGTTTTTCTGCTTACGGGATGGGTTTTTATGTAGGCTTTCTCTCTTAATCTTTTATGTTTCAGTTTTCTCCGGGACTCACCATCATCCACCTTTGGGAGTCCTTACTCTTCATTCCCTCTCCCTTTCACTATTGCCCAGACCCCTGCAGCTGGAATGGGGCTGAAGGCAGCCTATTCAGATGAGAATGTAATGGAGATTGACCACCTGTTAGTCCTTGCCCTGAATAATCCCAATATTCTTTTTTTTTTCTTTTTTTCTTTTTTTTTTTTTTACTTTTCAGAGCCTTCGGAAACTAGCTAATTAGTAATTATCCAAATAAATAGCCTTGAGAACTAAAACAGATATTAGAGTATTTACCTTTCATATAAAAATTATTTAATTTTGAGTTAATGCACACATTCAAACACATCAAGTTTCAGTGTTGTGAGACTATACCAACTGCTGGTGGCAATGATCCTGGATTGAGATTTGATAGGTGCCAACTCAAATTTGACTTTAAGCATACCATATTCAACAATTGCTGTAACAATTCACTGCCAAATGGAGTGTTTATATCATTTTTGGTTCAAACTTTCTCTTTAATGAAGAAAGTGGATGGATCTATCTGTCAGTCATACTAGAAAATTTCCAATAATTTTGGTCATTGTTTCTTTTTGCCCCTCAGCTACTTCACTTACCCCAAATATTTCAGAATTTAGAAAAATCTGAAATGCAAAAACCATTCCACTTTCTTTTTTTCCCCTTCTCACATTAAGAATAAATTATACTCATACTTTACCTCTTTGAGGTAGGCATAACAGTGTAGCTATCATTCTACCTATTTTACATATGGGGAAACTGAGCAACAAAAAAGGAGAAATACTTTGATGAAGGACTCATGTTAAGTCAGTGATAAAACTGGGAAGAAAGTCAGGGCTCTTGATTGATTCTTCAGCTCAATATGTCATTCCCTTAACAAAATCTAAAACACAGCATGACAAGTTACAATTAAATAGGGTCATAGAATTTTTGAGCCAGAAAGGACTTTAGAGATCTGCCCAAAGAAAATAGATCCACTTGAAGATGAATAGTGCTATAGAAACAAAAAGAAATGAGATGAGTCAGTGCTATGGAAACCAGAGAACCAGGGAGGTGGACAACAGGTGCTTGAGTTATTTAAGAGCAGATGTTGTAAAGACTAACAAGATAGGGAGATGGGTAGTGGGTGCTTGAATAGAATCTGTGCTTGTAAAGAAAAAAAGAGAATGGCAATAGAATAGATTTAAAGAGACAACATCATGAAAGACATGACTGAAAAAACACTACAGCAATTTGGGAAGACAATTGCAACAGAACCAGGTCCCTAAAACATTTTGGCTCTGAGCCCAAATAAAAAGACTGGATAAACTCACTTAGTTAAATCCTCAGGGTAATCTTCAGACTCCTGAGAGATTGTTTCCTTCCTGCCTGTCCTTCTCAACTTGCCAAAGTCAGATGTTTCACTGAAATATTTGCCCGTTGTGTTTTATTATTTAGTGAGCAATCATATTTTCTCTGTGGCATGTGCCTAATCCCATGTGATATTACCTTTTCCAGTGAATTCTTTTGGTAAAGCAAAGGGATAATTTTTCACTTGAATTTTTGTATGGGATGAAAATGAAATGTTAATGGAGAGACTAAGAAAGGGCTATTTTTAATAGTGTTTATTTTCTGTGAGCTACACTGTTAGAATTTTTCAATATTTCCATGCTACCTTCTACAGTTTTTTTCTAGAATTAGCATTCCATTTCAAAAAGCATGAAAGAAACTAACCTTGGAATTTTGCTAATTCTGTAAACTTGATTTTGAATTCTTTCCGTATGAAGAAAAAAGTAGACGTTTACCAAGTAACAAAAATCTGCTTTGCAATATTTGCTGTCATTAAATAGGTCTGTTTCCCCTCCTTCAGCAGGGCAAATTAGTTCTTCCTCGTCAGCATAATGTAGATGGTAGATTTTCATGCTCACTATCTATATAATTGTGGGTGGTTTAAAAATTAAAACCTCTATATTAAAATAGTATGTTTATTAAACCCTAATTACTTGTTTACTTATAAGCATTATGAAAAAATTCTATTTGAAGCAGAAAGACTTTAAGAAATTTATCATGTAGACATGGTTTTGTGCCTTTTATTTAGTCCTGGCTTAACTTATTTGAGTTCTGTTGCTGTGCGGTCCTATAGAATAAGTTGACTTGACATCAACATTCATCTGCTTCCTGGCCAGTATGTTATAATCTTTAGGGTTTTGGGTAGTATTAAAGTTTTCTTATCTGTTTGTGTTATCATAGGAAAGATAATAATAGTTGACATTCATATATAGACAGCTAGGTGGCACCATGGTGGATAGAGCACTGAGTCTAGAGTCAGAAAAACTCATCACCCTAAGTTTAAATCTGACCTCAGACACTTACTAGCTGTATGACCCTGGGTAAGTAATTTAACCCTGTTTGCCTCAGTTTCCTTATCTGTAAAATGAGCTGGAGAAACAAATGGCAAACTACTCTAGTATCTTTGCCAAGAGAACCCCAAATGAGGTCACAAAGACTTGCACAACTGAAGTGACTGAACAATAACATTTATATAGCTCTTGAAAAGCTTCAAACCACTATATTTATGTATATACATAAATACACACATGTATATGTATATATATACATATGTATGCATCCCTGTGAGGTAGATGTCATTATTATTCCCATTTTACAGATGAGGAAATGAGGCTATAAGAGGGTAAGTGATTTGCTTAGGGTCACACAGCAAGTCCTGACTTCAAATCTAGCAGCACTCTGTCTGCTAGACCTCCCAGATGCCTCATTCTTCTAGTTCCAATTACTTGCCCAAGAAATTTAGCTGATATACAAAGCTTCCTACTCCCCAGTGGGGCTTTAATTTTCTTTTTTACTAATAAAAGCAGGATAGAGGGAGAAAAGACATCATACTAGGTCCAAAATATCTCCAAAGCTTTGCTTCCAAATCTGTGATTGCATTTGTTTTTTATTTTTTGTTTTACAACCAGGATATGATAATCTGAGTGACTACACTATCCTTTGAAGCTCACTGCTTATATGGGCTTTGCATATAACCACTACACATTAAAACATTTCTGCACCATCTGCAGATTGTTCAAACTTGGTTTCTGAACCTTTAAAATGCGTTTTGAATAGACAGAACAAACACATTTTTGAATAAAACTGTACAGTTATTTTCTTACATAAAAACCCAGAAGAGATCTTTTTTCATTACTCAGTTGACTTTGTTAAATGTGAGGCTTCTGTAGCTGCTACCTTTAATTCAACATTCAACATAACACATTTTTCATTTATGTTATAAGTCCAGCCAGAATGGTAGAGCAGGAGGAAGCAGCCTGGTCCAATTCTTTCCCACAGGTACTCCAACAAAGATCTCATAAAAGAAGGGTGCCAGACTGAGTCATATTTGGGAAATCAAAGGAGAAACCACAGTGTATCATCTTTCCAGTCTAAGATCACAAATTTGGCCCACAGGCAATTGACCAAGGCAGGAATTGTGGAACAAGGAGTGGGCCAGCATCATGGATAAACCCTCACGGGACTAGACCAGCAGCGCTTGAATGCTCAGAGCAGACCTTCAAGGGGTGGGGAACCTGTGGCCTGCAGGTCACTTGCAGCCCTCTGGGTCCTCAAGTGCAGCCCGTTGACTGAATCCAAACTTCACAGAACAAATCCTTTTATTGGGGAATGTAACAGGAATTTAATTATTATCATTAAAATATAATCGAATTTCATTCTAATGGATAATACAAGTGTCCCTTCAGAGCTCCAATGTCATTGTTAGTCATAAACAGTGTCAAATACGATAGAAGCCCTTCAATGGTTTTGTTGTGTTTTGATAATCTTAAAAAAAAAAGGAAAGAAAGGTAGAAAAGGATATATGCTAGGGAAGAAAAGAGGAGGAACTTCTATCATCAAGGAAACAAGTAGAAGTTTATACAAATGAGGAAGAGTTAGGGAGAAGTGGACATCACTTGAACCTTACTTTCATCTGAACTTGTCAAAGGATAAAACACACATATGTACACACACACACACACACACACACACACACAGACACAAGCACACACAGGAGTAATCTGGTGTACAAAGTCATTCAATTTAACAGGGAGAGGGGAATGGGAGTATAAGAAGGAAAGTAGATAAATTTTTATTATTGTTCAGTTGCTTCAGTTTTTTCTAACTCTTCATGACCCCATTTGGGGTTTTCCTAACAAAGGTACTAGAGTGGTTTGCTAGTTCCTTCTCCAGCTTATTTTACAGATGAGGAAACTGAGGTAAACAGGATTAAGTGTTTAGTGTTAAGTGCTCAGGGTTACACAGCTAGTAAGTATCTGAGGCCAGATTTGAACTCAGGAAGAGTCTTCCTGACTCCAGGCCTGGCACACTATTCCCTGCACCACCTAGCTGCCCAGTGTGAGAGACACCATGTTAAAAGAAAGAAAGCAGACATCTTGTCTCCCTGGATAGAGTGTGAGCTCCTATTTTTATATCCCTGGGATTTAGTCTTATTTCTATCACATAAGGAGAGAGAGAGACAGAGAGAGACACAGACACAGAGCTACAGAGACTGAGATAGATAGATGGAAAAGCAAACAGAGAAATGATAAAGAATGATAATAGGAACAATTTGCTAAGGAAGAAACAGCAGAAGAATATGTCTTAATGGTGTGGAATGAAGAGTAAGGGAGACAAAGCAGCTCTTAATGAATGTCCTCAAATTTTTTTCAGTGAAGTATTAGGTGAGGGCCATGACTAAATGGATAGAGGAAAAAAGTGCCATGGGAAACTTGATGGGAGATAAGAAGCTTAATATGAAAGAAGGTTGGTAATTATAAAGCAAGCATTCCAGAGGGCACAGTAGGAGAGGTAAAGAGATGTGGAATATGATAGTGAGGGAATGATTTGGGAGGAGGGTAGGTAATGCTACCTAGGAGGATTCATAGTAGTAGCCTCGTGTAGGAGATGGTATGTGATATTTTATCTTAGAGACTAGGGATTTTAAGAGGTGGGAGTGAGGAGAGTGTGTTGTCCAAGCAGAAAACACACTTGATGCAAAGTCACAGAGACAGAGACGGAATGATGTGTATGGGAAAGGGTAAGAAGGTCAATTTGGCTATACCATACAGTGTATAAAGGGGAGTAATGTACAATGGACATAGAAAGGGAAGACGGAGCTAATTGTGAAGGAAGTCCTTTAAATGTCAAATATGGAAGATTATATTTGATCCTAGAGGCAGGAGAGGCACTTGAGCTTTGAAAGCATAGGAGTGATGTAGTCAGACCTGTATTTTGGAAATATCCCTTTGGCAGCTGTTTTGAATATAGATTGGAGAAAGAAGATTCTCAAGACAAGTCAATAAGTCAACAAGCATTTGTTATGTACCATGTGCCAGGCACTGCTGCTAAGAACTGGGTACACAAAGGTGAAGATAGTCCTTGCCCTCAAAGAGCTTACAATCTATTGGGGAGATGTCATCCAAGCAACCCTACAAAGAGATGAATTAGGAGACCATTGCAATAGAATAGGAGAAAGGTGATGAGGGCTTAAATTAGGGTGGTGGCTGTGATGGAGGGGAACAAGATGAATGTGGATTTTTGTGGAAGTGACAATATTTTGTGGAAGTCACAATATTTGTCAATCATTTGAATATTGGATGTGAGAGAGAGAGTGAAGAGTTGAGGGTGATATTAAAATTGTGAATCTGGGTGACCAGAAGGATGATGGCATCCTCCAGACACATAGGAAGTTGGGATGAGAAGGGAGCTGCTTGGAAAAATTATGAGCTCCAGTGACTGCACACACGCTGGTACTCTCACTAGAAGTAAGAAAGTTTGAAGAAGGGAAGGGATGGGGGACATTAGGGAGGAGGTAGTTTGAGTAAAATCTCTTGGATATGATGAATTTGAGATAACTGTGGGCCATCTAGATGAAGATGTCCAGCAGATAATGATGTAGTTCTGGAGTTCAAAAGAGCTAAATCTGTGTGTGTGTGTGTGTGTGTGTGTGTGTGTGTGTGTGTGTGTGTGTGTGTGTGAGTGTGTGCGCATGTGGATTTGGGGGGCTGCAAGGTGGTGCAGTGGATAGAGTGACAGGTCTGAAGTCAGTAAGACTCATCTTCCTGAGTTCAAATCTTGCCTGAGACACTTACTAGCTATGTAACCCTGGGCAAGTCACTTAACCTTGTTTGCCTCAGTTTCCTCATCTGTAAAATGATCTGGAGAAGGAAATGCCAAGAAAACTCCAGATGGGGTCATGAAGAAGTAGACATGACTGAAACAACTGAACAATATGAATGGATTGGTATCCATCTGTTTAGAGATGATAATAGGACCCAAGGTAGTTTGCAAGATTGACAAGGGAGAGAATTTAAAGAGAGAAGAGAAGAAAGAGAGAAGAAAGCACAGGACCAAGCCTTGAAGATAGCACATTTGGAATGGACCTCAGAGACCATTGACCCCTACCACATGCCCAATCAAGAATTACTTCTACAACATACCTGATGAGTGGTCATCCAGGTTCCCAATAACCCACAGGCTCCTTACATAGCCCATTCCACATATAGATAGTCAAAACAGTGAGGATGTTTTTTCTTTATAGCAAGTCCAACTCTCTATAATTGCCATGCCTTGCTCCTATGCTGCTGTACAGGAATATCATTTCATCTGATCTTCACAACTTAGTCCAATACCTCAAGGATCTCTGATCTCATCATCTTTCTGCCAATGCACATAAAAATCTCACTGCAACCTTGAAGTCAGCCACAACTCTTACGTCTTCTTCACAGACATATATATACTTTATACATATATACTTTCATACATTCATATTTATTTGCTAATGTTTACCTTGTATCTCTTCTCTCCTCCCTCCCCCTGAGTAGAAAATAAGCGCCATGAGGACAGGGACTATTTTAATTTTGGCCTCTTAATTTCTACTACTTAGCATAGTGTCTTGCTTAAAATTGATGCTTTAATTAATATTGGTTGAATTGAATTGAATTCCAACTATGAGATTCAGTGAGTTCTTTAAAAATGTTTGAAACTATAAATTATTCTACAGGTATGTGTGAGCCGAAGGGGCAATGTGGTATTAGATAAAAACCACTGAACTTGAAGTCAAGAAAGATTTGGATTTTAATTCCAGCTCTTCACTTACTAGGGGTAGGACCAGTGCAAATCTCTTTGCTTTCCTGAACCTCTGTTTTCTCATCTGTATAATGGGGACAAGAGCATTTGTATTTCCTGTCTGACAGAGTTCATGTTGGAAAAGTCCTTTTTAACCCTTGACATGCTGTATGTGAACAATTATTATTGTTGCTATTAGTGTAGTCATGCCAATAATAATACTAATGAGAATGATGCTGTATATGAGAAGCTGCTCCATATCTTACAAAAATCCAATTTAATCTAGGAGGCATTTATTAAGGTTGCTATGTCTTTGCCAGCACTGTGATAGGTAGGCATTGTCTGGGTATAAACAGACAAGACAAAAAAAAAGTCTCTTCTCCCAAGAGGCTTGCATTCTATTGGAATATATAATAAATAAAGCTGCTGACATATGCTATGCTAGGATGTGCTGGAACCAGCCAGAATGGGCTTGTGAGGGCTGATTGTTAAACTTTTAGTGTGAACACTTAGACCTTGGAAATCAGCAAACACTAAAATTCAGGGTTTGGTTTATTGTTTTGTTGCTCATTTAGACTTAAGACATGGAGAAATTGTTAATAATGTACATTAAACTTAAAAATGTGTTATCCATACATTTTGTTTTTCTGGAGAGCTGGTTATTAAACATTTACCAGCACATCCCTGACTGAAAATGATATTGACATATCTCCTTTTTATTCATTGAGTCTTCGGTGGATTAAGAACAGTGGGATAGGGGACAGAGGGTGAGTTTGGGGACACATATCCTAAGTTGGTCTAGATTTTGGTATAGAGGTAAGGGGAACTGCATTTTATTTTTTATTGCTTATGTTGTACTTTAAGCCTAAAGACACCGTAGGTGAAAGCATTCTTGTCCTTATAGGCAAGTGTACCATTCACTTTCATTTTTGAAGTATTTATGTATACTTCATGTTTATTGTTCCCAAATATCCTGTGAGGTATGAGCTATATGATGCAAAATAAATATGTTCAGATATATAATTGCATTGTTTTTTATTTATTCACCATTTATTTATTGAATTCTTATTATCATTAAGATATTATATAATTAAAGATAGGAAAATAATTAGAAAATTTGTAGTTCTACTCTTCCATTTTTATTTAACCTGTATGATTATTATTATTATTTTCATTTTACAGATGAGAAAGCTGAGATCAACATGTTGGTCATGACTCATTCAACATCACTCCCACTAATAAGTAGACCTAGAACTAATTCTCATGCCTTTTGACTCATAGGATCCTGAGCTGAGAGCTGGAATCCATCTTAGAGATCATTTGGTCCAAGTCCCTCATTTTACAGATGAGGAAACTGAGCCACAGAAAATTGAAGTTTCTTGTCCAAGGTCAGACACAGGTAATAAATGGCAGTCAGTATTTAAACCTCTAACTCTAACTCCAGTATTGTTGCCACTATATTACATGGCCTCTCCTAATATAGTGCCCTTTCCACTACACAGTGGACCTTTCACTCAGACTTCACGTTTTGTTAATTGACACAAGTCAGTGCAAGATGGGAAGAAAGACTAAATGGTTTGACTTGGCATTGGTTACTTAAGTAATATCCTTGGATCTGGCTATGGAAATGACTTGAGACCATCTACTACAAGCTTTTCATTCTATACATGAAAAACTGAGACTCAGAGAGGCCAATCAACTTGACCATATCTACATTGCTGGAGCTAGAATTGACATTGATCCTTTGATTCCAAATTCCCCCATCTACCCCTGCTTTTGAGTAGGTTTTAAAAAGACACTTTCCATAAAATGCTGTTGCAGTGAGAAAACATCTTTAGTATGCTCACTATAGAGCCTTCCCTCTGAGATGACCTCCCATTTAGACTGGATATACTTTGTTTGCATGATGCCTCCCCCGATTAGAATGTGAGCTCCTGGAAGGCAAGGACCATGTTTTTGCCTTTCTTTATATGCCCAGGACTTATCCCAGTATGAACACACAGTAAGTGCTTAATAAATGCTTGTTGACTGACTAAAATGTGATTGTTCTATGCAGCTATGGAATGACCCCAAGCACGCTATTTCCCCCCCTAATGAAGAATGGTTATTGACACACAATTCTTATAGATAAGCTAGCTTGTAACTCATGTGGCATGTTGAAGTTGGCTGTCTTGGTAATTATTATTTTCATAATGATAATGACTACTAATCCGCCAATTGATAAGTACTTATTAAGCTCCACACAAATGCATGCAAAAAAAAAAAAAAAAGAAATATTCATTTCTTTGAGGGAAGTTAGGCTTTGTTAGGGAGGAGGACAATGTGTACATGCAGAAATAAGTACAGGATAAATAAAAAGAAATACAGATTATATAATAATGAGTGTACATTATTGATGAAAACATGTTTAAAAAAAGGATACCAATGAACCTATGATTCCATCAGCACATAAAACTTCCATCATTGACACAGATGAAATGCACTTTAGAGACAAGTCCCACTATGTTTCTTGAGTCACATAAAAGTTATGTGATTTGGTCATCATCATGCAGTTAGTAAATGTTAAGGCATATTTGAACCCGGCTCTTTCCGTCACCAATCCTGGCATTCTATTTACCATACTATATACTGTCTTAAAAAGCAAGAGGAATATATACCTCTATTTACACGTGGCTAACTACCAGTGTACTGTTGTCGTTTGTCCTTTGTGCTCAAAGAGGACCAAAATGACGTCACTATGTTGGGGTCAAGGTACAATGGATTCGACTATGGCTTAACGGACCAATCTAAGCTCAGAAGCCTCTACCACAGGTTGGGCACGAATGATCCATAGGACCCTTTGGGAGGGAGATGACTAAATTTACATATCTTGCTTTTCTTTTCAGCTCCTGCCATTCTGTTTTGCTCACAGAGCACAGTACCTTCTTTGATGTGAGCATGCCATGCGGGGCAGTCCTGTGCCAGTGTCTCCCCTGTCACATAATTGATTCCAAAGTTCTTCAGAAAGAATTTGAGAGTGTCCTTGTATCTCTTCTTCTGACCTCCATATGAGCATTTGCCTTGTGTGAGTTCTCCATGAAATTGTCTTTTAAACAAATGTGCTTTTGGTATTCAAACAATGTGGCTAGCCCTTCAAATTGTACTCTCTGTAGAAAAATTTGAATGCTTGGCAGTTCAGCTCAAGAAAGGACCTCAGTATCTGGTGCCTTATCCTGCCAGGTGATCTTCAGAATCTTCCTAAGACAATTCAAATGGAAGTGGTTCAATTTTCTGGCATGGCACTTGATGTACTGTCCAGGTTTCACAGGTATACAGCAATGAAGTCAGCACAAGGGTTTGGTAGGCATTCCAATACCTCTTTTCTCCTGCACTTTCCTTTAGAGCCTCCCAAACTCCGAGCTAGCACTGACAATGTGTTCATGAACCTCATTATCCATGTGTACGTCCCTGGAAAGCATACTGCCAAGGTAAGTGAACTTATTCACAGAATTCAAAATTTCTGCATTTGCTGTAACCGATGGTTCCACGTATGAATGGTGCAGTTCTGAGTGTATGGAGTGTTCAGGGAGGAGTAGCATCTCTGGTACGAAAGCTTGCTGAGCACTCTTCAGGGCTGCTCATCCAATTTTGTTGTCCACCTGCCACCCAACCCTTACCTATGGCTCCAAGAAGCTGTAGCATGTGCAGTGGCCACACCCCAGTAAAACCATCTTGGCAGATGGGCTAAACTAGGCTGAGGGTAAGTAACAGGCCTCAAACCCATCAGTGAGCTAGGGGAATGTCTACCCCAAGCATGCAAAGACTTTCCTGGAAGTATAGGTGGGTGTGAACATTTCATTTCAATGGGCCAGGAAGATGGTGGAAGCAGGTGCTGTGGAGCTTTTAGAGCCTGGTCAGACAAGGAAGATCCCAAGATCATCCATGGCATCCCAAACCATCACCAGTCATCTTGACTTCTGTTTTGCCACTGGGCTCCAATGACTGGAAGAAAGAGTAAGCCTGATGACTTCGTATAACTCTGCCTCACTTAAATCCAGTTTACACACAAGCCAAAAGGCATTACCCATTCCATTGTGCCATTTAACTATTTAGTGTAGTCCATAGAGTGCTAGACTTGGAATCAGGAAGACTTAGGTTTGAATCCTATCTGAAACACTTACTAGTTGTAGGACCACAGGTAAGTCACTTAACTGTGCTTTATTTACCTCATCTGTAAAAGGTGATAATAATAACATCTACCTTCCAGGGTAATTGTGAGGGTCAAATGAGATAATATACATAAATTATTGTGCAAATCTTAAAGCACTATATAAATCTTAGCTATTTTTACAAGTAATAAATACAAAGTATTCAGTAGAATTATATATGGACACTTAAATATATCTCTATAATTTCGTATTACTCCTGCTTCATGATACTTCTGTGGCCTATTTCTTCTCGTGTTTTTTTTAAATAAGGCTGTGGTTTTTCCTCTCAACATAATAATTTATAGTTGTTTGCAATTATTCTGATTGCAACCTTCATAGTGCCATGATTTCAGTTGTTAGAGGAGTAGGGCATTATTCAGATGATATTGAAATAGGCAAATACTCTTGGTCAGACTGCCCACAAAAGCCTCATTCCTATATTATTCTGAAAGGAAAACAGAAGAAATAGATAAGTGTTAATTGGCATAAAGGAGTCTAAACATGACAGGGACGACAGCCAAAAGCTAAAAATGGAGGTATTTACATTTTTTAAAAAAGTTTTCTGATCGAAAGTCCTGACACGTCAACAGTCTATCCTTGAATATATGGTAGTCACTGTTTTTCTTCATGCAAGACCAACCCTCCAATGGTTTAAGAATTTGGCAGGAAATATTTTTAGAATGCTCTTGCTGATATTTATGATGACCCTAACACCCATTGAGGCCAACTATTTATAGCATCTGCACAATTTTTTTTTTCTGCCTCAGAGTCTCAAGGCTTCTGACTCCTGCGTGTCAAAGTCAAGAGTTTCCAACTGTTCTATGGCAGGGGGCAGAGTTGGTACAATTAGCAGAGGAGCAGGAGGTGCCCTGATTTCTGCTTAGTTGAAATGACTAGTGCTGAACAGAGGAGGGCATTCTGAGGACTGAGCTTTCCACTTCCCTGCCCAAACAATGAAAGTCCATGCCTGGCAGACTACAGTCCGCTGCTAACAAGGCTCCTCCTTTATGATCTATGAAAATTAAGACTTGCTGGGTTGTATCCTTTCATTTTGGGGCTCTTTCTATACAAGTGGAACACAACATCAAATATATAGTTCTTTCTAGATGTGAAAACCTCCCATACTTTCCCCATGATTCCCTAAAATCATTGATTCCCAATTTTCTCTCAGTGAGGTTCAAAGTTTTAGTCAATGAGGCCTGGGAAAACAGAGGTCTGTGTATGAGGGAACTAAAATAGGGAATATCTATAAAAAAAAAGTGAGCCACCATTGCTGCCAGTCTTGCTCTGACCTTTTATTTCTGATCTTGACTATTCCTTGGACTTTTGCTCATTTCTCTCTGATCAAGCCACATACCTTGCTTCCAAATTCCAGTAAGTGGATCCCTCTCTTTCACCTTTGTGCTTAACTCTTTTAGTGCCCTGGCTAATACCTGGGCCCCAGGGAAGTTGTCTAGGGACCAGTCTGCCTTTGAATCCTAGACTAAGAAGATTGGGCCTCTACCTAATGCTGGGCTTTCTTTTCAGTTCAACAACTGGAATGCATTCGAGGCACATGAAAAAGCCTGTACAAATGCACATAGGAGAGAAAAGGATGCCAAGTTCAGGAAGCAGTAAGCAGACCAGTCTGGCCATAGCATACAGTGTGGGAAGAGGAAGAATGTTCAGAGCTCCTGAAGAAATAGGCTGGAGCCAGACTGTGAAAGGTTTTCAAAGCTTAACTGGAGAATATGCGCTTTATTCTAGGGGGAGCAGAGGAACCACTGAAGACTTTTCAGCAAAAAAGTGACATGGTGCTATATGAAGTTTATTTTGGCAGCTATGGAGAGGTTGGGAGAGGGGAGTGTGCCCACCCCCCTGGTATTTCTTTTATCACTTGCATTCCCCCTATACCTGTACCTGTCACTCTGTACCAACAGGTTGGCTACAAGCATGAAGTTCTCCAGATTGGTAGTGGTGAAAACACTAGACCAGATCCTGGGAACTGAGAAAGTGGGGAGAGGAGGAGGCAGGTGGCAACAAGGAACTGAGGAAGGGGACTCTAGGCCCCTTGAGTGAGTAACAATAAAAAGTAATAATTTGTTGTTGTTTAGTTATGTCCGACTCTTTATGATTCTGTGGACGTACACCTGTGGTAACACACCAATACTGTCTGTGGAGCTTTCTTGGCAAAGATACTGGTGTGGTTTGCCATTTTCTTCTCTAATGGTTTAAGGCAAACAGAGATTAAATGACTTGCCCAGGGTCACACAGTGTCTGAGTCTGGATTTGAACTCAGGGCTTCCTGACTCCAGATCTAGTGCTCTATCCAGTAAGCCACCTAGCTGCCAGTCATATCTATATGTCAAGGATTATTATTCCCATTTTCTGATAGAGATACTGAAGCTCAGATTCTGTGCTCTTTTCACCTCCAAGGTCATCAGGTCCAACCTGTACCTGAGCAGGAAATCTCCCTAAAATTTACCTTGAAAGTGGTCACAGCTATTGCTTGAAGATCTCTAGTGAAGGGACATGCACACACACACCCATCCTATACTGGAACAGCTCCAATTTAGGAGTTTTTAAAAATTTCTTGTATGGAATGAAGCTTTCATCTGTTCCTCCCAGCTCCACCCTAGACTTCTATTCTCTAGGCAGAATCTTTAATTTTCTTTCATTGTTGTTTCAAGTGTCCCCTGCCCAGAAACACACACATGTTTTCTAGGATACTAAACATCTTCAGGATTAAGGAAATGAAGGATATTCAGTTACTGTGCAGATCATGGTCATTGTTTGGGAGGGGTTGTGGCTGTGTCCTCATCTTACTAAAATTCTGGAAAACTGTTTCCCTGTGGCCTAATCAAACGAGGGTCAGTATGTGTATGCCTGATGGGAATTTTTGGTACAGCCTGAAGAATTGGAAGAGACAGAGGCAGGGAGAAATTGAGGAAGAGCTCAAGCACTTTATCAAGCAAGGTGTCATAGACAGCAGTGGGCTGTCCCCTTTGTGCCCATACTCTATAAACAAGTGGTGAAAAAGGAGACCTGAAAATGTTGAGAGTGTTTGCTTGAGGCACATAAGCAGTACTACATTCAGGACCATCAATCCACTCACTACTGCTCTTGAAAAGGGAAGGCCTCTGTACAGCTTGACTACCCTCAACTTTATCACCAAGAGCTAAAAGTCAATGATGCTACTACAATGCATAGATTGTCATTCAAGGACAGGCATTCTGAGGCATTAGACACATACTTCTCCATAAAGACATTTACAGCCCTTTGGTAAGGCACCAGCCTACCTTTCTAGGCTTCTGTCACATCAGCCTCCTTTATGCATTCTCCATCTTGGACACATTGGCCCATTTGTTGCTTTCCAAAATTGGCATTGCATTGCTTTTCTCCATCCTTTTACACATTTGAATACTCTCAATTTTTACTCCTGCCTCTTGGAATCCTTAGACTCCTTCAAGACTCAATCCAGTTTCCATCACCTTTAGGAAGATGTTCCTGATTGCCCTAGCTGTTAGTGCTTTCATCTTCTTTAAATTAATCGCATTTGTTTGTTTGTTTAAATGTTATATCTTCTCAGTAGAAGTGTGCTTCTGGAAGGCAGGGGTATTTTTTAAATTTTGTCTTTATATTGCCAACACTTGGTAACAGACAATGAAAAAAGGACAAAACTCCTCAATTCTTCATTTACTTCTTGTTTTGCTGAGGATGATGATGGTGGTGGTGGTGGCGGTAGTGGCAGTAGTAATAGTAGTACTTACCCTTTATGTGCTTTAAGCTTTGCAAAGTACTTTACATATGTTAATTCACAAACACTGATTGGAAAGGACAAAACAAAATGGTAAAAGCCAAGTGAGTAAGGAAATGATAAGCATTTGATTAACTTCTGGACACGTTCTAGTCACCAGATCCACATAAATTAATCACATCCTAAAGTATAAAAAGAACTGACAATCACTGATCTTTGACAGGGCATTGGAAAGACAGTAAAGTCAGAAAACAATAGGTCAATTAGTCTGAATTCCATGTTCTTGCCTTCATCAAGGACAAATAATTTTTTTCATTCCTTTTTTTTATAAACAATTTAACTCAATTTCAGCAAAGCATTTAATCAAAGCTCCCCTGATTATCCTTGTTTGCACAATGGAGAGATGTGAACTAGATCATAGTGCAGTTAGATGGGTTCAGAACTGACCAAATAACTAGATGCAAAGAGTAATAATGAATGGTTCAATGTCAGCTCAGAAGGAAATCTTTAATGGAGTACCATAGGGATCTCTCCTTGGCCTTGTACCTTTTAATATTATTATCATTGATTTGGATAAAATCTGCAGTTGATACAATGCTATAAAGGGTAACTTGCAATTTGATAACAGAGTCAGGATCCAAAAATATTTTAACAAGCCAGAACATGAGGCTGAATTTAATAAGATACAATTTAATAGAGATAAATATGAACTGGTTTCAGAAAATTAACTTCACAAGAAATAATAATAGTTAGCATTTGTATAGTGCATTAAGGTTTGTAAAGCACTTTACAAATATTTCATTTTTATCCTCCAACAATCCTGGATGACATGTGCTTTTATTATCCCTATTTTGCAGTTGAGGAAACTGAGGCAGGTAGTGAGGCTAAGTGCCATGCAATTCAGATTTTTCTGATTCCAGATACAGGGCTCTATCCACTGCATTACCTGGCTGCAAGTACAATACAGGGGAGGCAGAGTGAGATAACAGTGCCTCTGAAAGAGAGAGACCCGGAGATTTTAGTGGATTGCAAACAATGTGAATCAACAGCAGAATATAATACCCAAAAAAGACAGCATAATCTTTGGCTACATAACAAGAGTAATGTCCAGAAGGAGGAAGGTGATAGTCCCACTGTCTTCCTTCTACTTGGTTTATTGCATTAAATTCATTCAAAAAATTACTGCATGATTATGCCGAAAGAGAAATCTTGACAATCTTGATGATGATGATGATGATGATGATGATGATGATAATGACGATGATAGTAGTAGTAGCAGTGGTAATAGTGGTGATGGTGATGGTGGTGGTGGTGATAATGGCCAGAGGCCAACATGTCAACCAGTCTCCTTCATTAGAATGTAAGCTCCTTGAGAATAAGATTTGTTTCATTCTTTGTATTTATATCTCCAGTGGCTGCCATAATGCTGGGTACACAGTAGTGTTTAATAAATGCTTTTGGATTGATTGATAGTGGAATACCCCAAGGATCTGTGCTTGGACCTGCGCTGCTTACTATTATCATGAATGTCTTTGATGAAAGCATATGTGAGACATTTATTATACTCATGTCAACCAAATGATATGAATCTAAGTGGAATTGTGAACACATGGGAAGAGAGGGTCATTATTCAAAGAGACCTTGATACTATAAAATTGCGGACCAAGTCTGATAAGATGAAACTCAATAGAAAAGCTCAAAAGAAAAAACAATGCAACTTCATATTACAAGGTTGAGGAAGTATGGTTTAATAATAATTAAAAGCACAAGCTGTCTGGAGGTTTTGTGAAATTTCAAGTCCAACATTTAAAGGGCTGTCATAGGAAAAAGGGACTTGATTTATTCGGCATTGTCCAAATGGGAAGAGCCAGAAGCAGTGGGCTGCACAGAGGCAGATTCCGTGTCATTGTAGAGAAAAGCCTCTGTAACAATTGGAAATGTTCAAAAGTAGAATGAGCTGCCTCAGCAAGTAGTGTCAAGCCTTCCATGGAGGTCTTCAAGGGAATACTGGATAGCTCCTTGTCAGTAATACTGAAGAAAGCGTTCCTCTTTGGGCACTACTCATATGCTCTATGGCCACTGGGATCCTCTTCAGCTCTCAGAATTTTTGGTCCTATGACTTTTCCAGGTTCACACTGAGAGCAGATATCAAGAACCCAAGCCCAGAGATCTTTCCAAAATCTATCTGTGTATCATCATCTAGGTCACTAAAAAGTTCCTTGAGAAGTCTATATATCATTCAATCTCTCTCCCTGCTGTTGAATTATGTTTGGCTTCAGAAGACACAAGGATTAAAAGAGTTTTAATTTCTCATATATTTTTGGTTTTGATGAGGAAGGTTTTGTCCAATGAGAGAAATTAATATTCTATTATTATATAAAGATCTAATTCTTAGTTTGTGATCCACCCTTTCCCTTCTTATTTCTGTTAAAACTCATTTCCTCAGTCAGCTTTTGAAGACCTGGCTCAGTGATGAGATTTGCTCCTAGCCCTCAAGGCACATGTTTGTTAGTTTATTAGTTCATTAGTTAGTGGCACCGCACCCAACTGAGAGGCTGAATCCGGTCTGGAGGAGGAAGCCCCAGTCCTCGGTCCCCTCCATTAGAGTTTAGGGCAACTCAGCTCATGAAGGAGAAAATTAAAGAGGTCTGGATGAAGATGGCTTCCCCTTGCCCAGATTCCTTGAGGCTACTGAGTCTCATGAGGAAGCCACATTTTCAGCAGGAGGAGCTGAAGACTTCTAGCCCCGCTCCTTATTAAGTGTCCCACAGTCAGGGTTGAGTATGACTTGTCTGGGGAGTTCCCTTTCAGCAGAGATTTAAGGCCTTTCAGGGTCTCCCTTGGCATGTTTGGTTACTGAGGGAAACCACTGACCACCAATTCATTGATTGCTAGCTAGCCTAATTAATACATTGATTATTAATTACTCAGAATTTCTGCCTCTCAGGGTTTTTATTTGTCTCAACAAAGACTTGGCTGACATAAGGATGACTTTGGAAGAAGCAGAGAAGCTATAGTGTCGATTAAGAATAATTATCAGTATAGATTCTGTTGATGACAATATGCTTAAAAAATTATGGGTATAAATTTCATGTAACATGGATACAGATGATAAACAGTCTTAAAAATTAATGGAAAAATGTTTCCAAATACATTGTGCTTTTAATTGACCAAGTTCTGAACAATGTACGTTGGCTTTGCTGAGGTGTTTATAGTTTAAGAGATAATATTTCAGGATCAGTCCCTTCTGACCTTCAAAGTCCTGGGTTCAGTGATATTACAGCTGCCCTCTATGAGCCAATGACATTGCTGACACAGACAATAGAACATCAAGTCCGTGTCTGCCTTTCTCCTTGGGAAAATGGAGACTTTTCTATCAGAACTCAGAAAATGAACACAAAAAGGAATGAAAACATCCTTTAATTTTTTTTAAGTGTGTGGGTTTCTTTTTATCCATGTAACTCCAAAACAATGTAAACATTCAAGTCTACTTCAAATAGAAGCTGTGCTTGTAAAAGATCAAACCAAGTGAAACTCATCTGGCTTTAGAATTTGATGACAAAGCTCTAATTAGGTTCTTGGTAAAACCTTTACCAGTCCTGTGTGGAGCTCCTTTTGTGTCTTTGTTCCTTCATTTCCTTTGGTTTTCTTCTGAACCTTTAAAATGCATCCTTGTCACATTTTCTTAAATGTTCTTTTCCTGATCTCCCCAAGTTAACACATTCTAATGTCTCAATTAACCAATAAATGCCTATTGACCACCTGTTATATATTCAACACTGTTAGAAATATAGATTAAAAAAAAGGTTTAAGATATGTTTCCTGGCTTCAATGAGCTTACAGTCTAGTTGGGGAGACAAGACTAATGCATATGCAAAACAGGAAATCAAAGAAGCTGACACAATTCAGTCCTATCTTGTTAGCTGGCTGTTGACCCAGAGTGTAGTCACCACACTAATGATAGCCAGGGTTGAGGGTCATAAGTAAGACTTTGATCTTAAATAATAGCAATGAGATCAATTCTGCATACATGATAGACAGACAGGTAATTTATTAGACACTGTGCCCAGCACTGTACCAAACATTGGGAATACAATTACAAGCAAAAAGAAAGCTAGCTCCTGCCCTTGGGAGTTGTTCAGTCCTGTCTGAGTCTTCATGACTCTATGGACCAATACTGTCCATGGGGTTTTCTTGGTAAGGATACTGGAGTGGTTTGCCATTTCCTTCTCTAGCAGATTAAGGCAAACAGAGGTGAAGGGACTTGCCCAGGGTCTCACAGGTAGTCATTGTCTGAGGCTGGATTTGAAATCAGGTCTTCCTCACTCCTGGCCCAGCACCCTATCCACTGAGCCATCTGGCTGCCCCCTCTATGGGGTTAGACAACACATAAAATGGAGTTGAAAGGGGTTGGAAAAGTAGTCTAGAGTGTAAGGAGCTGAGCTGAGTTAGGAATGAGCGAGGCTGGTAGGTACTTCATCAAATGGAGTGCCTAGGAAGGAACTCATCAATTGGAAGAAGAAGCCACAGGAGGAGAGGCGTCTCTAGTGTAACAAGGCTACTGAAGTGGAAATGAAAAAGTAGATCAGGATGTCAGAAGTTCAGCCAGGTTAAAAGGGAGCATGCTGACAGGGTGCTTCATCAAATGGAGGTTCTGGAGAGGGAGGTGAAAAATTCATTCAGAGAATCTGTAGCTGAGACAGGTTAAAAGTCACAAGATCTTGGAAGTGGAAGGGACCTACCTTAAATACACCTAATCTAACCCATACCTGAACATGATTATCCTTTCCAGTTCTCTCCATAGAAAATAAAGGTCATTCAGCCTCCATTTGAAGACCTCAATTGAGGGGGAAGCAACCATGCCCTAAAGCAACTCATTTCACCTTTGGACAATTCTAATTTTTAGAGCGCTTTTCCTGAAATTAAGCTGAAACCTGACTTTCTCCAACTTCTGCCCGTTGATCCTAAGTAGACACCCTGGAGTTAAATGTACCAAGTCTGATTTTGCCCTCTTACACCTAATAGTGTTAGTATTTAGGATAGCTCCTCTTGAGGAGATGAAGAGAATGAAAAAGAAATGAAGAAGAAGGAGATGAAGGGAATCAATTAATTCAAGTTCCTAAGCAATTAAGAACAGCTGATTTGGGTCAGGCCTGGCTAGTTCCAGGCCAGTTCCAGAACAATAGTATACCTTATCTGAAGGGTTGTATTGATTTACACAATTATGGGAAGTCCATCAAACCATCAAACCTGACTATTTGTGCACTGGGTTTTTGTGCCTTTGGTGACTAGGAAGCTATTAAAGACTGAAAACTTAATCTGTGGACCAGTTATTTCCTCAAGACAGTTTCATTACCTTTATAAGGAGAAAAATTAGCCTATGTGGTTACAGAGACCTTTCTGTCTTCTTAAGCCATCTGTGGTGAATTTCTAGCAAAAGGCATTGAGTATTACTGTTTTCATTGGTTGAGGAAGTATGATGTGATATATGATATAGATCTGGTATAATAGTTAAAAAAAAAACCTAACCTGAATTCCCGTCCCAATTCAATCGCAATTCAATAGCTGTATGACCTTGAGCAAGTCATTTAATGTTGGTTAGATTAATTTTTTTTAATCTGTAAAAATGAGAACATTGAGCTAAAAGGGCTTTACCCTAACTTCCCTTCCAGTTTTAAGTTGCTATGAGTCTATGAGGTAAGCATTCAGAGAATGAGGAGGTCAACAAAGGCTACTAATCAAGAAAGACTTCATGGAAAGTACATAGGATTTATATTGATTTTCAAGAATAGGTAACATACACAGGAAAAGGTAAGAGGCGAATGTGTTCCAGATGAGGCAAGCACTGGAGAGAAGCATATAAACTGAAGTATTGATCTCTCTCTCTCTCTCTCTCTCTCTCTCTCTCTCTCTCTCTCTCTCTCTCTCTCTCTCTCTCACACATACATACACACACACACACACACACACACACACACACACACACTTAATGATGTGGTTGGATTTTTAAATGTCCATCTGACAAACTTATTTACTTTTAGAATTTGAGATGGCACATGTTCTGTTTTCACAATTTCAAAATCAAAATTTTTGTTTGGAACTTTTAAAGCATCACTCCATCTTCTCATTTTGTTTCTCGAATATTCGTCTCCTTTCTTCCCAGAATATACTATCTTGCTGGGTATGTGATTTGGTGTTTATGATCCCCATGTCTTAGTTTTATATGTATTATTTTCCAGTGTTTCTGATTGTCCCTTATTTCCTTTGAAAAGTTAGCTGTGGTCCTAGCTTTTGATTCTTGATAAGTGATATTTGCATTTCTTCTTTCAGCTTGTATTTTTCTTCATCATTATACTGTTTGAATATAATCAAGGTACCTAAGCATGTGAAATCTTGGTGTCTTCCTCATCAAGATCCTATGGATTCTACTTATATTTTGCCAGTTATCTTTTACCAGTTCTAGGAGATCTTCTTAGATGATTTCCTGGAATATAGCATTTTGATTCTTTCATCTCCCAAAATGTTCAGGGATGTGATAATCCTAAGATTTCTAGGTTATATATGATCTTCTGGTGCTATCATTATGCTCTCTATGTTTTCCAGTGCTTTGGATAGTTGAGTGATTTTTTTTGAGCTTATATTTCTAGCTCTTCCACTTTGTACAATTCTTTGCCATAGGTAAATTTTCAGGTGGTTGCTCCAAGAATGTTTTGAGGATTTCCATTTCACAATCTATATTAGCAATTTTCATTGTTATTTCCTCCCAATTCATTTTTTAAAATATTGTGATTTTTCTTACCATTACTAATTCTTGCTAAATATCTTTGGATGACATCCAGACAAAGAACTATGGAGTGTGAATGCAGATGGATTTTCAATTGTTTGTTGTTGTTGTTTTTTGTTTTTTCTTTCTCATGGTCTTTCCCTTTTGTTCTGATTCTTCTTTCACAACATGACTAATGTGGAAATATGTTTAACATGATTGTGCATGTATAACCTTAAGTAAATAAATAAATATCTTTGGATGGATATCAACTATCCATTTCAGGACTGCTTTCAAGATATCTTGTGTGCTTTCTTTTGTTATATCTATTTCTTCTGATGCCCTGGCTGATTTGGTTATATCATAGTAGTTTTAAACATTAAATTTGCATTCTTTGCTTATTTTAAAATTTGGTTAATTCTTATCTTCTTGTGTGTTATCTCCTTTTTCTTCCCTTTGTTATTTCTTTTTGTTGTTGTTGTTGTTGTTGTTGTTGTTGTTGTGCAGCTTATTAGGAACCTGCCTCCATTTGTTTCCTTCACTCTGCCATTTTGAATTAGTGCTTTCATTTTGAATGATTTTCTGTCAGGCCATTGACAAAAAGCAAAGTATATCCTCCCACTCCCTACCTTCCTCCTCAATGTCTATGGTGTTCAGAGAATCCATAAAATATATTCATTGTGTTTATGAATTAAGCATAATGATATCTGATTGATCTACATTTTTATGTCAAGTTGTCTTCTAAAATGAAATCTAATTCAGCAAGCAAGCTACATGGTCAATTAAAGATTAAGAAAGTGTTTGGTATCTCTTTTTTTCTTTTTTTTAATCTCTTGAATACAATCTGAAATCACAAAATAGCTTTGTGAAACCATTTACTGAAATGATTTTCTCCCTATTAACACCCACACACTAGTACATACATACACTACATAAGCCTCCATTTCACTCCTATAATCTCATAATTGAACGTCTCCACTGATAGAGCAAAAAAGATTAAGATTCCCACTTGTGTTTCTCTGCCTAAGAGATGGTGATTGCTTCAGAGGAAGAAAGCTTTCCATACCCTCCTTACCTCCCCTCTCCCATTCACTATTCTGTGCTGTGAGAAGGGAGCTGTAGGAATATGTTTCAGATGGTGTGGGTGGAAAACACTGCCACTTTTGCAGTTGAGGCAATAGGATGAAGTGGTGAGGATGTCTCCTGGGTTCTTCAAGGAACAATGGAGAGTGGGGCACATGTCTTTGTGCCAAAGACCAGGGCTCAGAAACCCAATACAAGTTGCCTGCTCCAAACAAAAGCAGACATTAAGGTCATGGTTTGGAAGAAAAGGGAGAGGAGAGTGATTAGGAATAAAATAAGAAGCGATATGGAGAAAAGCTGTTGGCACTGAGGCTTTTAAGATGCAAATACTGTACGACATAGTTAAGTTACATTCTTCTAGGGGTATTCTTTTCAGTATAAGAGCCACAACTGGGAGAAATGTGCCATTAGCCTGTGGCCAGCCATGAGCTTAGCTCAAATTTAGGTAGAGAAAAAATTAAACAAGGAATGTGTGAAGAGTTTCTGTTTGGTTCCTTTTCCTTTATTTTCAAGAAAGAAAGAAGTGGAATCGTTGCAACTCTTCCTTAATTTTCATCTTGCAGCTCATTATCTCAATCAGCAAGTCACATCTGAATGAATTGATTTCTGAGCAAAATCCCAGCAGGCTCTTGCAGCTACTGATGAGTAATGGCTGATCTCCACAGTCAAATTTTCTGTTATTACCTGAAATGGATTGTTAGTGCTTGATTGACAGAAAGGTTAAAGGAAGAAGTAGCGTACATGTAAAAAATGATTCCCTGGACTGCTTGCCTCTTGGGGATGGGAGGAAGATGGAGGGAAGATTGAGAAAAGAGGTCAGGATATCATTCAGAAGCAACTATTCTAGACCAATTGAGTTCCAAGTGGAACCCATTTTTGGCTCAAAGGAGAGGCAATAAAGGAAAGGGAATTGAGACTATAAAGCTTTTAGGTAAAGATGGTGGAAGAGCTAAGGCTGTCAAAGAGAAAAATCCTCATAAGCTTCCAAGTAGTAGCTGTCATTAACACCACCCTGAATTGTTACACCTGAAGTATTAATAGTGTTTCGAGGCTCTGAACAAAGAGAATGAAAGCTGGGGAATTTGAAGCATTTGCTTCTTTCTTATTCATTTATCATAATTCTGAGCTGGCGGGGACCTTAAAGGCCATTTAGTCCAACTCTTTCATTTTATACATGAGGAAACCAAGTCCTACAGAGGGGAAATGACTTGTCCAAGGTTGTATATGCATAGTAAATGGCAAAAGTAGCATTTGAACCAAGGTCTTTTGACTTCAAATCCAGCACCTATTCCACAGTACCACACTGCCTGTTCAAACTGAACAGTGGATGAAGCGCTAGGCCTGAAGTCAGGAAGAACTGAGTTCAAATTCAGCCTCAGACACTTACTAAGCTGTACAACCCTGGGAAAGACATTAAACCACTGTCTGCCTCAGTTTCTTCAACTGTAAGATGAGGGCAATTGTAGCACGTACCTCCCAGGGTTGATGTGAAGATCAAATGAGATATTTTAAAATCACTTAGCATGGTATCTACTACAGAGTAGGCACTTAAAGTGCTTGTTTCCCTTCTTTGCTGTCTTCACTTTCCCTGTGTGAAATATGGAAATAGTAAATAACCTGCTTTCAAGAGAAAATGATGCAGAAAAAAAAGATTGGAAAGGAAAAATAGAGCAAACAGGTGGTATTTCAGGCTAAAGTGAAGGTAGATGAGGTGCCAAATTAGTGTATTTGAGAAATGTGAAATTAAATAATGCTGAAATAAAAGGAGCTGGGGAGTGGGTGCAGAGAGAACAGAAAATGAATTTAAAAAGAGGAATTTGACATGATATGGGATGTGTGCAGTAGTTAAAGGGTCTGTATGGAGGAGGCTGTTATATATGGAAAGTGGAAAACAAGGTGCCTGGAATCCATTCCAGAGACAACTTTATGTCTTAAAAACTAGATTTTGAGAGGAGACAATGACAGAATCAGTTTAGATTCAGAAAGATGAGGAAAGAATAGGGAAAAAAAAAGAAAATCAGGGTTTTCTGCTGGTGAGATGGGTGATGGAGCCTTAAGAGCACAGAGAAAAAAGGATAAAGAAACATATTAAATAAGGACAAAATTCATATTCATAAGATCATACATTTAGAGCTATAATGGACATTAAAAGTCACCTAGTCTAATCCCTCCCCCCCCCATTTTATAGATGAGGGAACTGAGACCTAAACCAATCAAATGACTAGCTCCAGATCCAAAGTGGTAGAGCCAAGAATTAAGGTCCCATAATTCTAAATTGAACGTTGCTTAAACTGGACCATGCTACCTCCTCATTTCTCTCAAGCTTTGAATAACTGCTAGTCAGTCAATTCAGTCAATTGACTGGTCAACTGAATGGAAAATATGACCAAAAAGTTGAATGAGTCAATCTTTTTTTTTTAAAGTAAATTTGGTTTATCTGGCAGTTCTATGGAAATATATCTCAGTTAGTTGACTGAATTCGGTCTGGGGATGAGGCATTGAGGAACAGTGAAAAGAGCAATGAATTTGAAGTCAGGGAATCTAGTTTTAAATCCCCAGCTCCACCACCTGTGTGATCCTGGATAAATGAATCACTAAATCTCTCTAGATATCGGTTTGTTCATCTAGAAAATGATGGAGTTTAGACTAGACAGTCTCCAGTTATAAATCTGTGATCCTCTTATCTACTCAGATGAAATTTGGGAGAAGTCACAATACAATGCATCAGAGCCCATCAACCTGAGAAGTTATCACAATGGATTTCAGAAAAAAGTACATTTCCTTTTCTTCCTAATTTTAGGGACATTACACAATGAAGGTGTTTCTGTAGTAAGACCTAGTTCATTGGTAATTTAAAGTTTTGTTGTTGTTGTTGAGTTGTTTTAGTTATGTCTGACTTTTGTGACCCCATTTGGGGTTTTCTCGGCAAAGGTACTGGAGTGGTTTGCCATTTCCTTCTCCAGCTCATTTTACAGATGAGGAAACTGAGGCAAACAGGGTTAAGTGACTTGCCCAGGGTGACACAGCTAGTAAGTGTTTGAGGCTGGATTTGAACTCAGGAATTCGAGTCTTCCTCATTTGAAGCCTGACACACTATCCATAGTGCCACTCAGTTCTAAAAATATATTTGAGAACTGGTGGCAGGAGAGGTCAATTCAGCTAGTCACAGGCACATTGCAGATGTATATTAAATGATTGTTGACTTGTTTTGACTTGCTACTTCATTTTTAATATCTTTCCTTAAACAAATAAATGACAAAGATATTGTCTCTGCCCACCATGCTTCATTAATTCTTCAGTGTTGTGAGTTACTTGTGTGGGGGAGCATGAAAGTGTAAATTATTGATTTGAGAGCTGAAGCAAGGTCAGATCTTATTCTCAAAGTATTATGAAAGAAAATGAAGTTTCCAGTATTAGTAGCACCAACTGGAAAACTTTTTCTTTCCATCTCACTGACTGGTCAGATCACAGAAGCAAGTATGTATTCCCCAAATCACCAGCTTGATCCTTGACCAAAAAAGTCTCCTCTCCCCCCTCTATCATCTTCCCTTCTTCCAGAATTCTAAATCCCCTCAAGCCTCACTAGCAGTTATATAATTTGTGTCTCCCAAGTAGGCACTAAGCCACTGTGGATTACTCAAACTCTGATGTTTGGATTTGCTTTTCTTGCTGAAGTGGAAAGTCACTGAGGAAGATTGGAAAGACTGTCCCTTGCTTCCCTACTACTTTTCTTTTTTAATGCTCTTTAAAAAAACAACAACCAAAACCCAACCAACAACACTGAATACCTGATTGCAATACTGCCGGTAGTCACCTTCTGTACTAATTAGAAAAGACTACCACATCTGTGTTTTCTTTCCTTGCCCCCTGCACAAAATAGAGAGAAATGAAATTTTCCAAAGCACTGAGGCTTTGGATCAGAGGACACAGAAATGGAAAAATGTTTTGGCTTCACTGCAGAATGGTCTCTGTTTGGAACTGGTCGTGGTGAGGTTTGACAGCAAAGACTGGCGATGCTTAAGCTCTGAGTTTCCTTCAGTGAGCACATCATCCTTAAATCAAGAATGCGCTGGCTTGGTCTTAGCAAAGTGGTTTTTGGACACACTTTACTACCTGTCACCAAAGGCTCATTTCTTCCATGACACATGGACATTTTAAAACCTGTGAATAAATACACACACAGAATAAAAAGGTGCTGTCTGTAAGCTCTGAGTGGCACTGGGAAAATTCTGGGGACTTTTCAAACCTCTCACATGAAAGGAAAGATGGGAAAATACTCGTTCTTTTCCAATTTGCCAAGGAAAAAACTGGGGCCATTTCCTAGGAAAATGGTCCTTGCCTCCTAATTGGTTCTTTATGCTGCTCTGATGTTTTTCTAAGAAATATAATAAATGAATACAGGTTCTCCTGGAAAAGAGCCCTACTGACTGAATTTTATGCCACTCATTTGAAAAGACTTAAAACAAATATTTTTGTGAACTTTGAATCCCAGAATTGGGGGAAAAATGTTTATAAACAGATACTGACATGGTTGATGACTTACTTGGCTCAAACAACAGAAGCTGCTCCGCACTCAGGCTTCCTGAAGTAGTATTTGTAAATGATGAATTAATGCGTAAGGGAGCAATTTCCTGTAAATCAATGTACCTTGCTTTAGATTTTAGATTAATAAAAAAAAGAGGGAAGAGAGAGAGGGTGGAGTGGGTGAGAGAAAGAGAAAGAAGAAAACCTGCCCTTGGAAACAAATGGTTTGGTAATTATTGTTGATCTCTGTAGGAAAATGCCATGGGTCATTTCTGATGATTTGCCTTGATTTTCTTCCCTTTCTGGTAGGGGGCCTGCACTTGTTAACAAAGCCCCAATTAATCAGATAATGCAACACCAATCTGGAATGCCTGAGTTGGTAATGACTGAACAAAAGCCCACCCCTTAGGGGGTTTTATTGCAGAAAGCACCTTAATAAGCAAATAACAACCAGGGCTTTCAGTGACGACACCATGATGAAATGGCTTTTGCTTTTTCCCAGGTGGAAATTTGCTGTGACCTATTTCAGTCATTAAGGAAAGGAAAAGTCAATAGAGGCTGCAGCCCGTGGAGGAGGACAAACACTGAGCAGCCAATCAACCAGAAAATCCCCAGGCAGGCAGCTTCAGCCACAGTGTCAGAAGTAGGGGAGGTGATAGGTTTTTTTCTCTTTTTAAGGGAATTGGAAGAACAAAAAAAATGCTAAATAGTTGAATTTTTATGTGTTCCTTCCAATTATCAGCAATATCATTTGCCAACATGGAATCTATCTTACATGTTGACTTCTTTTCTTCCTAGTGCTTAAGTTCCTCTTTCCTAAAAAAACAAAACAAAACAAAACAAAAAAAACCCCTCCATATTTCGGAGGAAAATTCAATCAGCACACATTTATTCAGCGTCTTACATGCCAGGCACTCGGCCCTGGGATAAGAAGACAAAAGGAAGACAGTTCTCGCCCTCAAGGATCTTACGTTATATGGAAGGAAAATAACATAGGATCATAGGTTAAGAGTTAAAAAAGACCTTAGAGACCAGTTAGTCTATCCCCATCATTTTACAAATGAGGAGACAACTAACTAACAAGTGACAGATTCTCTGACTTGAAATCTAGTGCAAATATGAATTTCTGGGGGGCCTTATCCTGACTCCTATTCCCATTCCCACTTACAAATCAGGTCCCTACACTCTGATGGGCATATTCAAAATGGCAGAATGGAGGAAGCACTACAGCTGAGTTCTGCCACACGTCTTTAAAATAATGCCTCCAATCAGATTCTGGAGTAGGAGAACCAGCAAAATGTTGGAGTGAGACATTTTTTTCCAACCCAAGACAACTTAGGGGGTTGGAAGGAGAGGTCTGTGACACTGAAGTTAGGGCTGACCCAAAGTATGTGTGATGGTGATACCAACTATCTTGGAGTCAGTGACAGCAGTAACTTCAGTAGCTCTCAAGCCAGAGACAGTAAGGCAACTGGCCAGAAAGAAATTACAGGGGATCCTTGTGTTAGCAATGGGTATAGGACTGGGTGTTGTTTGGCAGCTCCATTGCCCATAACAACCTCTGGGTCATGGTTCCGGGGTGAAGAGGGACACTTTGGATCAGAAGGGATGAAGGCCCCTAAGGAGAAATGTATCTATGCTTTCTATCTCACACAGTAAGCCAAAGTAAGGTCAAAATGGATAAATGATTTAGACATAAAGAGTGATATCATAAGTAAATTAGGGAAAGCATGGAAAATCTTACCTGTCAGTTCTATGGATAAGGGAAGAATTTGAGACCAAACAATAGAGAGGATCACAGGTAGTAAAATGGATATTTTTGATTATGTGAAATTAAAAACTTTTTGCACAAGCAAAACCAGTGCAGCCAAAATTAGAAGCAGGGTGGGAGGAGGGGTAGTTTACTGCAAGTTTCTCTGATAAAAGCCTCATTTCTTGAATATATAGGGAACTTAACCAAATTTCTAAAAATAGGAGCCATTTCAAAATAAGGGCCATTCCATAATTGATAAGTGGTCAAAGAATATAAACAGGCAGTTTTCAAGACAAAAACCCAAACTGTCAATAGTCACATGAAAAATGCTCTAAAAATTAAGTCACTATTTATTAGAGAAATGAAAATTAAAACCACTCTGAGGTATCACCTCACAACTATCAAATTGTGTAACATGACAGAAAAGAAAAATTATAAATACTAGATGGGATGTGGGAAAATAGGTACTGATGGAGTTGTAAACTGGTCCAACCATTTTGGAGAACAATTTGGAACCACGACTAGGTCTGTATTCCAAAGGGAAAATGATCTATGTATACAAAATATTTATGCAGTTTTTTTGTGTGTATGTTGTCAAGGAATTGAAGAATAGCTTAACAAGTTATGGTAAATGATTGTGATAGAATAGTATTATTGTGCTATAAGAAATGATGAGCAGGAGAGTTTCAGTACAACTTTGGAAGATTTATATGAACTGATACAAAGTGAAGTGAGCAGAACCAAGGGAACATTGTATACAGTAATAGCAATATTGTAATGTTAAGCAACTTTGAAAGCCTCAGCTACTCTGCTCAAGACTTGCTCTGCTCAAACCAGGAGAACATTGTACACAGTAACAGCAGCATTGTGTGATGATTAGCTTTGGTAGACTTAGCTCTTCTCAGCAAATGCAAGGATCTAAGACAACTCCAAAAGACTCAAGACAGAAAATACTATCCACATCTAGAAAAAGAACTATGGAGTCTGAATGAGGATTGAAGGGATGCTATTTGCTCTCTCTCTCTCTCTCTCTCTCTCTCTCTCTCTCTCTCTCTCTCTCTCTCTCTCTCTCTCTCTCTCTTTTTGTTTTGTTTCTTCTTTCTTGTGGTTCCTCCTATTGGTACAATATGACTAATGTGAAAATATGTTTAATATGAATGTATATGTAGAGCCTACCTCAGATTGCATGCTATCTTGGGGAGAAGAAAGGGGAGGGAGATGGAGAAAATTTAAAACTCATGGAAGTGAATGTAGAAAACTAAAAATTAATTAATTATTTTATTTTATTATTATTTATTATTATGTTATATTTTAATTTATTTTTTAAAAAAAGACATGCTCATGAGTCTGGATTCATGATAAAAAATACTATCAACCTCCAAAAAGAGAACTAATGAATTCTAAGTGCAGATCGCAATATCCTTTTTTCACTTTATTTTTCTTGCCTTTTTTTTGTAGCATGGCTAATGTGGAAATAACTTTTGCATGACTTCAGATGTATAATCAGTATCATATTGCTTGCCTTCTCAATGGGAGGGAAAGGGAAGAAAGGGGGAAGAGAATTTGGAACTTGAAATTTAAAAAAAATGGGTGTTAAAAATAAATAAATAAAATGTAAAGGAAAAAAAATTTTAAACCTTACAAATCAGGTCCCTATAGAGCTGGTTAGCTACATGTTTCCCTCATGGTTCTAGTGGTAACCCTGAAGGATATGAGTATAGTTTTCTAATGCTCTAGCTCATGAGACTCTACCGCTGTGATTCCTACTATGATTGTCAGTTGAGTCAACTATACAGTTTAGCTTTTAGAAAGAAGTATTTACTAAGTGTAGTATAAAGAGTACAGTAGAAGGTACATATAAAAGGTATAGTAGAAGATAGATATATATATATATATATATATATATATATATATATATATATATATATATATATATATGGTATAGTAGAAAGAGTTGGTACAAAAATCAACCTCCCTGACAAAGTCTGTGATATGTTCTCCCATTAGGACATACAGTGTCCAGGGTGAAGTGGGCTAAATCTTAGAAAGCCCATGTGACAAAAGGGTAATTCATAGCTCCTGGAAGTCCTTTTTCTGGAGGCTTAAAGACTCTTCTCTTACGTATGATATAGCTTTTCGGGGGGGGGGGTTTGCTGAGTTATAAATCTACGTCCAATATGTCCTTGGTTCCTGATTCAAGACCTGGATGACCTAGGGATGCTGCTTATATGTCTATTCTTCCCCCTCTCTTTCAGTCCCCTGACTTTATGTGTTTTTATGGGAAATCATACCCCTCACATTGGGGAAAATTCTTTGTAACCAGTGTTCTTGTTGCACCTTTTGAATAAATGTCTTTTTTAAAGTATTGAGTCGGCTGGCTGATTATTAAGGGGATATACACAACTAGGGGTTTTTGAGCTCTTGTTCAGAGGATAGCCCTCCTCTCCCACCCACACACATGCAGAGTTACTCCCAGAAACCTGAAAATAGTTACAGAGATGTCTCTGGGAATTAAATCCACCAAGTCCGAGTGTGAACTGGGGGAGTGAACCCAGTGTGAAACGTTTCATGTTTTAAAGTGTGCTGCTTATTAAAAAAAAAAGGTACAATAAAAATAAAAGTTCATACAGTCCTGTATTGTTGTCATTAATTACAGGAAGCCTAAGGTAATAATCAATATTTTCTGTAATTAGTTTTACTCTTGGACAAATCAAACCACCACCATCATCTCAACCATCGTCTCCGCTCAGATTCTGGTGGTAACAGTCCAACACCCCAAGTTCTAGAGCTCCATGCCCAGCAGTACTCTGACCCTAGATCTCTGCTTACAAACTGGCCTCTGTAGAGCAATGAGAGCAATTCGTGTAGAGGCCAACTGCCCAGCAGCTACAGTTACTGAAGACGCAGAAAAGAATGGTCTTGCCAAGAAAGGTCTTGGCCAACTTAGGTGGTTTAATATCAGAAGCGAATATGGTTTTTATCAATGTAGATGACTAATAATGATGCATTGCCATACGCCTTACTGCAGCACTGTTGCAGTGGTCCTTACCCTGAGGATCACTGGGCCATCCCTCTGATTTGGAGCTGGATCCTTCTAAATGTGTTGTTTCCCCTTATTAGAATGTGAGCTCCTTAAGGGTGGGAACTGTCTCCAGCACTTAGTATACTGTTTAATGCTATTTCATTCATTCATTCATTTATTCATTCCCAGAGAGAACCAGGTTTTTATTAGATCACTCAGCTTATAAAGGGTTTACTTCATAAGATAAGATGTAAATTCATAATTTTCTGCTTTTCATACTTAATTATATTGTCATTTCTTTCCATTCCAAAAACACTGATGAGATTGTTGTTGAGTTGCAATCCTAGATGTGAAACCCTTGGCCTCATAGTAAAATGCATTACCACTCACTTATGAAATGGTCATCTTAGGATAACAGGAGCATGTGTTGAGAACTAGAAGAGACTGTGAAGATCATCTAGTCTAACCCCCTCAATTTACAGCTGGGGAGACTGAGGCCCAGAGACAATAAGCAACAGAGTCTGTCTTTGTATACAGATCAGGCGTTCTTCTGCCCATTGTGGGTTGTTCAGTTATGTCCGGCTCTTCATGACCCCATTTGGGTTTTTCTTGGCAAAGATATAGAGTGGTTTGCCATTTCCTTCTCCAGCTCTTTTTATAAATGAGAAAACTGAGGCAAACAGGGTTGGGTGACTTGTCCAGGGTCACATACAGCTAGTAAATGTCTGAAGTTGGGGTTAAGTGACTTGCCCAGGGTGGCACAGCTAGTAAGTGTCTGAGGCCAGATTTGAACTCAGGTTATCCTGACTCCAGGCCTGGCACTCTATCCACTGTACCATATAGCTACCTTCTTTTCCCTGTACCTTGCTGCTTAGACACTTCCACTTACAGGTCTCCACCACCATGAAGTCCTGGTGAGAGAGGATCAACCCATGAAGATATGGACCGAAAAGAAGGTGCAAAACAGTTTTACTTTTAAGTGCATCTGTGACAATAGTTTAACTCACTGCCTCTTCTACCAGAGAATTTTATGTCCAGCTTCCCAAATCATGCGATGTGTTATAAACACAGCAAAGTATTGATGATTATGGGGAGGGAAGAGTAGAAATTAAAGGAGAAAATGTGGTCTGGTGGTTAGATCAGCAGACTAAATGCCAGGGGTTTAAGTTCTATTTTTGGCTATGCCACAGACTCCATGGGTGACGTTACTCTCAGACCTTGGCTCTTGGATCCCACGGGCTGAGCTGTCATCCTCCTATTCACAGTAGAGCAGCAAGTGGGGACCCGCACTGATTGTGTAAGGAACTCTGGAAGAAAACGAACCGTTTGACTTCATGGGAAAAGGGAGAATATAGTTGTTGGATGCTTTCGGTTCTAAGAAAAAGGAGCCAGACATCATGAGGCATGCCTGCAGGGCCTATTACAATTATAGGGAACTGGAGCCAACCTTCTTTACTTGTGAAACCCTAATCAACACAGTGTGTAGAAAAACTGGTGCTATAGACCTGCCTTTTTTTTCTTCCTAATTACATATATTAATACAGACCAATGATGTAAATCAAGTCTGGTTTTTCCCTTCTGCCTTCATAGTCAAGACTACACGTGTCAGGAAATCAGAGAATGTTCATATACCTTCCCCACCCGTAGAGACCCTTTATCTCTTTCCCTCTAGCAGCCCAGAAGAGCTTTGCTCTATAAATGTAAGTGAATTAATTGATCCATGGTTGATAGTTCATAAAAAATAGACTAATTTTGGAGGAAAGCAGCCAAGAAAACCATGATCTACACGATCCCTTTCTTCAAATAGATTCATCATGTGTATTCCTTTTCATTTCCACAAAATCCTTGTCAGCTAGAGAGGCACGTGGCACTCACATATATTTCCTGGCTGCTGGTATTTCCTGTGTGGATGCATTTCCATATGTGTTCCCTGGCCATTTATATTTTCTATGGTGTATCCCCCACATCCCCTACTGGTGGTATGATAACATATGGGAGAATTCACACCATAGCATGCAGGAGGGAGGAGAGAGGCCTTTCTTGTCTTCTTATTTGCTTTACTGTTTAATTAAATGTCTTTAGCTTTGAACTAATGTGTCTCCTGTCTGGTAGAATTTGACTAGGAGCTTATTGACAGAGTGCCTTAAAACTGGAATAATTTTTCTGGAGTCCCAAGTATAAGAAAGGTGTAGCCTAGGGGTATTACATGTATGGCTGGCGTATATGGGGTATTCAGGGAAGACTAGCACCTCTAATATGAGGGCTGCTCATCCACCTTTGGTATCCACCTTCTTCAACTTTCACCTCCAAGTGAGCTCCAAGAAGCTGTAGCATATACAACATACACATGCCAGTGAAATCATCTTGGCAGATGGGCTAAACAGGATTGAGAGTAATTGACAGCCCTTAAACCCGTAGGTGAGTTGGGGGGGATGTGTCTACCCCAAGTGTGTGAAAGAGTTCCCCCTTTGGAATGGATGGATGAGAACAATTTGTTCCAGTGGCTGTGAAGGTAGATGAAGTAAGTGCTGTGGAGCACTTAGAGCATGGTCAGACATCCAAGACACCAGGGCCATCTACTACAGCATGGGCCATCGCTAGTCATTCTGATTTTTGTGCTGCCATGGGACTTTCAAGGCTCTGGAAGAGAGAGTGAGGCTAACTACTTTGCGTGACTGCCTCACTTAAATCCAATTCATACACAAGTCAAGACATCATACTGTGCTGTCACTGGTCTTTGAAAATGAAGGATGGGGCAGCTAGGTGTCATCGTGGATACAGCACCGGCCCTGGATTCAGGAGGACCCGAGTTCAAATCTGGCATCAGACACATAACACTTACTAGCTGTGTGACCCTGGGCAAATCACTTAACCTATTGCCTAACAACCCCCCCCAAAAATGAAGGATGAACAATAACAGTATATGTATGGCAAGCAAATTGAGTTAAAGATACATGAAAAAGGTCTCCAGTATATTTTTATGTTCCTCAGTATGATGTAAGCTCCTTGATTACAGGGACTATTTCATATTTGTTTTTGCATTCCCAGCACCTAATTTAGCACATTGCATATCATGGTGCTTAAAATAGCTTTTTTGAATAGAAGTAAATTGAATTAAGATCTTACAAGTGTATATTCTGAAGTGATATTTTGCTTGTCTGCTATGTCTCTATTCTTTGCAAAGAGATTGACTACTTACTGGATAAGGTGGTTTCTAGGCTTTTTTTATGGTGATTAATTTATATTTGTCAAACCTCCCCAGGAAATGATGATATTCTGTTTTGATGTCTTTTCTTTTATCCATTTCCCATCAAGAGCTCACTTAAATATATCAGGTTGCCTCACTTGTATACTATACCTTCTCATTTTTATTCTTTCTTTTAATTTGATATTGATTTTGATCTTTGTTTCAAGAAGTTAATGATCTGGCTATACAGAGAATTGATTTGGAGATGACTTCTACTTTGTTAATTAATTGTTTCCAGTCTATAATCAGATTCATTTTTTATTTATTTGGATTTACTTTATTTGGATTTTGCCATATCCAATGCCTCCAGATTTCTTAAAGAAAATATATATGATTTACGGTCAAGAAACTTCTCTGCAGTTTTCAAGCCTTTAACATTATTCATTTCTTATTCCTGAACCATGTTTTCAAGCTTATTTTTGTCATCTTCCCCTATGTCCACCCTTGCATTGAAGTCACTGAATGTTAAAAGTACATATTGAATGAATATGAAGAGGTCTATTGAGTTCTTTGGAATAATTTTCAACTTATTCAACTTAGTTTTTTTTTTTCCAAATGTTTTTTCTCTCTGCAATATAAGATGATCAGATGTCCCATGAAATAATATTTCTTCTTTCCTTTGGACAAACATAAGCCAATTCAGCCAACTTTTTTGTTTGCCTTTCCAAAGAGACTATGAACTCTCCTTCCATCTCTCCTGGTTTCATATATTATGAGAATGCTAAGATTTATTCAATTTTTTCCCCTGTTAGTATGCCTATTCATCAGTCACTGCACCAAGATCTCACATTTAGAGTAATGATGGCAAGGTAATATTCTTAAATGTTAAAAATTGTTTTTCTTAGCCCCCTTTTCCTCCTTCCTGATACTCTGCTACCTCTCTGCATGCAAAGGGACCGCACAAAACTGAGGGCAATTGTGCATCTTTCTTTGCCTTAAGGGTTGCTGTGGTCAAAGAATTCATCCTCAAGTGGCCAGCTGATTTATAATGAGTTTCTCTGTAATGAACTAGTCTTGTTAATGGATAACAGATACAGTCTGTTGCTAGATCATACTTGAAGTCTTACTTTCTGTGTAATCCTGGACAAGTCGCTTAACCTGTTTGCCTCAGTTTCTTCAACTGCAAAATGGGAATCATAACATCACTTACCTCCCAAGGTTGTTTTGATGATCAAATGAGATAGTATTTGCAAAAGTGTTTAGCACAGTGCCTTGCACATAGTAGGTGCTATGTAAATGCACCTTCCCCGTTTCTAGCGTAGTAGAACCTGTCAGGACTTATGTTCTTCTAAGGCAGAGTTTGAGAACTCAAAGGTATCTATCTCCATACCATGACAAAGCGTTAGAGTAGGACTATCTGCACAGAAGAGACATTTGATAAGCATTTGTTGAACAGAATTTAACTCATTTATGTCTTCTGTGCTAAGGCTAATAAAATGATTAGAGGTGGTACTCAGCCTGAGGTTATCTTTCAAGCTAGTCAAACTAAAACACCTGTTTAACCATGGAGTTTGACTTTGGAGATTCCCCAGCCCAAAGAATGGAAACTGTACATAAGGGACTTGGGCACTAAATATGGAGTATTTCATGGCATGAGTGAGTTATAAGGTATCCCAGGAAATTAATAACATAAAAAAACATAATGACTATACTTTTGAATGATTATTTGTGTGCAAAGATTATTGAACTGGAAATAAGAGTTTAAGGGGAGTTTTAGTTGCTACTCTCATGCTCAAACTTCCGGGCTGTGATTGGGGCTTACTGGACACTAAATATAACTGCCTGTATGGCATGCTACACCCAGTTCCCATTGGTTCTATCCCTGACCTGGTTCTAGAAGATGCACAGGACTACAGATTTTTATGTCTTCAACTCTAAACTTATTTCTGATATTTGAGTTTTTTAGATCCAAATTATTTTACATACCTTTCTACATTGGTTTGTTCTATTGAATCCATACTATACTAAAATAGATCATATTACCACTTAAATTTCCATATACTGTATAAGAATTCCGTATGTACTGCCTCCTCCCCTACCACCATGTTCATGTGAACTAATACATAAGTAATGATGGACTGAATCATATATTCTATTAATGAATTAGCTGCAATTGCAACTGTGAAGTACTCTGATATTTCTGGATAGTGCCATTGCCTGGCTTCTTACTTCCTACAGGTGAATGGTTTGCACAATACTGTGCTTAAAATTCCCAAACCATTTTCCTTAAGAGCTTAATGTACATTTGAGTAATTAAGGTAACAAAACCTCCTCCTATTGAAAGGATAAAGGTCTATACAAATTTATTGTTAGCTTGTCTTTTCCTGAATCAAAGTCTTTCCTTGGGGGGCAAGTAGCTCAACCGAACACCATCACCCCATTTTCCCTCTACTGGCCAACATCCAGCAACCAATCACCTAGGCATTGAGATAAAGCTTGCAAAAAACTTGGCTGTGATCTGATTCATTGGTGAATACAAGAATTGTGCCCAATCCACTTCATCTTTTTTCTCTTTCTTTCTGGATTATCATGCTGAACTAAAGTTAGGGATCCTGTGACAAATATCAGATATGCCGTGAGGACTGTAATTCATTTCCTTTTTGGCAACTTTGAAAAGAGAGGGTATTCTGTCATTACTTTGTTTTAATTCCAAATTAGTAATAAGAAACTAAGAGAATTAAATACAAACCTCAGGGAACCTCAAGGACGCTTTCAAGTCCTCAGACAACTCTTGTCTGTGATTCCATACTTCTACTAAATTACTGGCTTATTCACCACTATTGCTAGTATTAGGGCAGCTATGTGGGGCAGTGATAGTGTTGGGCCTGAAGTCAGGAAGACTCTTCTTTGTGAATTGAAATCTAACCTCAGATACTCACTAGCTGTGTGACCCTGGGCAAGTCACTTAACCCTGTTTGCCGCAGTTTCCTCATCTGTAAAATTGTCTGGAGAAGGAAATGTCAAACCGCTCTAGTAGCTTTACCAACAAAACCCCAAATGGGGTCACGAAGAGTCAAACATGACTGAAACAACTGAATAAAAACAAAATTTCTGGTATTACCATTTCCATTTTATTATCTGATTACAATTCTTTGCATTCTGAAAAAGCTTTTTAATAGTATTTATTCAGGGAACTCAAAGTATTTAATAAATGTTTCTCCCTCAAACAAAATTGAGATATATAATAGGTATTTTGGATAGAAGGCATGGATATTTTATGTCATCCCTCAAGCATGAGAGAGTCACTTTTCCAAGAAATAGCACTTGGGGATGCATATTTTTAAGCTAAATTTAATTTATGGGTAATTATCTCCTTTCTGGAATATATCCATACCTGTTTGATCGTGTCCAAGTTGATGTCATTTGCATTAAGTATAAGCTTCTAGGTGCAGGCCCCATGTGCTTTGTCTGATGCCCAGAGCCGTGTTAACATCAGCATCCTCCATGGTATATCCCCAACCTCCTTTCCCAGACATCTCTCTCATGATTTTCCTCATCTACTCTCTGTTCCACCTACTTGGTTGATTCATTTTCCAGAGATCCCAAACCAAAAATGCAATAATTTGTCTTATACTTTTCTACTTTTCCCCCCTCCTCATTCTGCCAAACCAGAAAGTTGTGTCTCTTCCTTGCCATTTAAGCAGATCCTGCCCATTTTTGCTGTGCTCAATTCAAGTTCCTTTTGAAGTTTTCTCAATCCATAATGATTTCTCTCTATTCTGATATCCCTGATGTCACAACAATAATTGATATTAAGCTGATACTTTAAGCATGCTAGATCTGACACTCATTGGGCAATTAATCATCATTTTCACTGTCACAGAGCTTCTCATACTGTTACTTTAATGAGAAAAATACTCAAACATATAAATAAGCATGTTTTTGTTCTTCATTTCAAAGCGGATCAATGACATCATAGGGTGGTATCTTGACTCACTCATGAATGGGATTTAAGTGAGGCAGAGTTACACAAAGACATCAGCCTTACTCTCTCTTCTGGAGTCATTGAAGTCCAGTGGCAAGACAAAAGTCAGGACAACTAGTGATGGCCCAGGATATGGTGGATGACCTTGGCATCTTCTATGTCTGATCAAGCTCTAAGTGCCCCACAGCACCTGCTTCATCTTCCTACTTCTGTGTCCATTGAAACAAAGTGTTCTCATTCGCCCATTCTGCCAGGGAAACTCTTCACATGATTGGGGTAGACATCCCCCTAACTCGCTGACAGGTTAGCTTGTCTGCTGAGAAGGTTTTACTGGGGTGTGGCTACTGCATATGCTACAGCTTCTTGGAGCCACAGGCGAGAGTTGAGTGAAGGTAGATGAGCAGACTTGCAAAAGGTTCAGCAAGTCCTCACACCAGAGGTGCTAGTCCCTGAGCACCCCATCCATTCACATAGAAGAATACATAGTGTTATAATGTATGTGCTGGTGGCTAGTGTTGGAGGAAGTCCCCTAACTGAGAGGACTGGGTCCACTATCATTTTATCTCATCTCACCTGGGCCCTCATTGCAACAAAGCAATCTTCCTTTTTATTCTTCCCTCATTGATTCTTTATCACACTCCCAGCAGAGACTATTCTCTCCTTAAACCTCCCACACTATATTCTCCCTCTAGCCTCTCAGATGAAGAACTTGCCTTACATGTGACCTGAGAAAATAAAGACTATTTGCTGTGAGATTCTTCTTTAACCCTACTCTACATATCAAAAACCGTTGATATCACCTCACCTTCTCTTCTATCTTCTTCTAGTCTCTGATGGAGAAGTGATTATTCTGTTGGCCAAAGTCAACCCCTCTGGTGGTTGTTGTTGTTCGTTTTCAGAGGACCAAAATGACATCACACTGCTAGAGTCAAGTTTTAGTGTGTCCAACTGTGGCAGATCAGATCGATATGAGCTCAGAATGTTCTACTACAGGTTGGGCATAAATAAATAGTCTGTGTGGACTCTCTAAGTCTGCATATCTTGTGTTTCTCTTGAGATATTTCAATTCTGCTTTGCTCATAGGGCACAGCACTTTTTCTGATGTGGGCATGCCATGCTGAATGGTCCTGTGCCAGTATCTCCCACATCACCCAATCAATTCCAAAGTTCTTAAGAGAGACCTTGAGAGTGTCCTTGTATCACTTCTGACCACCATGTGAACACTTGCCCTGTGTGAGTTCTCCATAAAATACTCTTTTTAGCAAGCATATGTTTTGCATTCAAACAATGTGGCCAGCCCAACAGAGTTGTGCTCTCTGAAGTAGAGTTTGAATGCTTGGCAGTTTAGTTTGAGAAAGGACCTCAGTGTCTGGTAACTCACCCTGCCAGGTGATCTTCAGAATCTTCCTGAGACAATTCAAACGGGAGCGATTCAGTTTCCTGGCATGGCACTGGTATAATGACTGGGTTTCACAGGCATACAACAATGAGGTCAGCACAATGGTTCTATAGACGTTCAGTTTGGTAGTCAATCTAATATCTCCTGTCCCCCATACTTTCCTTCGGAGACTCCCAAACTCTGAGCTAGCTCTGGCAATGCGTGCGTCAACCTCATTATCAATGTGTACATCCCTGGAAACTACACTACCAGGGTAAGTGAATTTATTCACAGCATTCAAAACTTCCTCATTTGCTGTAACTGATGGTTCCATGTATGCATGGTGCGGTGGTGGCTGCTGGAGTACCTGTGTTTTCTTGGTGTTAATTGTTAGGCCAAAATTAGCACAAGCACTGCCCCACTTTCTGCCCCCACCCCCTGCTCCTGCCCCCACCAGTCTTCATTCTTACTTTGCTCTGTCTCTGTCTCTGTCTCTCTCTGTCTCTCTCTCTCCGATCTTTTTAGCTCCCATGTGTTCAACTATTATCTCTATGCAGATGACTCCCACATCTGCATATATAGTCCCCACATCTGTCCTGAGCTTTAATTCTGTATTATCAACTGCCTTCTGGGCATCTCCACCTAGATGTCACATGTATATATCAATATCAGCATGTCTAGAACAGAACTCACCCCTCTTCCTAACTTCCCTATTTCTTTCTTTCTTTCTTTTTTAAACTTCTCTATTTCTGTTAAGAGCACAACCATCCTCCAAATCACCAGATCACAACCTAGAAATCATCTGAGATTCACTCTCCTTCACTTCCTACATTCAATCATCATCATGACTTATTGATTTCTATTTGCCAATCATTTCTCACATCTTTCCCATCCTCTCCATTAACACAGCTATTAGCCTAGTTTAGATCCTCATCACCCCTCAACTTTAGTATATTAAGGATCTCATAACTCATCTTCCTGTGTTTAGCATTGAATATTCTGTGGTCTAGTTAAACTTATCTATTTGCTTCTCTCCTTCTCATCTCTTTGATGAGATGGGGTTGTCCCCCATGCCTGGAATGGTCTCCTCCTTACCCATGCCTTTAGGAACTCTTAGCTCCCTTCAAGGCTAGGTTCAATTGCAATTTTTGTCAAATAATGAGTTCTTATCCCAGAATCTGGGGTCTTTGGATTTATGAAACCCTAAATTATTATGATATTTACTACTGTCCTGTATACCTAATTTATTCCATTGATCCACCACTCTATTTCTTAGCCAGTGCCAGATAGTTTTGATGATTACTGTTTTATAATATAGTTTGAGATCTGGTATGGCCAGGCAACCTCCTTTCACATTTATTTTCATTAATTGTCTTGATATTCTTGACCTTTTGTTCTTCCAGTTGAATTTTGTTAAGAATTTTCTCTAGCTCTATAAGATAATTTTTGGTAGTTTGGCATGGCACTGAATAAATAAATGATATAGGTAGAATTGTCATTTTATTATATTGGCTCAGCCTACTCATGAACAATTACATTTTCCCCAACTATTCAGATCTGACTTTTTGTGTGAAAAAATCTTTTGTAATTGTTTTCATATAGTTCCTGGGTTTGTCTTGGCAGGTAGACTACCAAGTATTTTATATTGTCTACAGTTATTTTGAAAGAAATTTCTGTTTATATCTCTTGCTGCTAGACTTCATCAGTAACATATAGAAATATTGATGATTTTTGTGGGTTTATTTTGTACCCTGTAACTTTGTTAAAATTGTTAATTATTTCAGCTAGTTTTTTAGTTGATTCTCTAGGATTCTCTAAGTATACCATCTGCAAAGAATGTTAGTTTTGCTGCCTCATTACCAATTTTAATTTCTTCCATTTCTTTTTCTTCTTTTATTGCTAAAACTAATATTTCTAGTACAATATTGAATAATAGTGGTGATAATGAGTAGCCTTGCTTTCCCCCGATCTTATTGGGAAAGCTTCTAACTTATCCACATTGTAGATACTGATGGTTTTAGATAGATATTACTTATCATGTTAAGGAAAGCTCCATTTATTACTATGCTCTCTAGTTTTTTTTTTAATAGGAATGGTGTTATATTTTGTCAAAAGGTTTTTCTGCATCTATTGAGATAATCATCTGATATCTGTTGGCTTTGTTATAGATACAGTCAATTATGCTGCTGGTTTTCCTAATATTGAACCAGCCTTGAATTTCTGGCATAAATCCCCACCTGGTCATAGTGTATGATCTTAGTGACATATTGCTGTAATCTCTTTGCTAGCATTTTATTTAATTTTTTTTTGCATCAATATTCTTTAGGGAAATTGGTCTATAATTTTTTCTCTGTTTTGGCTCTTCCTGGTTTAGGTATCAGTGAAATATTTGTGTCATAAAAAGGAATTTGGTAGGACTCTGAGTATGACTGATTTTTGTAAAAGTTCTATGTCTACCCTCCAAATTAATATACTCTCTAAGATTCCCATTCAATTCTTTCCATAAGTCTATCAAGTCTAATTTTCCAAATATTTGTTTAAATCAATAATAACCTTCTTGTCTTTCTATTAGATTTTTCAAATCCTCAAAGTGAATCATTAAAGCTTCCTCTACTAATACCTTGTTGTGTAGGTCTTTCTGCACTTCAGTTAACTTCCTTTAAGTGCATATGAACTATGCCAATTTAATATTGATGTCACTTATTTTTCTATGTTGCCTTTAGAGAGAATTAATTTTCTGTCTTGAAGCTAATCCTTTTGACTTCTGCCTCATTCAAAATCATGTCTGTAAATCTTGCCTTTTTAGAATTGGTATATAGTAAATTTTGTTTTGTTTGTATCCAATCCAATTTTAACCCCTATGTGTGAGCAAAGCACACACCCACATCCACACACACCATCTCCCCTCTACCCACACCAAATAACCCATAGAATTTCATTTTTATTATTATAATCTTCCCTGACTATTTCCTTATTCCCAATAGAAGTGTAGCTTAGTAATCACCTTCTTATTCCTACCTTTGTGTTTGTTTATTCTTCAATATATTCTTTCCTATTCCTTCCATCCTTTTTTCCCCCTCAAGGTGGCTTACCTCTCTATGTTTTCATTCTATGGATTTTCTCCCTCAGTCATTTCTCTTAATATCTCTATTACAAGGTTGGAATTCAAGGAGACAATAGTCACATGGCACACACTAGGAGTCATTTATTAATCATTACTGACTTTAAAGTCTTATTTACATTGATATGGATCTACTTTATGGTTGGTTTGAATGTTACTGAGCCTTGCCCAGAATTGAGCTTTTGTTTCATTTCTTTCTTCGTTTTTAACAAATTCTTTGGTTGTGTTAAAAACTTTTTTTTGTGAAGGAATAAGCCCAGATGTTGTGATTTGCCTGAGATCACATGAATAATTAGTGGCAGCACCAGGATTTAAATCCTGATCCTCTGATTCCAAATTAAATACACTTTTAATTGCACCGAGTTGTGAGATAGTTAAACGGTATCCTGTGGCTTCTATCAATTTTTAATTTTCCTTCTGTTTTCAATATTTCTAGATGTTCTTATATTATTTCCTAAAATTTGGCATTTAGACTATTTCTAGAAAACCAGTAATTCTCAAACTGTATCATAGAACTTTGTCCCCTAGCTCAGTTATCTTCATTTATAGCGATCTCGAACCTTTTTTTGTGCTCTTTTGAAATTTTGATTTTATTATTTATTTTATCACTTTTTCGAATTATCTTCTATTTGTGCCATTTTATTCCTCAAAGGATTCACTAATTTTAAAAGACTTTCCATGAGCTCTTTCAAGTTTACTGTTCTTATGATTGTCTTTTCACGAATCTGCTTTTGTCTATCCATGCTTAGATGCCATGTCTACCTTAATTTTTCTTATTGAACTTATTAACTAGTCTGAAGGTTATCACTTCAGACAAACTTAACGTAATTTTGCCTCTTGGTGTCTTTTAGCTATTGTACTGTTCTTGCTTTTTAAAGGCTTGTGTTCATTTATCCCACAATGCTTATTCTTCCTCCTAAGTTCTTTTCCCTACTAGTATTTTCACTTGTTCTTTTCATTTTCATACGAGGTGATTCTCCCTGGAAGGATTTTTCCATTCCCTTTTAAAAAATTGCTCTTTATTTGCTTTATTTGGTGCATTTGCTGTTTTGAGACAAAGAAGGAAGATTTGGCCTGATTATGACCACTCAGTCGTATTACCAAAACCAATCCTTTAGCAATTTTGGACCTAAGATTGTGAAAGATTACAGCCCAATCCAGCAAGAAAAAAACAAAAAAAAAACTTTCCTAGGAATTCACACAACTCAGAGAAAGAAAAAGAAGGGAAAGCTACCAATGGAAAAAAAAATAGCTACCCCCTCCCCCCTACACATACAACTCTTGCTCTGCTACCAAGAGATCTTACCTAGCTCACTATCTAATTCTCTTTCCAAGACAAAGTATTTTGCAACAATAATATAATGGGCTGACCTAACAAACCTTGGTCCATAAGTCTTGCTTCTCCTTGTTTTCATTTGCTGGCTAAAGGAAGCATCATAATAAGAGAAAAGATGGCCCAGTCTTCAATGGTTATTAATCATCGTCACCCCCATAGCTCAGCTGCCTTGGCTTTGCTTAGCATGGTTACAATAGTAAAATAGAAAAAACAAATTATTCAGCTTATCTACTGTGGGAAAAACAAAGATGCAGTTGATTGAAATAACATTTTCAACCTGAGATTCTTAAGTACTTTCTTGCTGGTATGTCTACTGGCTACATCCCCATGTAGAAAGGACAATAGTATGTTTCTGTTGTTGTATAAACAATTCATGAATATTACTATGTGAGAAGATCATGTTGAAATACCTGCAACTGATTTAACCAGAATGAAAAAGCTTGGTTAATTCAGCTAAGTTTAAGTCCATGATACGACTAAGACTCAAAACCTGACAAGGTCTGTCACTTACAGTGATAAGTTCTTAGACGATAACGATTGAATTCTATTCTAGTTCACCTGTACTGTACATCGGTGTAGCCAAGTGAAAAAAAAACTTACTAGATAGTAGTTGAACAAATCAACTAACAAGGATTTATGAACTAATTACTATATGTAAAGCATTGTGTTGAGGCTTCAAAGAAGAAAATAAAAAACAACTCATTCTCTGATGTAAAGGTGTTTACAATAGATTGCTAACTGAGAAATGAGGTAAGAGTTTCACTGTCTCTAGGTGGTGGCATAGCAAGACAAAATTTATATAGAACTTTACAGTTTGCAAAGGCTTTGCAGGTTCAGAGCCACAGATCTGTAGACCTCCCAGGTCACTTACCTGTAGGCTGAAACCATGATCATGCTCTAGGGTCAGAAAAATAGAATTGCTGGCCTACCCCTAAGACTGCATTATTGAGCTGAAGTGCCATCCTGCATACCCACCCCTGTTCCAGACCCTTAAACTAAATCCAGGATCCTGCCCTGGGTCAGAGCAATAAATCTGTAACCCCCTCTCATGCCCCATCTTCCCCATGTGGCATTGTAGAAAAAGTCTAGCAGAGTCTCAGGCATGCAGCTTGGAGAGAAATGAAGACATGGCTGGCCTGTGCCTTATCCTTAAAAATGGAAGTTCTGGGAGTAACCAGCCAATCAGAAGGAAAGACTGCAGGGATGGAGGATGCTTTCAGTGTGTGAAGTCTAAGAGTGAAGGGAACTTCAGGGTGAAGAGGTTTTTGAAGCATTCTAGAACCATATTATTTTAAAGTGGTAAAAATGGTACATGAATGTTAGCTGTGATTACTGTTGTGGTGGTTATTATTATCCACAATTGTTGGGACACAACACTGATGCATTAAAATTTAAGAACGATGTTTCTTGATAGATGCTGCTCGATCAGGTGGTCTCCAAACTGTATGAAGTGAAAAGCTTTTGAAATACAGAAATCTAGCAGAGGAGATCCAAATCATTTGGGAATAGGATCCAAATACCTCCTGAAACTGACCCCTAACTACTTTCAGTGAGTCAACAGATGAATAATACTCATTTAATTACAAAAAAAGTAGTCATTTTATTCACCTATGCGATAGACCACATTAAATGTACAAGAGTAATAGAACTACAATGACTTTGTCTCAGGCTAGACTGCAACAAAAAAACTAGATAGGCACTATAACATTTTTTATAGATAAAATTGATCTCAATAACTCCCAGACCATATCACTCATCTATAAAAAATGCAAGAATAATGTTTTTGATACATATAGCAATGTCCAGTACTTACAAGAGGCAACATGATATAGTCATCAGAACCTTGGACTTGGAATCAGGAAGACTAGGTTAAAACCCAGCTTCATGGACTTCCTAGGCAAATCACTTAACCTCCTTCTATCTCAGACACCTCATCTCTGAAATGAAGAGGCGGGCCTGTATGGCTTCAAAGGCCCCATTCTAACTTTAACTCTATTCTCTGAAAGAAAAAATTTCCAAGTATAGAAACCTAGTAAAAGAACTCAAACCAATGTGAGAACAGAAGGAGACAACATTTCATCCTTATCATCCTGTCTGCGGCTGGACTTATTCAATAATAAAAAGCAGTCATTTTATTTACCTGTGTCATAGTCAAGAGAAATAAATAAATAAATAAATAAAAATAAACAACAAACAAACAAACAAATAAATAAATATGTACACACATATACACATATGTATATATACACATAATATATACACACATAGATTTTATACATATGTATATGTACATATATATTCACACACACATTTATGTATCTATAACACAGCAGAATAATGACTTGTTCTGGGGCTGTTTCTATCTGAATTCCATCAACCAAGATGAAAACTATTTTAATAATGCATCCATTATTTTATAATAACATTAGTAATAAATATAGCCTTCATCCATTAATTCAATTTGACCTCCACCAGGCCCTAGTGACCTGCAGTTTCATATAAAAAAACATTCCATGTTCATGTATTGCTAAGATTATAGTAATAAACCTACTCATTTCAAACCTAATGCCAACCATAGCAAACTTTCACATGCACAATTCTCCATCAATAGACATGATTATCTTCATTTGAATTAGAACTAAAAATGAAAAGAATGTCCTATCAAAATGAAAATGCACTGCTGTAAAATTCACCTCTTTATGCTTCATAAACCCGCATCAAATTATATGGTCCAGTGAAATCACCAGCATTTAAATATATATTTCAGCCTTCAAAAGAAGATAGCTTTTGTTCTCAGCCATGTCATCTGCTTAAAACTGTATTACAGTATCCTCAGATCTCTCGCTGATCTGTAACATAATGTTAGCCCCATTTGTTTCTATAAAAAATTATGTTCATCAATTTGTTTCTCCCCCAAAATGTTTCACAATTCTCATAATTCTCAAATCAGTTATTTCTTCTGTTGTTGTTCAGTTGTTTCAGTTGTGTCTGACTTTTTATGACCCCATTTGGGGTTTTCTTGGCAAAGATACTGGAGTGGTTTGCCATTTCCTTCTCCAGCTCATTTTACAGATGAGGAAACTGAGGCAGACAGGGTTAAGTGACTTGATCAGGGTCACACAGCTAGTAAATGTCTGAGGCCAGATTTGTCAGGTCAGCAGGATGAGGTGAATCAACTGGAGTGATAAGTCTTCCTGACTTCAGGCCTGACACTCTATCTACTTTAGCACCTGGCTTACTTTAGCCAGTGAAGACTTCAAAGACCTATTTGATTGTCATTCTTGACAGGCACGAGAGGCCTGGAATGGCAGAAATCTCCTTTGAGGAGATGTGTTTATCAATAATTCAGAACAAGGAGATGAAACTTCATGATCCCTGATGCCAGAGATCTTCATTCTTCTGTGGTTAGAAGTTTCTTTTTTCTTTTTTGCCTGAAATTTCATGATTGGTGAAGGTAAGAGGGGATGGCCATTCTATGATGGACACATGCAGTCCCATTGAAGTAGAAAAAGTTTTTTAAAATCTTGTGTGTTGGAAAATGGACTTGTGTGTTTATGAGATTATACATTAATAGAACTGACTTCTCACCAAGTATCAGAACCTTAAGAACACTTAACAGATATGTTCCCCTTTGCTGTCAGTATTGGTCTAGCCTGGTGTCACGAGGCAGTCATCTTTGACTTTATGTTGCAGATGACAGAAGGGGCATTGGTCCCAAATTCTTCACTGAGGTAGTCAAACCAACTTTATTCAATTTCAACACTGCTGCCATCACCCCCACCCCAACTCAGACCAGTATCCAGTTAACTCAGATTCAATATTAGAATAAAATGAGGCATTTGTAAGTCACTCAATGATTAATTTAACAAATAATAAAATTCAACACAATACAAGTGTGTTTACTAAACCAATAGAATAGAAAGGATATTCAATGAGCATACATCAGTACTTAGCTTGGACAGACATAACCCACAGGTCTCCATATAGAAACTTGTAAGGTCAGTAGGGTGAGGTGTGTCAATTTGAGTGATCTCAGGACATCTGCCAAGTCTGAAGGGTTCCAATTCCACATGGGTACTCTCTTTTTTTAAATGTTCTTTGGTGATCAGGAAGCCAGGTCAATTTTGCCAGAGGCTATCAGGAAGCTGTATCAAGGAAGGCACAGCTTAAATTTTAGTGCCCTAGAAAAGTCAAGTCTGAGGGAAATCTTCATTGTCTTTGAAGGAAAAATTAACCTGATTTGCAAAGGCTTAGGATATTGCTTTCACAACACCCAACCCATTTAACCACACCAAGCTTTTCTTTTTCCATTTTTAAGGGTTGAGAGCCCTAGTGCTTTTTAGTGGTAACATTCATTGCCTTTCCATTTAGCCATTTCCCTCTAAGAATTATCTTCTTCTGTGCCTCATTTTTGGGGTATTGCTATTGAGGCAGTAGGTGATGGTAAGAATGCAGGTCATTGAGTTATTCAACAAATTATCCCACCCTGAATTAGGTTAGTTATAACATGATATGCCTTTATGCTTTAACCAAGGTAGAACATGTCTCAATCAATCAAAGACCTTATCTTAATTGTGAGAAGTTCTGGAGAGTCATTAAATGAACTGAAGTTGACTGGAAGGCTATTCCATTTGGCTGAAGTCACATGCTGGGGGCTTGTATAAAATCGGAAGCTAGTTCTGAACATAGGACACTCAAGTGAGTGGTGAGCCAAGAAAAAGTAGCTCCAGCCAAGGCCAGAGAATGAACTTATGAACTTCATTGGGTCAGAGGATATGGATTTTCCGTAAGTGTCTGAATCTTAGAAATATCCCCAGAACAACTGTTGTGGTGTGCATAGCAGGAACCAAAGACAGACATAATGAAGAAAGGTAGATTCAAGGCTGTACAAGAAACCCAGAAGAAAATCTATACCCTACCCAAGGGGAACATACAGAAAACTCTATCAAAAAGACTTCCAGAATTTCTACTAGGTGTGCTCTCTAAGCTTGAACCCAATTTTACCCTGGACCCTCCATGCACTGATAGAAGAATGTGTCGTAAATTGTGGAGGAAATGTTTAGACCAACTATGCCACCATTATAAATACTCATTTCTGAAAGCTAATTTACTCTGATTTTGATTTTAATAATAGTTATTGGAGAAATTCAAAAAAATTTTAAAAATGGATAAAACTTGTTAAAAATTGATAGTTATTGGGGGAAAACATATCAGTGGGCTTCATGAGCTATATAGTACTATATCTCTAGTCTCCAACCTTTACCCCTCACCCCCAGAAAACCCTCATTCTGGGGACCTGAGTCATCAGTTTGAGTGAGAATTGGGATTATAACTCTAGAAACTGTGCCACAGAAGGTGGAGAAATACTATTCTTGATGAGCCTTACCATTTTCCATGGTCAAATGCTATTGCAAATACAAATAAAGCCATGAGTAGGTTCCCTGCTAGTTGCAAAACCCAAAGCCACAGCCAGGAGAGAAGTACAGAACATGAGCAACAGGGAGTGGGGGTTATAGGGATTTCTGTGTTTAAACAGATGGCTTAGAGCTCCCAGGCTGAGTGTATCAGACAAGGGAGTTCATGCATGAAGCAGCAAGGCCAGAGATAGAGTGGAGGCACTAGCAATGTCTACTCAAGGTTGCCCAGCAAGCAAAGAATAAAAACACAAGCTTCAACCACTGCAGACCACAAAATGTAACTAGGAAAAGATAAGTGGCTTTAGTCATTTGAAGGATATAAAGACTTTTTTTCCTGAAGCAATGTGTTTATTAAAATTAAACCATGCCAAAATACGAGGCAATATGACTTAGTAAGTTAGTAATCACTTTACCCTTGGTTCTACTCCAGTTCAATTAAAGTTTAATAAATATTTGTTGAATTTATTCAATTCTTCAACTCAACAAACATTTATTGGGCATCTCTTCAATTCATAAGGGAGTCTTCTAGATGGTGAAGGGAATATAAAGGTGAAAAGGACATGTCATTAATTATTGTGTGATCTTATTTTCAATCTCTTTGTTTCTGTCTTCATTAATTAGGAAAATAATGCCAATTTGACTCCCATTTGCTCTAAGGAATAACTAATGAAAACATTTTGGCTAGCACGTTTTATGTATGAATGGTATTAAAGAATCAGTTGGCCATTTCTTTGTAAGCATTTAAGAACAGCAGGTGTAAGACAGATCCCTTTTGCATTGTTCAGTTCAGTAAAAGCATTACATCTTCAGTATTTTTCTTTCTAACACACCCAGAGTGGGGAGTGATACAGGATGCCAGCCATTTTGATATTATGATACCATTTACATAATACAACAGTACCTGATACTTCAACTTTATGGACTACAGCCTGCTCTTGCCTAGGGTTTTGCATTGCAATGCTTCGGACTCTGAACAATGAAAGATAGTTTTACAGAAAAATGGCACATTTGGCTGGATACATATTCTCAGATTTCATGCAAAATTAACAAGGGCAAATGGTATTCAATATTTAGATTTAGGCCAAAGGAGCATATATAATCCATGTCTGGATCACAGATTTAGGTCTAGAAGGTAGAGATCACGGAAACTAACTCCTCTATTTTACAGAAGAGGAAATTGAGGTCTGGAGAAGTAAAGTATCTTCTCAAAGTCACACAGATAGTAAGTGGTTATAAGAAATGAGATTTGACTCTAGATTCCGTGACTCCAAATCCAGGGCTCTTTTCACTAATCAAAGCTTCTGTAAATGTATATACTCCTCCAAAAGAAGATTTTTTTTCTAAAAGAGGACCTTACCATGTTCTCCACATTGTATCTTATGGAAGGAAGGATTTTCTTCTTATTTTTCCAAATTTGAGGAACAAGGGGTGGGAGAGAAGTGGGAACACTAGGAAATGGAAAAGGAAAGAAATTGAGACCACCTTGGGCTCTAGCAGGTCATTTAGATTGCTTCAGGGTAATGTGATTTTACTCCATCTCAAATAATCCAACTTTATTTTCCTCTTCCTTTAACAAATCATAGACTTTAGGATCTTATTAAAGAATATTTACTTATAGAAGAGGAACATGAGGCGTGGGATGGGGAAGTGGCTTCCCTGAGGTCACAGGGTAGGGCAGTAGTGGAGACAAGACTAGAACCTGGCTTCCTACTGACCATCCTAGATCTTTTTTTTCTCCAATATACTAAACCGCCTTCCTTAAGCCCTCTCAGATCAAGCACCACCTACAAGGGATTGACCCCTATTCTCAAGTTTTCATATAATCATGATGAGACAGCAACTCACATTGACACAGCACTGACCAGTCTGATTCTCAAAGAACTTTCACTGGAGTCATGGAATACTTAGGCTTTAATCTTTCCTTTTTCCTTCTGCTGTTGGTTCATCAATTGAGGAACTTGAGTAAGTCTTAGACTCAAAGGACTAGAAGCAGTGGCATACTGGTCAATGGCTCTCTGGGGAAAAAAAACAGTGTGTGTGTGTGTGTGTGTATGTGTGTGTGTGTGTGTGTGTGTGTGTGTATACACACACATATTTTTTTTACTCATATTTAAAAATTTTTTTTTGTTTTGTTTTTTATTAATTTGTTTTGATTTATCAACAATCGCTTCCATAAGCTTTTGAGTCTAAAATTTTTCTCCCCCTCCCTCCCTATCTCCCTTCCCAAGATGGCTTGCAATCTAACATAGGCTATACATATACATTCTTATTAAACATATTTTCACATGAGTGATGTTGTAAGCAAGAATTAGAATTAATAAGAGGAACCAGCAGGAAGAGGAAACAAAACACAACAGAAGAAAAAAAATAGCCAGTAGTATGCTTTGATCTGCATTCAAACTCCATAGTTCTTTGTCTGGATGTGGATAGTATTTTCCATCATGAGGCTTTTGGAGATGTCTTTGAGCCTCGTATTGCTGAGAGGGGTTAAGTCTATCAAAAAGTCAGTCATCACTTAATGTGGCTGTTACTGTGTACAACGTTTTCCTGGTTCTGCTCACTTCACTCAGCATCAAACCATAGAAGTCTTTCCAGGTTTATCTGAAGTCTGCCTGTTCATCATTTCTTATAGCCCAATAGTATTCCATTACATTCATATATCACATTCAGAATTATGATAACTATCTGTGTCTTTCTCTTCTTCCTTTCCCCCCTCCTCTGTTTATGCTTTTCTTTCTCCTTTCTCCTTTTCCCTCCTCACTTTTGTTTTGCTTTTGACCACCACCTCCCTCAGTCCCACCTTCCTTCTATTAGCTCCCTCCCTTTTCTTTCCCCTTTTCCCTCCTACTGCCTATAGGGCATGTTAGATTTCTATACCTAACTGATTATGTTATTCCTTTCTTAAGCCAAATCTGATGAGAATAAGGTTCAAACAATGCTCACCTCCCTCCTTCTTTCCCTTTTCTGGAATAGTTTTTTGTGCCTTTTCCTGTGATGTAATTTACCCTTGTCTGACTCCTCCCTTTCTCTCAGTACATTTTCTTAGATTGGATTAATTCACTTACTTGGATCCATTTGATTAGATTTTTTTTGTCATTACATCAAAGTCAATTTATACCCACCCCCTTTATGTATACCCGTTTAATATGGTGTAATAACAATACAGTTCTCAAAGGTTCCAAGTGTCATTTTCCTTTGTAGGGATGTGAACAGTTTGCCCTTATTAATAACATGTTATTTCTTTCTGTCCCATTTACTTTTTTATGTCTTTCTTGAGTCTTGTATTTGAAGATCAAATTTTCTGTTGAGTTTTGGTCTTTTTATCAGGAAGGTATGGAAGTTCCCTGTTTCACTGAATATCCATCTCCTCCCCTGAAAGATCATGCCCATTTTCATTGGGTAGTTGATCCTTGATTGTAATCCAAGCTCCTTCGCCTTACAGAATATCATATTCCACACCCTACAGTCTTTTAACGTAGAAGCTGGAAGGTCCCGTGTAATCCTGACTGTGATTCCATGATATTTAAATTGTTTCTTTCTGGCTGCTTGCAGTATTTTCTCTTTGACCTGGTAATTTTGGAATTTGGCTACTATCTTCCTTGGCGTTTTCAATTTGGGATCTCTTTCAGGAGGTGATCAGTGGATTCCTTCTATGGCTATTTTACCCTCTGGTTCTAGGACCTCAGGGCAGTTTTCCTTTATGATTTCCTGAAAAATACTGTCCAAGCTCTTTTTTTCATCATAGACCAATTTTCAGGTAGACCAATAATTTTTAAGTTGTCCCTCTTGGATAGATTTTCCAGGTCAGTTGTTTTACCAATGAGATATTTTACATTTTCATCTATTTTTTCATTCTTTTGTTTTTGTTTGACTGATTCTTGCTCTCTCATAGAGTCATTAGCTTCTATTTGCTCAATTCTAATTTTAAACAAATTGTTTTCTTCTATTAGATTTTGTACCTCCTTCCCCATTTGGCCAATTGTATTTTTTAGGGACTTGTTTTCTTCAGTGTACTTTTTTTCCACTTGGCCTTTCCAGTTAATCCCTCAAGCTAACTGGGCTACTGGACTGCTGCATCCCATCTTTCTTCTGGTTCAGCTTCAGGGTTTTTCCTGGGGTGATCCACACACAATATACTTTTAAGTTTAATACATATCATTAACATTTTCTTCATCATTTTCTTAAGTCTAGACAACTAACAAAACAATAAATCAAGCTCTGATTTGTAGTAATTGCTGATTTCCAAGGTGTATAACACCCAGACTGAAAATTTGACAATTGGCTATTGCCAGCCAGTCGGAGTCGACTTCAGCGCGCCACTGACTAGAAGGGACCTTCAGAGGTTATCTAATTGACCTAACATTTAGCCCAGTGCCTGGCCAAAATAAGCACTTCATAAATGCTTGTTGATCTGACTTTACTCCATTTTTGATAGGACCTTATATAAAACCAGAAAGATACTGATAGCTTTTGTCATAAAAATTTCCGAAGCAGATTCCACATTCTTCCCAGGTAACCTGTTCCAATGTCTCAGAACCCTAAGAGTCAGGGAACTCTTGCTAACATCAAACTTAAAATCAGTTCTGGCATAGTTTAAGACAATGTATTGCTCCTGGTAAACATATCCAAGGTAAAGAATGAGTTACTCTATGAAAATAACTATGAATTTTTGTTTTATTGCTCTTGTTTCCTACATTCTTTCGGGAAGGGTGGTTTTAAGGATAGGTGCAACAAAAGTGGGAGGACAAGAATTTAAAAAATTTTCTTTTTCCAAAAATTTTATTGATCCCCTCCACCCCCCACAGTACACTCATTTTCCAATATACCCTTCAACTTAAGAACCTATCATTCCAGAGACCATGTCTCCTGACATATTCCCCACCTGTAGATTTCCCATCTTTCTGCTGCAGGGAGTGGCGTATTTTTTTTTGGTCATGTATCCTCAAGGACTATTTTACTTTCGTTCAAGACTATCATTTTTCTCTTAAGTTGCATTCATTGGGAAAAAAAAACATTGATCATAATTACCTATATTATACTTCTTCATGTAGTCTGACTGTATAAGGTTTCCCCTCATTCTTCTCTTCTTTTCTTTAAATGAAATAATCCAAATTATGCTAGCCTTTCCTCAGAGGGCATATTTTTCATTCCTTTCTTCTGAGACCCTGGCAAAAACTGGCCACATTTTTTTTTTGTTCCAAGGCCCTGAAATGGTCACACTACCCTCAATGCAGGGCTGTCTATAATAAGAGGATTAGCTCATTGTTCCTACATACTGTGCTCCTATTTATACTGATAGTTGTGTTTATGAAAGAAATTGGACAAGTTCAGACAAATTATGATTCCACAGCAGGGCATGTAAAATACCTAAGGAATCATTCAGAGTTATTTAAAAGCAGGTTAGAGAGGAGATGATCGGGAATGAGTTAATTGAACCAAAGGTTGACTATGTCAGATTTCTTCACCTGAAAGGCACTTTCGAGCTTCCTGAACTCTATCCTGTGATATTTAAATTAATGGGAATACATATCACCAAGCTGACCTACAAAATCCTTTATTCACTTTTTTGTGTGTTTAGTTGTTTCAGTTGTGTCTGACTCTTTGTGATCTTATTTAATGTTTTCTTGGTAAAAATACTGGAGTGGTTGACCATTTCCTTCTCCAGCTCATTTTGTGGATAAGGAACCGAGGCCAACAGGGTTAAGTGACTTGCCCAGGATCCCGAAGCTAGTGTCAAAGGCCAGGTTTGAGCTCAGGTCTTCCTGACTCCAGAGCCAGCACTCTATCCACTGTGCCACACACTTTACACCCTTAATAAATGTAAATGTTTACTATAGTAACATTTTCGCAAACTGTTCTAAGCAGAAAGTTAAAAGTATTTTTATCTTAGCTATAACAATAAATATATTATCAAAACAATAAATTTTGCATTACTAGATAAATTTGGGTTGTCGTTTTTTCAGTCTGCTCATAGATGGAAAATATAAACACTAGCACAAAAATACAGGAAAAAAAGAGAATCTTAAACTATTTGTGCTGTTTCAGTATGAAATACTTGTGTTTTATTTATGTACTTATTTAATGAATTTAACCTCAATACTTTAAAAATATTATTTTCAAATCAAAGATGAATTAGTAATTGGAGTCATGTTCTGCTCCTTAGATTTTTTCCCCTGCACTGATTCATTGTTTGACTTTGGAAGTGTCAGGCCCGTTGGTTCTTTCTAATACTTGTAAAATTTGGAGAAGTAGCAAATCATTTCATCGGGTGGCGGGGTGCATTTTTAAACATCAGTCCTTTGGATCTGGTTGGTCATTGCATTGATCATAGTCTCCTCACAGAGGCATTATGGGAAACAGAGAATTTGAGGAAGACTTCAAATGAAAAAACAGGGATGAACTGTCTCTTTTAAGTTTTAGCAGTAATAATTTCCACTGTTTGAACCAAGACAGCAGAGTTTCTTGTATTCGACACCTGTATAGTCAGGCAGTGACCAGCAGAATTCCATAGCTATGACAACTGTCTAGAGACCAAGGTGGCTTTTTAGCTTGCATGCCTGAGAGCCATTTGAATAAGAGGCTTTCCTAATTAGATTCATGGAAGCCTCCACCTGGATTGAATGAATGATGCCAGAAAATTCCTCTAGCTGTTGTTTTTTGCTGTTTTACTGTTTCTTTTAAAAAAAAATCTGTACTTAGTAAATACTAAATAGAATGAGCATTGGCATATACACAGTAGAATACAAAAAGAGGATTGTACGTGAAACTATAGCTTTCTATTATGCATACAGTAGCTTGCTTTTCCTTTAAAGTATATAATAAGATCAACTTATACCTTTCAAAATTATTCTGCTTGTCTGTCATTTCTGACCATCCTTTTGTTCTTTCCTCTTTATTAAAAAAAGATATCCCCCCTTTTTTCCTTCTTTCCTTCCTTCCTGCTCCACTTTCTCCTACTCTATCCCAATTCCCATTAGCCTTCAATTCCCCCCCCCACTCCTATGGAAGAAAGAAAAAAAAGAAAAACAAAGTTTTTGTAACAAAAATACACTGTCAAGAAAAACAAATTCCCATACTTACTGTGATAAAAATGAATGTCTCAGTCTACATCTAGTGTTCATCACCTCCTAGGGTCTCTAGGGATCCTAAAACCATAAGACTTTTTTTATCTTTAATCATGACCAAACATATATATATGAAATCTCATGTGATAGCTATATGACAAAAAGTAATGAAAACAAAATAATTCCGTATCAGCTAATTTTTCATGTATATCTATGGGAATAAAAGTTAATTTCAAAAACATTTAATGCCATTTTCTTTCTTCATAATATTTTATTTTCCCCCAGTTACATGTAAAGACGATTTTTAACATTCATTTTTAAAGATTTTTGAGTTCCAAATTTTTGCTCTTTCCCTCACTGCTCCCCTTCCTGAGACAGTAAGCAATTTGATATCAGTTATGTTCAATCATGTTCAATCATGCAAAACATATTACCATATTAGTCATGTTGTGAAAGAATACACATACCCAAAGGAAAAAAAAAACTAAATACAAAAAGCAAAAACTAGTGTGCTTCTATCTGCATTCAGACCCCATCAGTTCTTTCTCTGAAGATGGATATCATTTTTCATAGTCCTTTAGAAATGTCTTAGGTCATTATATTACTGAGAATAACTAAATCATTCGCAGATGATTATTGTACAATATTGCTGTTAGTATGTGTAATATTCTCCTGGTTCTGCTCATTTCATGTTGCATTAGTTCATATAAGTCTTTCCAGGTTTTTCTGAAATCTACCTGCTCATCATTCCTTATAGCACGGTAATATTCCATTAAAATCATATACCATGATTTGTTCAGCCATTCCCCAATTGATGTGCATCCCCTCAATTTCCAATTCTTTGGTGCCACAAAAAGAGCTGCCATAGACACTTTTTGTACAAATAGGTCTTCCCCATCCTTTTTAAAAAATCTCTTTGGGATATAGACCTAGGAGTGGTATTATTGGATCAAAGGGTATGCGCAAACTTTGATAGCCCTTTGAGCATAGTTCCAAATTGCTCTCCAGAATAGTTGGATTAGTCCACAACTCCACCCACAACACATTGATGTCCCAATTTTTACACATCCCCTCCAACATTTATTATTTTCCTTTTCTGTCATATTAGCTGATCTGATAGATCTGAGGTGATACCTTAAGGTTGTTTTAATTTGCATTTCTCTAATCAACAGTGATTTTGAGCAGTTTTTCATATGGCTTTAAATAGCTTTGATTTCTTCATCTGAAAACTGCTTGTTCATATCCTTTGATCATTTATCAATTGGGGAATGACTTGTATTCTTATAAATTTGATTCAGTTCTCTATATATTTGAGAAATGAGGCCTTTATCAGAGGCACTTGGAAAAAATGTTTCCTAGTGTTCTGTTTTCTTTCTAATCTTGTTTGCATTGGTTTTGTTTGTGCAAACCCTTTTTATTTTAATATAATCAAAATTATCCATTTTACATCTTGTAATGCTCTTTATTTCTTGTTTGGTTATAAATTATTACCTTCTCCATAGATCTGACAAGTAAACTATTCCTTACTCTCCTAATTTGCTAATAAAGGGTGTCACCCTTTATTTCTAAATCATGTACCCATTTTGACTTTATCTTGGTGTACAGTATAAAATGTTGGTCTATATCTAGTTTCTGCCATATTGTTTTCCAGTTTTCCCAGCAGTTTTTGTCAAATAGTATGTTTTTGTGTCAGAAGCTGGGGTCTTTGAGCTTGTCGAAGACTAGATTACTATGGTCATTTACTACTGAGTCTTGTGTACCTAATCTATTCCACTGATCCACTGCTCTATTTCTTCGCCTATAGCAGATTGTTTTCATGATTATAATTTCATAAAACATTTTGAGATTTGGTATGGCTAGGCCACCTTTCTTCACATTTCCCCCCCCACTAATTTCCTTGATAGTCTTGATCTTTTGTTCTTCAAATGAATTTTGTTATGATTCTTCTAGCTTTATAAAATAATTTTTGGTAGCTTAATTGGTATGGCACTGAATAAGGAAATTAATTTAGGTAGAATTGTCATCTTTCTTATATCAGCTCAGCCTACCCATGATCAATCAATATTTTCTCAATTGTTTAGACCTGACTTTCTTTGTGTGAAAATTATAATTTTGTAATTGTGTTCATGTAGTTTCTGGGTTTATCTTGGCAGGTAGACTCCCAAGAATTTTATATTGTCTAAAGTTACTTTAAATGGAATTTCTGTTTCTATCTCTTGCTGTTGGTAATATACAGAAATGCTGATTTCTGTGAGTTTATTTTATATCCTGCAATTTTGCTAAAGTTGTTAATTATTTCAAGTGGTTTTTTTAGTTGACTCTCTAGGCATACCACCATAGCATCTGCAAAGAGTGATAGTTTTTTTTTCCTCATTGCCAATTCTAATTCTTTCCATTTCCTTTTCTTCTCTTATTGCTAAAGCTAACATTTCTGGTACAATTTTGAATAATAGTGGTGATAAGGGCATCCTTGCTTTACCCATTATCTTATTGGAAAGGGTTAATGTCCTTTTCTTTAATGATATCTAAGCAGAATGCAGAGTAAATTCATTTTTACATTTTTTAAAATGTGAATAGTTTTTTTTATAACTTGGCAAAATGATTAGCCACCATTCTCCTTCCACATTGGCATAATTGATAGAGACCTGGAAATATGTGATGTGATTATAATTCTCTGATCACATTACTATGAGGCTAGACCAGGGCTGATTTCACTAAAAAGCTACAGTGGAAATATTCTACTATCCCCGAATATATGAGTATGACCCCTGACTCAAGATTTGCCTGAAGTAGGTCAAAGAATTGGGGAAGTCTGTCCCAGTTGTTAGACAGCTTTAGGTAATCCTGTTTCATGGGTGGGAACCTTCTGGAATTCCTTTTCTATTCCTAACAAACTTCATTTCTTCTTTGACTTCTTCTCCCTTGTCCCATCTTCTTGCCCTCAAAGAAGCCTTTCTCCCCCTAGAAGACAATATATTCTTAGTGACCCTTTCTAGTACTGGGTGGACCTTGTCTCATGCCTCCTAACATCCTGAGCCAGGAGGAGAGAGAGGAGGTAAGCCTCAGTGTCACTTCCAGACCCTCCCTCTACTGCCTTCCCTCTGGGTGAGTTGAAGGAAAAAGTTACTGATGTTGAGTATTTTTAAATGCACTGCTAAATGTGACCTAACTGGGTAACCAAAGCTTAATGACTATTAAGCAGCTTTGTATGTGACCTACCTTAAGATAGATGGATTTCATTAGTCTCATCAATGATCAGACTGTTAAGATCTTCTTAAATCTGTTTCAAAGTTTATGTTCTTATTTTTTTTGGGGGGGGTTAATTTTTCGCAAGAGCACGTTTCAAAACTCTTCTTCTGACAGCAACAACTAGCTGTAACACACACACACACACACACACAACACACACACACACACACACACACACCCTGACCTCCTGACAATAGAAAATTCATGGCAATTTTGACAAACTTGTCAAAATGATAAATTTCTCAATTCTGTACAAGTGATCATGCTTTAAAGAAGTTGTGATAGCCACTGATTAAATCTGGTTCTGTGGGCATTTGGAGATAATTTAGAAATTTGGAAGTATAGAGGCAGAGCCAAGATGGCAGAGAAAAGGTTGAGTTCACCTGAGCTCTCTCCCACATCCCTCGAAACACCTTTAAACAATGCCTCAGAACAAATTCTAGAGCAGTAGAACCCACAAAAGGAAGAAGTGAAACATTTTTTGAGCCCAAGACAACTTAGAAGGTCAGCAGAAAATGTCTGTTGCACCAGGATGAGAGTAGAGCACAATCCAGTGCAGTCTGTGCCTCAGCAAACCAGGAGCAGGCCTGGGGGTGATTGAATCAGTGGTGGCAGTGGTGGTTTCAAGACCGCAGATGGCAAGAGGGTCAGAAAACTGGTCAGAAGGAGATTACAGGGGTCCATTTGCTGGCACTAGGGACACAATTCTGGTGCACTACCTATACTTGGATCTGGGTCACAGTCCTGGGTCTCAGTCCCAGGGCAAGCAGGAGCACTAGCACACCAAAACTTGGAGCTGCGGGGGATCAGGGACCCTGGTCACATTCTGGCACAGAAAAAGAGTGCTTGTGGTAGCTCATGGACCGAAGCACAGAATAGGAGAGTCGTAGACACACCTCTCCCAAGATCATACTAGCTTGGAAGAACTGAAAACTTACAGGTCCCCAGAATTACCTCTGAAAACATCTGGACAAAAACCCTGAGGTTTGGGATAGTGCCCCCTCCACTCTGGAAGTAGAGTCCCCCTTTACTATAGAGTTAAAAATCAGGAAATGGGTTGGGAAATCAGCAAACAGCAGAAGAAAAAAAAACCCTGACTATAGAAAGTTATTATGGTGATAGGGATGATTGAAACACAAATTCAGAGGAAGACAACAAAGTGAAAACCCCTACATCCAAAGCCTCAAAGAGAAATACGAATTGGTCTCAGACCATGGAAGAGCTCAAAAAGGATTTTCAAAATCAAGTAAGAGAGGTAGAGGAAAAAAATGGGAAGAGAAATGAGAGTGATGCAAGACAATCATGAAAAAAGGTCAACAGCCTGGTAAAAGAGGCACACACACACACACACACACACACACACACACACACACACACACCTGAAGAAAATAATGCCTTAAAAACAGAATAGTCAAATTGTAAGAGACACAAAAATTCTACCCTTGAAAAGCAGAATTGATCAAATGAAAAAAAAAATATGCAAAAATTCACTGAAGAGAGGTACTCCTTAAAAAGCTGAATTGGTCAAATGGAAAAAAAAGGTACAAAAAACTCATTGAAGAAAATAATTCCTTAAAAAATAGAATTGGGCAAGCGAAGCTAATTACTTTATGAAATATCAAGAAACAATAAAGGGGCAGCTAGGTTGCACAGTGGTTAGAGCACTGGCCTTGGAATCAGGAGGGCCTGAGTTCAAATCTGGCCTCAGACACTTGACACTTACTAGCTGTGTGACCCTGGGCAAGTCACTTAATCTCATTGCCTAGGCCTTCCCCCCCCCCAAAAAAAAAGAAACAATAAAACAAAATCAAAAGAATGAGAAAATAGAAAACAATGTGAAATACCTCATTGGAAAACAACTGACTTGGAAAATAGATCTGGAAGAGATAATTTAAGAGTTGTTGGCTGCCTGAAAGCCACAATTAAAAAAAAAAGAGCCTAGACAGCAGGAAAACTGCCCTGATATTCTAGAATCAGAGGGTAAAATAGAAATTGAAAGAATTCACCATTCACCTTCTGAGAGAAATCCCCAACTGAAAACTCTCAGGAATATTCTAGCCAAATTCCAGAGCTCCCAGGACAAAGAGAAAATGTTGCGAGCATCCAAAAAGAAACAATTCAAATATCATGGAGTTACAGTCAGGATAACACAAGATTTAGCAGTTTCTACATTAAAGGATCAGAGGACTTGAAACAAGATATTCTGGAGGACAAAAGAACTAGGATTATAACCAAGAATCACCTACCCAGCAAAACTGAGAGGGGGGAAAATGGATATTCAATAAAATAGAAGAATTTCAAGCATTCCTGATGAAAAGACCAGAGCTGAATAGAAAATCTAACTTTTAAATACAAGACTCAAGAGAAGTATAGAAAGGTTAACAGGAAAGCAAAATCATGTGGGATTCAATAAGGTTAAATTGTATATGTTCTTACATGATAAAAATGATACTTGTAAGTCCTAAAGAACTTTCTCATTATTAGGGGAGTTAGGAGTATGCACAGACAAAGGGCATGGGATTTGAATATGATGGGATGATTATCTAAAAAAATAAAATTAAGGGGTGAGAAAGAAGAATGTACTGGGAGAAGGGGAAAGGGAGAGGAGGAATAGGGTAATATTTAGCATAAAAGAGGTGCAGAGGCAGCTAGGTGACTCGGTGGATAGTACTGGTCCTGGAATCAGGAGGACCTGAGTTTAAATCCGTCCTCAGACACATGATACTCTCTAGATGTGTGACCCTGGGCAAGTCACTTAACCCTGATTGCCCAGAAAAAAAAAGAGAGAGAGAGAGATTTTACAGTGAAGGGGATGATGGGGAAGGGGAACACATGAATCTTACTCTCATTGGAATTGGCTAAAGTTTGATTTTAAAAGTATGGCTATTCCTACACTGCTTGTGTACTGTTTTTCATTAAATTCTATTCCTAGTTCTGTATGATTAAAAAATGGGAATTGGCTCAACGAGCAAATAACACACTCAGTTGGGTGTAAAAATCTATCTTACCATACAGGAAAGAAAGGGGTGGGGATAAGAAAAGGGAGGGAGGGGTGGCTGATAGAAGGGAGAATGAATTGGGGAAAATAAAAGTCAGAAGCAAAACACTTTTGAGAAAGGACAGTGTGAAAGGAAAGAGAAAGTAGGATAAACAGATGGAGGGCGATACATAGTAATCACTACTGTGGAAAAAAATTTACAGAAAGTTTCTTTAAGACCTGATTTCTCAAACATATAGAAAACAGAGTCAAATTTATAGAAATAAGAGCCATTCTTCAGTTGATAAATGGTCAAAGGATATGAACAGGCTATTGTTATTGTTGTTTATCTTTTGTTCTTGAAGAAGACCATGACATCAAGACGGTGATGACTTGAAAGAGAATTGGATTTAAGTGAGGCAGAGCTGTGCAAAGTCATCAGCCTTACTCTATCCTTCAGAGTCACAGAAATCCAGTGGCAAGACACATAGGTTAAGACGACTGGTAATGCCCCCGGGTACAGTGGGAGACCTTGGCCTTTTTAAGCTAAAGTCTTTCCCAGGTCTCAGTTTGTCTGAGGCAATGCCTGTTCAGTAATTAAAGGGTAGGTAAGAACTGAGGCAAAAAATGTCCTAGTTTGCCTTCACAAAAGAATCAATATAGGAGGGGAAGTTCCTCAGAGTTTTGGGGCAGAACAGAAATAGTTACTATTTACACAAAGCTATATATAGTCATAAGAAAAAATGCTCTAATCACCAAGCAGTAGAGAAATAGAAATTAAAACAACTCTCAGTTATCACTTCACACCTATCAGATTGGCTAATATGACAGAAAATATTGGAGGGAATGTGGTAAAATTAAGACACTAATGCACTGCTGGTAAAGTTGTATACTGATTCAACCATTCTGGAGAGTTATTTGGAACCATGCCCAAAAGGCTATAAAACCATGCATACCCTTTGACCAAGCAATACTGCTATTAGGTCTGTATTCCAAAGAAATAAAAAATAAAAAGAAGAACCTGTAAGTACAACAATATTTATAGCAACTCTTTCAGTGGTGGCAAAGAATTAGAAATTTAGGGGATATTACTCAGCTGGAAGATGGCTAAACAAGTTGTTGTACATGATTATGATGGAATACTATTGTGCTGTAAGAAATAGTGAGCAGGATGTTCTCAGGAAAACTGGAAACATTTATATAAACTGATACTAAGTGAAATGAGAAGGACCGGGAGAACATTGTACACAATAATAGTAATATTTTATGAAGAACAACTGTGACTAACTTAGCTATTTTCAGCAATACAATGATCCAAGACAATTCTGAAAGACTTATGATGGAAGGTGCTGTCCGTCTCCAGAGAAAGAATTGGTGGAGCTTAACTACAGATTGAAGCACACTTTCTCTTTACTTTATTTTTCTTTTTTTTTTTTGTCTATGTTTTCTTTCATAGCATGACTTAAATGGAAATGTGTTTTCCATGACTATACAGGTATATCCTATGTCAAACTACTTGCACTCTCAATGAGGGGGAAAGAAGAAAGAGGGAGGGAGAAGATTTGGAACTCAAAATTTTTGAGAAAAAAAAAGACTGTTAAATGTATTTTTACATGTAATTGGGAGAAAATAAAATATTAAATTTAAAAAGGAAATTAGGAAGTATTTATCAAAATAATTTTTTAACCATAGAATGATTGATATATTGGACTTTTAGAGGAAACATGCATTGTTGTGTGCATTCTAAAGTCTGATATAGAAAGACATAGATGGCAGCAGTAATATGAGCATTAATGTCAGGAATACATGCGTAAACTTCTCCATCCTACTCTGTTTAATATAGTTTGGTACTAATTTGAAGCCACTCTTCACAAGTAGTCAGGAGCTCATAGCCTTTTAGATGTTATCTCTGATTTCTATTATTAAGAAATAGTAAATAGTGAAATTATATGATAATTTTAAGAGGTAGGTTTTTTCTAAGAACAATTTGGAATAAAAAGGTTTAAGGCCAAGTAGGATCTGTCTTCAGGCAGTTGGCGCTTTTCCTCCAAATTAATAAATTCTTGAAGATGAGAGAAGAGGCATTGACCTCATTATTTTAACACCCACAGTTTCACTATAACATAGTGATGAGATCCTGTAATCATTAAGCTGAAAGGAACCTTAGTAGATTTGCCAGATGTCAGAGCCATAAGTCTATAACTAGGAATTTCTGTACCTGGGGCAATTACAGTGGGGGGTTGTAGTTATGGAGAAAGGTTAGAAATGGTGACACTCTTCTTTCTTCTTTTTTGAATACTCATGACCTACAGTTGTGAACTGCCCATATAAAAACTCCTTTCCCATGATATCACTCTATGAGCCTTCATTTTCTTCCACCTCAGTCCTATCCCTCTGGAGTCCTTATCCTTTTTTGATCTCTTTTTCTGTTATGCCTTCTGAAATTCTTATTATATATATATATATATATATATATATATATATATATATATATATATATATATGTATATATATATATATTTTTTTAACAAGCTTTCCTGTGCCTTAGATCTCTTTCTTTTCCTTCTTTAAGATTCTTGTACTCTGGTTCTTCCCCAAAGTTACTGTGTTCTTAGCCACCTTTCCCAGTACGGGTTATAGCCTGTCTCATGCTCCCTTGACATACTGGTCTAGGAGGAATAGGAGCAGGCATATTTTTTGCTCTTCCCTGCAATTTACATATCCTATCCTCACTACCATCACTCAGCAATCTCTTCTTTGACATTCACTTAATTGATGTCTTATCCAGATAATAATATGATAATAGTTGACACTTTAGGTTTGCAAAGCACTTTACAAATATTATCTCCTTTGAACTTCACAATATCCCTCTAAGCTAAGTTATACTAGTATTATTATTCCCATTTTATAGATGAAGAAATTGAGGGTGAGAATGGTTAGGTGACTTGCCCATTGTCACATAGTGTGTCACACAATACGTATTTGAGTTCGGATGTGGACTCATGTAACCTGACTTTAATTCTCTCTCTCTCTTCTCAAGGAGGTCAATTCTTCTATCACAGGTTTTCTCTTCAAACTGTGCTCTCATTCTTGGACTAGGCACGTTATTTTCCCTTAAAATGATCTGCTGTGACTCTATGCTTCACCCTTTCTACTCATTAGTGTGAAAGGAAAGGAGGAAGGGGGCATTTGGGAAAGGCTCTGTCGAGGCAGCATGCTGTGGTGTTCTCTTATCTCTGTTCTCCCCTCTCTATGTTTTATTGGTATATCTGTTGTTATTGTTGACCCTTCATTCTCAAAGAGGATCAATGACATCAGGAGGGTGATGTTTTGACTTGCAAATGAGTTGGATTTAAGTGAAGCAGAGCTCTGCAAAGTCATCAGCCTCACTCTTTCCTCTAGAGTCATAGGAATTGAGTGGCAAGACATAGGTCAGGACGACTGGCAATGACCTCGATGCAGTATGGGACCTTCGTAAACTAAAATCTTGCCCAAGTCTCAATTTGTCTGAGGCAATGCCCATTCAGCAATGAAAGGCTAGGTAAGAATTAAGGCATTGGTAGAGGCATTGGTAGAGGGAAAGGTAGCCAGAGGAGCAGATGGGAAGTTTGTGTTCCCTTCAAGTGGCCTTATCTATCTGTGGCATTGTTGCTGCAGGATTTGGACACAGTTAACACTGTGAGTAATCTATGATGATTCCATGCTTTCAGGTTCAGGAGAAGCTGCATATGTTAAATCTTATGTGATGCTATTCCCTCCACTATCAGGGTGCTGCCAGCAGGGGAAGAGAGGGAGCATGACACTGAATGTGTAATTTGGATATATGAACATCAAATCCTGCCAGCGTATCGTGGCACTGTCTCTATTTAGTAACTAGACCTTTTACTTCCTTTGTATCCGATGAGCAAAGACTTATTCTTTCTGTTCCATGCCAGTGCCAATTGAAACCCCTTGACCCTATGTTGGCAAAGTGAAGTAGGAAGACAGATGGCTACTGGCATTCCTTGAAATACTTGAACACACAAAACATAGCTCTGTTGCTTACACATTCCACAAAGTCTTTCCTGACTCTCTTGAATTCCCATCTTTCCTGGACTATACTTGACAAGTCATTTTATGCTTGCAGTCTGATATTTCTTGGGGTTTCATCCCCATTTCTCCTTCTCCTACACCAGTGCACTGATTCATAATGAAAGCCTATAACTTAGAGATGGTGAAGCCTCCTTCTTTTCTTCTTCCTATTACTTGTCACCTGTGTTCTCCCAACCTGTGTTTTCCCAACTCTACTTTAGGAGTAGCCCTCCTAATAAGATAGAGTTCCTGACACCTATTCCTCCACTCTAATCTTCATACAGTAGTAGTGGGGCCTAGGCCAGCATATGCCCCTGGCAGTAAAATTAGAAGTCCAGAAGTTCTATGGAACTAGTGGCAGAAATAAGTGACTGAGGAAATGAGTAAATCTAGCTCTCTCTGGCTAAAAATGAGATTCACAGGCTCTAGATCAGAGTATAAGCAAGGCTTCCAAAGACAAACTTCTTGTGGTGATTAATCACAGAGAGGTCAGTAGCTTTGGAATTTGTCTCTCCATATTTTGTTGTATGATATACATCTGGAATGCTAGAATATTGCTTATCTTCTCTTATTTCATTTCCCTCCTCTCCCTTCCCACTCCCCTCCATTTCCACTTTGTTTATAAAACAAACAAGAGCTCCATAGACTGAAGGTCAATGAGCAAGTGTGCTGTTGGCAAAGCAGTGCGGGACACCCAGGTACTATTCCAAGTAGCAAAAACACACCTTGTCTGTAGACAATCTTTGTTGGTGGAGGTATGATATAGTCTAGCAGATCTGGAAAGTGATTTGGAACTGTACCCAAGAAGTTATAAAGCTGCATATCCTCTGACCCAGTGATACTATTACAAAGGGATCAGAAATAGACAGTAAGGCTATATATACATTAAAATATTTATGACAGTCATTATTGCGATTACTATCCTCCCCCCATGTCTCTGCTGGCTAAGACTTAGCAATCAAATTGTTTCTTCCCGTATGTTTCTCTGTTCAGGAAGAGGGGAAGAGATCTTCATTTTGGGCCAATGTATCCTTTTGTTTCTATAACATGATCTGCTCTGAATGATGCATGAACATCTAGCATCTGGCCTCTGCTTGAATACCTCTAATGATAGGGATCCCACTACCCCGAGGCAGCACATTCTGTATTTGAATAGCTTCAATCTTTGGCTTCATCATAAAATTCATCAAGCCCTAGGAGATTCTATTTCACAGCTTAGAAAAATGTGCCCAGATGACAGCAGAATGCTACTGTTGATACCAGGTCAACAAATCACTATCTCACTATTCCTTGTTAGGGAGTTACCAACCCTATTGCTGATCTTTTCTCCCTCTGATCATTACTGATGATCTCTCTCACCTGTGTATTCATATCATGTTTTCTCCTCCACGACTGCAGCTTCCTCCTATTTGGGGAAGACTTCAATATTTGTCACTTAGCTCCATGTGTCCAGCTCCTCCTTTCTCCACTTTGTAATGTTCTTCAAATCTTGAACATCCTGAGACAGTTCAGGATTCCTCTCTGCCTCTTCAGATTCATTTTTCTTTCTTAATTTTTGTAATGAAGTTCTCTTCCATTTTAAAAAGGGATATTTCATTTCCTCTGTAAACCTCAAGAATGGAGAGGCATTCCTATTGTCCCTTTACCTTCTCTGCTGGAAGGAGTTCAGTCTATAATTTGAATCTGTGCTTTTTGTAAGGTTCTTCAACTCCTATTATTATTTTAACATTATAGATCATATGTTGAGATGTTCCCGGGGTCAGGTCATTATAAATTTAATACTAGCTGGAACTTTAGGTATAACCTTGTCCAACCTCCTCATTTATAGGTGAAGAAATGAAAGCCCAGAGGGATTAAGTGACTTTCTCTTATCAAACAAATACTAAAACAATAGAACCAGGGTTTGAATTAAGGACTTTTGTCTCCAAAAAAAAGAAGGGCAGTGGATAGAGAGCCAGGCCTGGAGCCAGGAAGACTTTGAGTTCAAATCTGGCCCTACATATTTACTAGCTGGGTGACCCTGGACAAATCATTTAACCTCTGATTGCCTCAATCTCCTCAACTGTAAATGGGGAAAATAATAACAGCACAACTTCCCATGGTTGCTGTGAGAATCAAGTTATATTATATTTGTAAAGCATCAAGCTTGGTATATAGTAAGCTCTTAAAATGCTTGTTTCTTTTCTTCCAACTCCACTGTTCTTTCTACTGTACCACATTGACGTTAATGGCCTAAGACTAGTATACTGTATCTTGTCCTATACTTGCTCTATTATGAAATCCATAGCATAAACTGCAGATAGTTTCTGACCAACAATTGAGCAGTATAAGATTTTTCTATTATTATTTTTATTGAGAATAGCAATAAATTAAATCACTATAGTGTGCTTGGTCAGTAGGATCCACAGTGTTATGTTGAGTTTAAAATATATTTCTGTGACATCTAGCATAAGTGGTGATCAATATAATAACATATTATAATGATGTTTTTATTATTTGCATGACATTTTTATTACAAGATTTAAAAACATTCTGACCCTGGTTATGCCCTGAGGATAAACTTTAGTGTTCTGGTTTATTTCTAACTTCCACAAACATTTCATAGGATAGATTCAATGGTAGTTATGTTTATACTCGGCAAATAAAGGCTTACCCCCAACAGCATGTCAATGTAGTAGAAAAAGCACTGTTCTCAAAGACTCCTGTGTTGTTTACCTGGCTCTATCACTTACATTTTGTGGCCTTGGATGTGTCATTTCTCTTCTCTCAAGCTTAGTTTCTTCATATGTAAAACAAAGAAGTTGGTTGAGAGGACTTTTAATGCTTGATATTAAGGCATGAAATTAATCAAGATGCTGTGGACTAAATGATCTATGAATCAATGTTCCCCAATGTTTAGCCTATTTACTAAAGGATACTACCATAGCAGATTATTATGTGAGACCAAAATGTTTTCCATAGTTTTGTATTCTTTTCAAAGGTTCAAAAATGTTGGTATATTTAAAAAATTGTAAAGCAAAAATGCTTTTTTTTTCATGCTTTGCCTAAAAACTTTCCTATTATTAGTTTTCTTCTACCAAGCTACTTATGTATGTGCCATTGTGTGGATTGTGATACTTCCGAATTTTTTGTAAAAGAATTCCAGTAAAACCTTATGATTTGGCAAAATTCAAAACTTCTTAGAACTTGTAAGGCAGTTAAAATTTGCTAAGATAATTTTTATGGTACAAATATTTCATCTCAGCTTTGAATTTTTAGTATTGTTTATAGGTAGCTGGTAAGCATCCAAGGCTAGATTGAACTCAGGAAGATGAGTCTTTCTGATTCCAAGCCCAGTGTTTTATCCACTGTACCACATTCAAAGCCTAGTTAGCCTTGCTGTTTACTTTAAATATCACTCTTAACTTCTCTCACTTTCCTTGTCTACAACATGAGGGGATTGGACTAGATCATCTCTGAAGACCCTCTTCATTCTGAAGTTGATTCTATAACCCTAAATTAAACAGCACTTTGGGGGTTGGGGGATGGGGATTCCACTGGAGACCTTCCTTTCCTGATTCTCCTGAGTGCCCTACCCCTTCACTCTTCCCATTCTCCAAAGGCTATCTTATATATGTATATATATTTATATATTCTAGACTTATTTACCAGTGAACAAAAATTTGTTAGTACAATCTAAGATCCTTGAGAACAGAGACTGTGTGATTTTTTGTTTGTTTATCTGCTTTTATTCCCAGTACCTATAACATACTTCCTGTCACATAGTCAGTACTTGAAAAATGCTTGTTGATTGATTAATTGATAATGAAATTGATCTTGGAGGAACTAGTGATTGGATCCAGCCATTCAACCAGTCTCTGCTGCCACTTCTGGCTTGAGGAGGAAAAGTAGAGCAGGCTTTGCAGCTATAGCTCCATTATGGTTGGGTAGTGCAGCATCCAGTTGAGTGAATACCTACTTGTGCTGGTCTGGATAGCTCAGAAAAAGCCACTTTGATGAGTTTTATAGTCCTCTAACTTAAAGAGAACTGCTATTCACGTTAAGAGCTAACATTCTCTAAATGCTCTTTTAAGGGCAATTGAAATAGGCTCTGTTCCAATCAAAAAGAAAAGAGGATTTCCCTAGCCAGTGGTGGGGAGTATCAACAGTTAAGCAGTTAACAGAGAAGTCAGTTTGTGTGGTGCATTTGTTCCTGAATGAACCAATAACACTGAAGCCTGCGGTCTTGTGCACATGAGTTTACCTCTCTCATTCGTTTCCATGCCCAGCTCCTATAATTGTGTACCCCTTCTTCACCACATAGTTATTGAATACGTTGGAATAGTAGAATTGTGTGATCGGAGTTTATATATGTATTATAATGCATTTTGTTATGTAGGATTTATTCCAATATACTATTATCTGAAAATAGTTATTTTTAAGATCTAAAAGTTCATTATTGTGAGTGGTTGGTTGTATAGACAGAAAACTCGTTGAATGAGAGCTCATGAACTAGAGTGGTGAATAGGGGAAGTATATTTCCCCTCATCGGAGTAACCTCTAGAACTCATATATAAGAGGTGTAACTAGAAAAAGACAGTAAAGAGAGGGTGAGAAAGAAAAGGAAATAGGTACAAGATAGCAAGAATGAATGAGGGAGAGAAGATTGACGACATGGTAGTGTAACTGTGAATTTATAGAACACAACAGTTGCTGGGAAAACCACAAATGATGGACTCCAGCAGGGTTCAGATGCAAAGCTCCTGAAAAGAGAGGAAGGAAATGGAACATTCTTTCTTGAAGGGTTCTGAATCCAATTAAATATTGATACCAACAACTTTGAAACCACCTTATTATTTGAGGGTCATCTGAATAGAGCTGACACTAATCATCTCTTGAATTAGGAGTTACAGATACCTGGGGGAGGCAAGAGTAGGGGATGCACCAAGTCTAAACTCTCTCTGCTCAGATGGTATTGCCTTCCTGAGCCCCTGTTTTGTAATCAGGAAGGACCGCAGGATTTAGAATTGGAAAAGACCTTACAAGTCAGCTAATCCAACCCCTTCATTTTACAGATGAGGAAATTGAAGCCCAGAAGTTACTAATCAAAGGACACTGAATTGAGAGGTAAGAGGAAAGTCAAAGATGACTCCACTTTAGTCAACTAGCCTATGCTTTTTTTTTTTAGCCCCCACACCACTTTAAAAAATGTTTTTTGTATCTATTGAATTCCTGCGCCCCTCCCCCCCAAGCTTCTCTGTATTCTGGGTTTGGGCCTTTCCAATTATTTTAAAAATATAACATTTAAAAAATTTATTCTGTTATGTTTCCCCAATTTTTTTCTTTTTTTTTGTGGGGGGGGGAAATATGTGTTCTTTTAAAATCTGAGCTCAGAGAGATATAGGTTAAGGACAAAAAAAATGCCATTCTTTTAAATATTGAGGAAAAGAGTATGGTCAATGAAGCATAGAAATGTTGCTCAGAATCAATCAGAAAATGATAAGAGGATGATGAAGACACTTATTTTGGCTCTATTTTCTCTTGTATCCTTGAAATAAAAAAGATAAAACCATAAGCATTAATAGGGAAATGAAACCCAAGATATCTGTGGAATGGGAAGATATCACCTAACTCCCCCTGATAAATATAAATCACCTAGAATTCCATCCTAGGACATTGAAAATCTGGAAAATGTGGTTCCTGAACATCAATGAGCAATCACTGGAATACCATAGGGGATGGGAAAGGTATGGCAGGTCCATTTTCTAATTTTCAATGCGAAAAATTAAAATGAGTATATTCTACAAACTGTAAGCCTGTGAGCTTGACTTTAATTCCTTGTGAAAAACTAGATCCATACAGAATCTAGAATGTTCAGAATCAACACTCCACAGTTCCTAGGGAAGTTAATCCACTCAGATTCCTGTCCTCTATATATACCATTTTGGCTGGTAACTGAATGAATGTAAGCTTACCTAACGATCTATCTCTGGCTTCAAGGTCACATCCCTTCTAGCCATCTAGCTGGATTCTTTTCTCCTCCAGCTGTTAGTCACAATAATCAAATTAATTCTACAAGTTGCTTCTGGAAAGGGTGTGTCAATTAACTGCCTCATGAATCAACTCTGACTCTTCAGACATCCCTTATGTATGTTATCACACCCATTAGAATTAGAATCCTTTAGAGTAAGCACTCTCACTTTTTGTTTTTTTACTTAGCACAGTGCTTGGCACATAGAAAATGCTTAATAATTGCATTTTCATTCATTCATTCATTCACTTCTTCATTCACCTCATTACTCTCTTTACCTGTTGAAATATTGCTTATACTTCAAGGCTGAGCTCAAATACCACCTGTTTCATGGAATCTCTGATCCTTCTGACTAAAAGTGGTCTCTTCTGAAATTTCATAGAACTTTACTTGTACAGATGTAACAATCATTCCGGAAAGGTTTGCTAAAATCCTTGGGAGTTGCATTTCTTCCCAAGTTGGGAAGACAGGAAGCTATTGTGGGATTGGAACTGAAAGGTGTAGTTTTTTTCTGAGATAGTATGGATATTTAAAAATCTCTCAGGAGAGGAATAGGGAAAAGAGTTAAAGAGAGAGAAAGTTATAGAGTAAAAGACAGAGTGATAGGAAATAGTGGAACCTCCCTGAACAGTAGGAGGAGTAGGGTCAATCTCCATAATCTCAACCCAGGACTTAATGAACTGAGTCAGAAAAAATCAGAGGCAGAGGCATCTGCAGGTAAAAGGAGAAAGAAGAAGCAGGGTTGAACTTCAGCAGAGATGGAAGAAAATAAGGAAGGCCATTGGATCCTATGGGCATCTTGCAACAGTAGACTTTGGCTGAAGCTGTGTTATGTAGAGTTCTTCAAGGGTTATGGGAAATTCAAAGAAAAGACCTGCTCTTTCCGCAACTTCCCAACCACAGTATCTTTCTATTAACAGACATTGTAATATGCTCTGCTCATGCATTTACTCAATCAATTCTGGTAACTCAAATTTTACCTCAACCCTACAGAGGCCCAAGATGGGGATAAGTATAAATGTAAATTATGGAAGAGAGTCAATCCTCTGCGTCAATTTTAGGAATTGTACTAACTGGGGTCTCTGAGCAATTTCAATTGGACTTCTAACATTTAGTTTAGTATAAGCTCCATAAAATAGCAGATGAGGACACCATATGGACCAAAGGGCTCATTTTATTGCCTGTAGGATGGAATATGTTCTAGTTGTTGTAACAATATATGGCTGGTTAAATCTCCAGGTACAATGTGGGTAGGGAGGAGAAGGCATTGAGGAATTGCGGGCTAATGGCACTCTTTACAGCAATGTCTACATCCACTAATATTGCATATCCTTTATGTAGTAATTACACTGCTTTAAATACATATTTACTTATCCCCTCTATTTGATTGTAAAGTCCTTACCTTAAGGGCAGATATCCTCTCCATGATCCCTTCAATGTTAAGCATAATTAAAAAAAAAACCCAAAACATTCATTAAGTGTTTGATATATACAAAGTACTATGCCAGGGGCTAGAGATGCCCAAATATAAAACAATCCCTCTCCTCAATGAGTTTGCAGTCTAATGGGGGTGGGGATGGGAGAATAGAGCACGTACACCATTAGGTAAAACGAAGTATATATGATGTAATTCAAAGTAACTTCAAGAGAGAGAGGGCACTACCAAGTGGGCATCATATAGGAGATGACAATTGAACTGTGTTCTGAAGGAAGTTAGGTATTTCCAGAAGTGTAGGTGAGGTTGAAATGCATCCCTGACATGGAGTATCAAGTGTGCAAAGTATTAAAGCAGAAGATGGAGTGTTGCATGTAGGAGAAAGTTAGTCTGGACGGAATGGAGAATACCTTGTACCTTGAGGCCTTAATAGCTATTTGCTGAATTAATATTTCCAGGCAGCTTGTGGTTCTACATATAAGGATATCTACTTTGTGGATTATTGGCCATAAATTTATAATTTCAGGCTGGTGTCTCCCTTATCGCATGATTGCTTCTTGCCTCGTCTCCACTCCCCTAAGCCAATGTGTGCTCAAGAAATGTAGTCCAATTTTAATATCAGATTAAGGAAAAACTTAACAAATCATTGAAGGAAAAACTTCCAATGTAATGTGTTCCAAAGAAAAATGCAGGTAATTTGAAGTAAGCCATGAACTTGGATCATCTCTGCTCTCATGCTACTCCTTGCCATTGATAAATGAGAGTTGACTGTGTGCGCATGAATGTATATATACACATATATCTGCAGTGATGTCTGTGTCCAAGATTTTGTTCCTTCTTTCCATGCTACTAAGATAACAATCTGGTTCATCCCCCAGCTTCAAGGTCAATACTCTTCTCATAGCCTCGTCATTAGTTGCTCTGGCTGAGCCTACCCCAACTTCACTAGGATGGCCCTGGGCATACAGACAGCTAATACGGCCTGGACCCATACTCAAGTTCTGATAAGATTTACTAAATTGAAAAGGCTCTGTGCTTTGCTGGTCTAGTTCTAGAATCCATTGTGAACTTTGAATTATAATGAGACTGAGTGAGAAGATGACTTCATTACTAGATTTTAACACAAGTTTTAAAGTAAATCAACCCCCACTTCCACCTAAGTTAGAGAAAGAGCCAAAGACATTTATCTAAAGAGGCAATCTTTCCCTCTAATTTGTTGTCTGTCCCCCCTGGTGAATGGTACAGGCCAACCAGAGTTGCATAAGAAGGAGTGCCAAGGCCCCTTCTCTGGGTATACGCATGTGACTTTTTCTAGCTGGGAGGGAGGGAGAGAGATTTCTTATCATTCCATTTTCCTTCCATGAGAATGGAGAGTGTATTACCTGAGACTCTCCCTTGGATACAGTTCAGCTGGCTCAGGCTCATTCTAGATAAAACAGAGTGATGCTAATCCATTGGAGCCAAGTGCATTTGATAAAGAGCCCAGTTGCTGCCTCCTCTGCTTCTACTGAGTAAACCCGTCCATGGTTTAATGAAGCGGTGTCTAAACTTGGGCCTGAAGAATCTACTGTCGCTCCTTTATTTCCTGCCAGCCTAGCTCTAGGTACACGGGAGGAACGTGCTAGAAGCAGCTGCTTTCTGAGGTCCCTGGCCTCTGTTAATAGCCAGTCTTTATGCTGCAGAACACTTAGACTTTGGGGGCTGTGCTATTCCGGTTGTCTCAATAAGAGTTTCTCTGGTTAAAAGCCAATGTTCCATTTCACTTTGTCCAGGAGTGAAGAGCAAAAATGGCTTCCCATAGTTTTCCATCAAGAAAAAAAAGAGCACATCCTCACTTCAGCATGAAATGCTTGCTGCAATGCCTGCTTTCCAGTTCCTTCCCTCAGTGGTGCAGTCTAGTAGTAGAAAACTGTATCTACTAATTCTATTTTCATCAGTTCTTCTAGAGTTTCTGAGATAGTTTTATTGATATTGCTGTTGTTTAATCAATTAGTCATGTTCAACTCTTCATGACCCCATTTAGGGTTTTCTTGGCAGAGATAATGGAGTCATCTTGCCATTTCCTTCTCCAGATCATTTTACAGATAAGGAAATTGAGGCAAACAGAGTTAAGTGATTTGCCCAAGGTCATATAGCTAGTAAATATCTGAGATCACATTTGAACTCAGGTCTTCCTGACTCCCAGCTTGGTGCTTTATCCATTGTGTCACCTAGCTGCCCTTGAGATCATAAGATCACGGATTTAGAGCTGGAGGGAACTTAGAGACCACCAAGTCCACCCTTCTCATTTATAGATGTTGAAAATGAGAAACAGAGAGGTTATTCAGGGCCACATAGCAAATGAGCGTCACAGGTGAGATTTGAATCCGGGTCTTCCTGACTGTAAGTCTAACGTCCTTTCCACTATAGTGTGCTGCCTGCTCATAAAATGTTTACTTTTATTACTCATGCCATAGATGCCATAGATCATGTTGTTATTATGTTCTGTAACATTTCCAGAGTAAAATATTTTATAATAGAAAGAGTAATGGGGACCTCTGTTTGAACTTCAGTGAAACTTCTTGCTAGATGTGTGGCTTTTGAGAAGTCCTAAGTTCTCTGACTTCATTTTTCTCATCTGTAAAATGGGGGAAATCATTCTTATACTACCTAAAACCTCACAGGGCTGTTGTGAGGAAAGCTCTTTGTAACCTGTAAAGAGTTTAATACTCAAAAATCTCTAATTTTAGTCAATGGAAATACTTTTACAATCTACACAGATTATAATTCTTCCATAATTCAATAGATGCTATTTTAGAGTTTCTGTGGCCAAAAAAATCCATCACCCAGCAGATAAGTCTCTCTGAATTTAGCTAAGTCAGCCCTATCAATTTCACAGTAGTATGTTAGAGGCTGACTTACATCAGATTATGCTGTCTAGAGATGATTGTTAAATTTTCAGCATGAGCATTTACACCTTGAAAATCAGCAAATACTACAAATTATGGCCAGTTATTGTTTTCCTTTAAATTATCTAATCTTTAAAAGTAGATGGGGAAAATGCTAATAATAGAGATTAAACTTAAAGATGTATCATGTGTAATTTTTCTCTTTGAAGAGTTGATTGTTAAATAGTTATCAGCATATCTTTCCACACAGTTCTTACTAGGTCCAAATTTAAACTTTTTTCATCTTGGCTGAACCTTCTAAAATTTGAACTCTAGAAAGTGGGAACCTCCTAGAGTTTGTGCTCCACTGGCATAGTCTTCAAGAGATAGTGTAGTATAGAAGAATGAATGCTGGACCTGGAGTTAGTTAAGAAGCCCTGGATTCAAATGTTACCTTTGATATTTACTAAAACAAGAGGCAAGAGGCAACTAGGTGGCTCAATGGATAGAGCAGTGGGCTTGCAGTCAGGAAGACCTGAGTTCAAATCCAGCCTCAGACACTTACTAGCTATGTGACCCTGGGTAAGCCACTTAACCTCTATTTGCCTTACTCCACTGGAGAAGGAAATGGCAAACCATTCCAGTATTTTGACAAGAAAACTCCATAGAAAGTATTGGCATATGTTCTACAGGGTTATGAAGAATCAGACAACAGTGAAAGATTGAACAACAATAAAAGAAAAGGCAAAATCTTATCCAACTCTTCAATGCTTTAATGAATCTGAACCAAAAGGATTAAGTAGCAACCATGCAAATAAGATGTTTTTATTCTCTTTCCATTCTAGGCCTCTCCAAAATCCTTCCACTTTTAACCCTCTTTTCTTCCTCTTCTACTTTTCCCTTTTCTTTACCTCTTTTTAATGTTTATTTTATTGTTCTGATGAACAATTGTTAAGCTAATAACAGTAACATAAAAAGAAAGTGAGACCCAGACAGCTCATATGATATGTCCATCACATAGCTAGTTCCCTTCTCCGAGGAATTCGTAAATCAGAACACCCTCATTATCCCTCCATAAAAAAATAGCAATAACAGAGGTAATTCCCACTAGAAATAAAAAGATTATGATTCACTTACAGGTGTCAGGATTTGTCCAACTGTCAAGGACTTGTTAAGATAGACAGGATCCCCAGAAACCATCCCATACCTTTAAAAGGTGAATCCAGCTCATGTATCTCAACTGATTGTGGTTGCCATTAATCTTAGGTCCTTTGCTCCCATTTAGTATTGGCTGGGTTCTGACCTGCTACTTTGGACTTCTTTTCATAAACGTGGCTCTCATCTTTCTGGATTTTGGACTTTTCTTCTCTTTTCCTTTGTTTCATGTAGCTTGGGCTAGTTTCTCTATTAAAAAGTCAGGTAAACTGTCCTTGAGACGCAGTTGGTCTGGGGAGCTGGTCCTGAAATTGTTGACTTGGTTTCCTAGTTGCCTAGGGTAGAAAAGACTAAGTTTGTGAGAAATCAGTGCTTGTTAGACTCTATGGAATCCCCACTGCATTATTTTCTTTCTAAATGGGTGCAGTACTCAAGTGGAAGAAAAAAAGGAATTGTATCTACCTGAATTAACATTATGTTCTTAAATCTCCCTTTTTATTCTTATGTGAAATTTTTTTGGTTTGTTTTTATTGGATGTTGTATGGTCCACAAGGGTTTCATTGCATTTTAATCTTGAACCTGAACGATTGGAATGACCTAAGTTAGACCTGGTCTGGAACATAGGGTGACATTTCCCCTAATCACCAAGAATAGCTAATTTTTGCTACCACATCCTCTGCCACTTATCAGTATCTGGCAATTAGCCCTTAAATTGCTATAAATGTCTACAAAGATGAGAGGTAAATCTTTCTGGTGAGGCTTTCTTTTTATAGCTCTCTGTTGTCCCGAATGGGTCTCAGCTGCTAAGACATTCTTCTGTCAGGTTCTTACTGTCTCCATTACTATCCCACCCCCTTTGTGATATATGGGTCTGCTACATCTTATCTACTATTAAAATTCTTTTTTTTTTCAATAAAGAGGAAGAGTATAAGGATAGAGAGCTGACCCTGAAGCCTAGAAAGTTTGGGTTCAAGTCCATTTTTGATATATTTCAGCTGGGTGACTCGGCAAGGCACTCAACTGCTCAGTGCTCCAGACAAATGTCTAAAACTATAAGATGCAGAAAAGGTATCCAACCTACATTAGTAGAGGGAATTTTCTTATCTGGGAGTTCCCTAGACCACTGAAATCAAAAGTTCAGTCCCTATCTCTATCTCTGTGTAGTAGTAACCAGGAACAGGGATATGAATCTATAGAAGTGGCAAGAGCTAATGTGATATGCCTTTATTTAGTTGAATAAAGCCCCACAAGGGCTAGGAAGAATTCCAGAGACACCTGACACAATGAGATAAATGAGCAACTCTGATGGAAAATTAAATTGGGTGTACAACTCACAAGTGACAAGAGAAGCCTTTTTGAATGAACAATTTAAGCTAGTCAGACACAATGATAGTTTCTGAATTGCTTTCAAACTCTCAGGAAACAAATTTAGGCATCATGGTGGACACCTTAATGAATATGTTCATCTGCCTAAGGGGTATTGATAAATAGGGTGGTCAACAAATAAGACATGCATCTGCGTTATAAAGCAAGAATGGCTGAGAAAAATATTATGCCGTTATGGAAACTGATCATACACAGGCCATTTCAGCACAAGACTCTATTTCAGACATCAGAGCGAAAACTGGATAAGAACAAAAATAGAACAAGGCTAGATAGAGCCCAAGAAAATAGCTAATGAGGGCAGGAACAGGGGGTAAGGAAAGAAATGTGTACATGTAGAGGACCTAATTGTCTTACCACTTATTTCAGAGGTTGCTGAATGTTATAAAGCCATCATCATCATCATCATCATCATCATCATCATCATCATCATCACCAGAAAGTATTTCTTAGGAGCCTTTGCTATCTGGTACCATGTTAGGCATCATTCAGGGATGGCTATCTTTTGCACTAATAATGAAATATCTAAATAGTTAAAAAGAATATGTTTAACAGACTAAAAGAAGTAAGGAAATACAAAATTGAGCTGTAAATATTCATTTTAAATACTTGTGAAGGCTAGATATAATCTATAGTCACCATGTTTGCTCTCCTACAGAAGTTTTGATGGTCCTCTGGAAATGCTGACTTATTGTCACACTGACTTATTTGGGATCACAAGACCATGAGCCAGAAAAAAAAAATCTTAGAAAACTTCTAGTCCAATTCCCTTTTTTTTTTTTTTTTAACCCCAGAGGCAACTAAAATCTAGAGAATTTGAAAGACTTGTCTAAGGTCACACAGCGAGTAAATGGAAAAGAGGAATTCATAGGCTTATGGATTTAGATCTAGAATTACCTTAGAGACCATATAGTCTAACTCCTTTATTTTGTGTGTAATGATGGAGTAAAAATTGAGTAAGCCAATCAATTACCCCTCTCAACCTAAAGTAAGTTAATGCAAGGTGATGCACCTTAAAGAGGTGGGAGTATGTATCTATTGAATCAAATCGAACAAAGCATTCCAACTAAGAGTGAAGAGATCTTGATCAATTTTGGTGTCTCTGATGAGCTTTTGGATAACTAGAAGAGATTTCGCATAGAAGAGTTCTTGGAATAGATAAGGAAATTCATTCATACTTGAAGACTATACTATAAAATTTCAAGCTAGTTGGGGCCTGAAAGATATTTAGAGTCTTATGAATATCTGATGGCCCAGAGGAAAGAGAGCTACATCTGAGAAGGAATTGCTCATAGGAAGAGGAAAGCACCCTGAGCCTGGGCTTCAGACTCTTTCCCATCTTCCACCACGCTTGGTTGGAGAAGGATTTTTTTGAACTTCAGAGAGCCAGAAATTTTTTTTCCATCTTTTCATGAGTAGCATCCCTTACATAATTGGTGGCAGCATCTGAGCAAACGACAGACTAAATGAAGATTAGTGGGTCTACAAGAAGACCATGGAACTTCTTGGGAATCCCATGAAGGAGAAAAAGAACTTCTAGCAACAAGAAGCTGTGAGTTACCACTTTGCCGCACGTGCTGTCTAAGCTTGAACCCTAATGGTACTACCTTAGCAAATACCATTTTTTAAAAAAGCTAGTTAAGTGTAGCTGACTGATACCCAATTCATAATCTTGGCAGGAAGCATAGTGGTGGGGGCTTCTCAACACAGCATTAGAGAGACAACTCCAAAATGCTCAGAAGCTAAACTTGGGAGGGATACAGCAGCTGTTCTCTAAGGGCCTGACATTAATGCCTGGATGAGTTGGGATAGTCACTTCAGAAACACATATTACATAAAGATAAGAAAACTGAGGCTGAGAGAGTTGTACTTTGCCCAAAGTTACAGAAGAAGTAAAGATGAAGGAAAGCTATGAAGCCAGTACCTCTGATTCCAAGACCCGGTGTATAGTCTATGCTCCCCTTTCATTCTCTCTGTTTGGTTTGTTAGCCAATAAGTCAGTAATCATTTATTAAGTGCTTCGTGTGTGCCAGGCACTGTGACAAGCACTGGTAATACTTACAAAGAAAAGCAAAAACAGCCCTTGCTCTTAAGAAGCTCACCACCTAATGATGGAGACAACATGGAAAGAACTAATTACAAACAATATGGGAACATGATAGATTGTGAGTGATCTCAGAGGGAAGGCACTGTCATAAGTGGGATTGGGAAAGTCTTCTTGCAGAAGGGAGAGTTTCAGCTGAGACTTAAGACTGAACTTTGTCTGGCATAAATTCACGTGTTGTTATGGTTCAGTCATGTTGACTCTTTGTGACCCCATGGACCATAGCACACCAGGTCCTTTTATCTTCTACCATCTCCCAAAGTCTGTCCAAACTCAAGTTCATTGATTCCATGACACTCTCTCTCCATCTCATCCTCTGCTGTCCCCTTCTCTTGCCTTCAATCTTTCCCAACATCAGGGTCTTTTGCAACAAGCCCTATCTTCTCATTATGTGGCTAAAAGATTTAAGCTTCAGCTTCAATTCCAATAAATAGTTTGAATTAATTTCCTTAAATATTGCCTGATTTGATCTCCTTGTTGTCCAAGGATTCTCAAAAGTCTTCTCCAGTGTTACAGTTCAAAAGTGTCAATTCTGTGGTGCTCAGCTTTCCTTATAATACAACTCTCAGATACGTTGCTACTGGGAAAACTATAGCTTTGACTCTACAGAGCCAATTGCTTCTACCTTTTTGGTGAAGGGTAGAAGGCAGGGTACAATATAATTGAAGTGGAGGATGACAAAAGATAAGGCAAAGCAAGTGGGGACCAGGAAAGTAGTTGCTCTCATCTAATCAGTCCCTGGAGGCCTCCTGGAAGAGATAGGAGTTCTGCAGTAATTTGAAGGACAGAAGAGAAGTTGCTTACTCAGTGATGGGGAAAAGGATATTCTAGAAACAGCATCATGTGGAAGAAGGACCAAAGGTGAGAGTGAGGTGACTGGATAAGAGGGTCATGGACTATTTCAAATGGAGTAGAACAGTGCAAGAGTTGGGGAGACTTAAGACCTTGGATTTGGTGGGGTGGAGGGAAACCTAGAGATTTAAGATTGAACTACAAGAAAGAAGGCTCCTCAGATTCCTCAGCTTCAGCGCTGTAATTTTAGGCTTAATGAATTGGAATTCATATTGGATTCTTAATGTATTGCATCGAATTAATTATTTATTGGTTGAAATCTTAATTATTTACTATTTGTTTCCAATTTCATGAAGGGGCTTCACAATCCAAAATAGCTTGACCTAGTTTGGGTAGTTAAGAAAACTAAAGAAGGCTGCTAGGATAAGACATGACTAAGGTCTGTACTAAGACCATGATCATAGGGAGATATAGAAAAAGTGAGAAAAAAGATGGTATTGTAAAGAAGGAAGTAAAAAGATTTGTTAATAGACTAGATGTGGGCATCGAAGGACAAGTCTGAATAGAAGACTACTGGATGGGGATGGGGCAGGGATCTGTATTTGGAATTTGGGGGTATTGATGATTCTGATTAGGAATGGGGAAGTTAGCCTCAACAGAGTTATGTCTAGTCTACCAGCTGTTTCTCTTCCCTCTGTGACTTTCTCTAGGTGCTTAAGTAAGGATGAGTGTCAGGACTAGAGCCTTGAAAAATCTGGGAGTCTTTTTTAAAAGTTAAAAAAAGGTGCAAAGGAAGGAAACAAGGAAGGAAGAGAGAAATAAAAGAAGGAAAGAACATAGGGAGGGAGAGGATTTTTTGCTTACTTGTAATTTTTTCTGGTCAGAATATAGAATGCTGCTGAAAAGTACATGTACACATATAGAAAGAGGGAGAGAGAGATAGAGACAGAGACAGAGAGAGAGAGTTCTTCCCTAGAACACTCCCCTATGTTCCTTCTGAGAGTTCAAGGGGAACAACAAAGGTGGGTGAGGTAGGGGCCTGAAGAGTGGTGCTGACTTCTAGAATAAACTAATATGTTATTCACAACTGTATCAGAAAATCTAGCTGGATGCTTTTAATCCATAGCTTTAGGTCCAAAAGAGCCTTTCAGCGAATTAAGTTCATGTAACATCTGTTGAGAATCTCTATACACAAAGTACTGTGCCAATTGCTGTGGGAAGATACTGTTCACCTTCAACAAAGTAAAATCTAATGGATGGGTGTGAGTGGCCAGGTGTACAAGTAGCAAGGAGAAGGTGAAATGTTCCAGAAGAAAAGAAGGGGGAGGGATTCACGAGAAAAATGAAATCATTTCTGGCAGGAGGCATCACAAACCCTCAAGAAGTAGGCAGCACTCTAACTGGGCCTTGAAGGATGAAGAGGACTTTTGCAAGGGTGTGCTGGGGAAGGAAGAAGGGAACATTCCTTTGACAACAAAAATCAATTAGGGCATTACAGCACATATTTTTCAGAGCAGAGCAAAGAGGGCATTCATCAGCCAGGGTCACTCTTCACAGCAGTGCCCTCCTGCTGATTGTCCAGTACAGTTAGAACCTGACAGCCTTCCAAGGTCATTGTAAGGCCTTTTTATGTAGGCCTTGGGTTGAGCATGTGAGGGAATTCCTACTAGCTGATTAAATATTTGTATATTTTATCATTTTCCTGCAGCTAATGGCTTTTGGCAATTGGGATATTTTTATAAATCTTATAAGTAAATACCACAGAATCAGACACAGAAATAACATTGGCCCATGGGTTCAGGACCTGAGAGAAATTAGACTGGACCACCCCCCAAAAAACCAAAACAAAACCCTAGCTGTGGGAAATTTTCAATCAGGAGATAAAAGAAAGAAAAGAATTAGGAGATAAAAGAAATATAAAAGAAAGAAAAGAGTTGAAACTCTATCGTCAAAATGCAAGATGAACTAAAAGTAAATTGCTTTTTAGTCTAGGTAACTAATAGAATTTAGTTACTCCAGATCTGAGTTTGGGCCCAGTTCTTAGGGTAATGATAGCATATTATCCTACCACATTTCAATCACAAACATCATGTTCTAGACAGGGTCATGCTGTCTTTGCAAAGCATAACAGGAATAGTTCCATGGTTCTGATTCTATTCAAATCACATCAGTCAACATCTGTCAAGCACCTACTATGTACAAAGCACTGTAGTAGGTCCTAGGGATACAGAGACAAAAGTGAAAACAAATCCCTGCTTAGGGGATAAGGCAAATAAAGTGATTAAGAAAAAGATGATTTCAGACAGGGGATAACATTAACAACTGCAGGCGTTAGGAAAGGTTTTCTACAGGAGATGGGGACCTGAGCTGAGCCTTAGGCTTAGAGTTAGAAGAGACCTCAGACACCATCTGGTCCAACCTCCTCATTTTACAGATAAGGAAACTGAGGCCCAGGAGGTAAAGTAATTTGCCCAAAGTGGCCAAGGTAATAAGTATCAGTTGCCCAGGTCCTTTGACTTCAGAGCCAGTATACTTTCAACTGTACTTTGCTGCTTCTTTGGAAGAACTAATGATTCTAAGATAAGCATCTGAGGAAGGGGTGCATCCCAATCATGGATAACAAACTGCAAAATCACACAGGTGGGAGATGGAATACTAAGTTTGGGGAATAGCAAGGACATCTATTTGGATGGAATATATAGTTTATGAAGGACAGTAATGTGAAATTAGTCAGGAAAGAAAAGTTTCACAGATGCCAGGTCATGTCTTATCCCTTTGTCTCTGAAAATTTGTTGAAAAAAGTAAGGTGTGAGGCTATGCTATAGACTACTTGGGTGATGTACCCCATTGCATCCTTGGATGGTTCAGTCCTGGCTCTGGGGTATAAACTGGTCAAAAACTGATGATGGAGAAAGACAATTTTTCTCATGGTAACAATGATTCATTGTGGCTAAGTCTTTCCTCCCCTTGAAATCCCCAGCATCAGTCAACATGCCTGATTCATAGAACCACACATGTGGAAAGCCTAAAGAACAACATAGATCATATTTAAAGACATTCACTGACGCTTTTGATTTTACATTCCAGCCCTACCCCAACCTGTCCCCTGAACCCCTGACCATCTCACCCCAACCAAGATCTCTGTGGTTTTTCCTCCCTAATAACTTTCAATAGTTTAGTATTCAATAGTTTAAATGGTTTCACTGAATCCTCTGGTGAAGATGTCCAATCCCTTTTAACTTTACCATTCATTGCCACCAAATGCTGTGACCATTCATGCTGGTGATCATCTAAAGCATTAATAGGAACTCTTTGATAATCCTTTGACAAGAGATTCTGTCTCCTGGACACAGCTCCTGTCTTTTGGGAGCTTATGATTGAAGAACTTGCACTCATTCCTAGCCTGTCGCTAGATGGAGCCATAGTGCACAGAGCGTTGCACCTGAAGTCAGGAAGACTTCCAGAGTTCAAATCTGGCCTCAGACACTTACTAGCTGTGTGACCCTAGGTAAGTCACTTGACCCTCTTTGCCTCAGTTTTTTCATCTGTAAAAAGAGCTGGGGAAGGAAAGGGCAAAGCACTTTGCCAAGAAAAACCCAAAAGGGGTCACGAAGAGTTAGACATGACTGAAAAACTACTGAACTCATTTCTTTGATTTAATCCATGCTTTCTTGGTACACCCAGTTCTTCTTTGGGACTAATGATGGAGGAGGGACTGTTTGCACTAGGAGGAATGCTCACATCAGGCCCAGGAAATGAGAACTGTATTTACTTTCCAGGAATGTCGTGGTAGGCTAAATAGCAGCTTAGGAGTAGCCAGGAAGGCTCCCTGCCCTAGGAGGAGTAAGGAAACCTAATTTCTATACCTGTCTCTGATGCTATAGCAGCACAAATTTAGAGCTGGAAAAGACTTCAGAGTTCACCTAGTCCAATCCCCTTATTTTGGAGATGAAGAAACTGAGGCTCGTAGAGGTTGACACCCAACATCACACAGCCAGTAAGTGGCAGAGGTAGGATTTATACTGAGCCTTGGAGTGGGTCATTTCACCACTTTGTAAAAGCCTTTGTAAAAGCTGTAAGATCAAGAGGTGGGACTAGGTGATTTCTAAGAGCACTTCCATATGTCAAAAAGTCAGAGTGAAGATTTGTATATCAGGGTATTTTTTTTAAAGACTCACAAAGCCTCCTTTGAGAAGAACTTGCTTTTCATTTATTTATTTATCTAGTTATTTCTTTATTCATGTATTTTTTATTAATGTATTTATTTATTTATTTATTTATTATTTGCCTTCTTATAGGCAAGTGAGTTCTTGTCAGTCAGTCTACTAACATTTTATAAGCACTTACTATGTGCCGCCTACTAGGGATACAAAAAAAAAACAGGGGTGGGGAACCTGAGGCCTCAAGGCCACATGGTGGTCCTCTAGGTCCTTGAGTGTGGCCCTTTGATTGAATCCACAGAAATCTGTGAATTTGAAGTTTGTAAAGTTTGGATTCAGTCAAAGGGCCATACTCAAGGACCTAGAGAGCCACCATGTGCTCTTGAGGCTGCAGGTTCCCTACCTGTGGCTAGGAGCTTGAAGTCTAATGGGGGAGAAAATATGCAAAATAACTATATATAAACAAAATATATACAGGATAAATTGAGTGTAGTCTCAGAGGGAAGGCAGTAAGATTAAGGAGGACTGGGAAAGGCTTCTGGTAGAAGGTGGACTTTAGCTGACCCTTGATAGAAGCCAGGGAAGGCAGGAGGAAGAGATGAGGAGGCAGAGTATCTCAGGCATGTCCGGGAACAACCAGGGAAAACCCTGGGAGCCAGGATCACAGACTATGTGGAGGAGAAGGAAGTGTACAAAGCCTGGATAAGAAGGAAGGGGCCAGGTTGTGGGAGCCTTTAAATATCAAAGAGAGGATTTTATATTTGATGCTGGAGCTGTAAAATTCAGCCTCCTCATCACTCTGCTTTTTTCTTTAGTGGTTTCACTGAGCCTTCTAGTGAAGCTGCCCAGGCCTGCACTCTTAAAGTAAGTAGACCCTTTTTCATCATATTACATCATATTCACAGTGAAGTTCACAAACTGTATCCCAGTTAGCAATGTGACACTCTCCAGCTCCTTGCATCGGCACAGGGCCTTACGAAAAAATGCTTGAAAAGTTCAGATTTCTTTCTTCAGGTCCTATCAGTCACTAGATTCTCTTTTTCCTCATCTCTACTGTTATTTCTGTTCAGGCAGGAATCAGATCCCCCAAATCTCCTGGACTTAACTGAGTTCTTCACTTTGCTGAATGTTTGATTTCCCATTAGGATCATAGAACTGTGTTGCTGAAAAGAACCTTAGAGTTCATCCAATTTAATTCTGTCATTTTATAGACAAAGAAACTGAGACCCAGAGGGTATAATGACTTGCCCAAGATATTGATGTCAATGTTTCATTGCCCCTACACCATTTTCTACAGTGTTTAAACAGAATTGATATTCTGTGTATTTGTGTTCCTATATTTTATTCACTTAAAAATATTATTCAGAGAAGGGGACCACAGGCTTCTCCAGACTGCCAGAGAGGTCCAGGACCAAAAAAGTGAAGAAGCTCTGCCTGGATTAATATTATCATTCAAGGAAAAAAGGGAGGTTTTTAAATTTTTAGAATTTTTTTTTTCATTTTTTAATGAAGTCATGAGATACCATACCAATTTACCCCTCAAAATTGATTGAGAGCATCAAAGGATACCATGGTAATGGTGTTTTCCTAAATTAGTCAGTCGTGTTTTTCATTATTCCCTTTGGTTAAATATACTTTAAGAGGGAAAAAAAAAGAGCTTATAAAAATAAGCCGTATCTAAAAATCTAATCTCTGACCCCACTATTGTAGCAGCGGCTCTTGTTAATGTTTTTAATATTATCCTTTGGGCCACACCCACATCCACACCCGCACCCACGCTTGTCAGCTTGTCCTGAGATAAAAAGATAGAAAACTACAGTTCTTTTTTCCTTGATTTTGTTTTGTTTGTACTCCTTTTGAAAACAAATTTTGAATGCGTCTATCACTGAGTCAATGTGGCCTTTTTGGGGAAGATTTTGTGAGGTTGTTGCTTAAGGAAAAAAAAATCAGTTTTGTGTGGTATCAACAGTGACTTTGGAGCACAATTCCTTGTTGAGTTATGGGCGGGAGGGCTAATTCTCCAGTTTGTGAATTAGCAAGACAAAGCTGCCATATGTAAGAGGCCTTTCCTGATCTACAAAGCTTCTAGTGCTCTCTTTCACCTCCAGGTTACCTTACATATATAGCGTGTGTGTGTGTGTGTGTGTGTGTGTGTGTGTGTGTGTGTGTGTGTGTGTACATTTATTTATTCATATGTATTTGTTGTCTCTCTTGTTGGAAGGTAAGCTACTGTAAGTGATCACTTGGAGGCAGCTAGAAGGTGCAAGAGATAGAATATAGGCCTGGAGTCAGGAAGTTGTCCTTTGTTGTTTGCTCATCCGGTCATGTCCAACTCTTTGTGACCCTTTTTGGGGTTTAAATAGCAAAGATACTGGAGTGGTTTGCCATTTCCTCCTCCAGAAGAGTTGAGAAGATCTGACTTAAAATCTACTCTTAGACACTAGCTGCGCGACCCTGAACGAACCACTTAAAATTTCTCAGCCTCGGTTATCTCATCTGTAAAATAGGGATGATAATGGCCTCTGCCCTTCAGAGTTGTTGTGAGGATAAAATGAAATAATATTTGTTAAGCATTTTGTAAATTCAAGTACTATATTTGCTGAATTAAGTGCCAAGCTGACTAGAGGCCAGGCCCTGTGCTGAGTGATGGGGACACAAAGATAAAAGGGAAGCTGTCCCTGTCCTCGATGACCTTACCTCCTAGGAGAAGACAATAATGGGTATATACAGGACATATACAGAACAGACAGCAAACAATCTTGGTGAGAAAGAGTCTAGCAGCTGGTCACTAGCCCCTGGGTAGAAAGGGATATTTGAGTCTGTTTTTGTTTAGCCAGCACATAGCACAATGCCTGCCACATGGTTCAGTTGTTCAGTCATTTTTCACTTGTATCCAGCTCTCCATGACCCCATTTGGGGTTTTCTTGGCAAAGACCCTGGAGCAGTTTGCCATTTCCTTCTTCAGCTCATTTTACAGATGAGGAAACTTAGGCAAACAGGGTTAAGTGACTTACCCAGGGTCACACAGCTAGTAAATAAGTCTGAGGCCAAATTTTAACTCAGGAAGATGAGTCTTCCTGACTCCAGGCCCACTATGCCTCTTAGCGGCTTCCCAGCACATGGTAGAGACTTAATGATTCCTTGTTATTCCAATAATTGCTAGTTATTCTGAAGAAGGAAATTCAACTCAAACATCTAATTTTTCTCCTCAAGAAACATCCTGAAAAAAAAATTGGGAGGAAGGTGGCTGGAAAGGTTAGATGATTCAGTCTGTTTTCCTTAAGGCAAATGTCTCAAGATTCCTAATTCATCCCTTTAGGTAAGCTGGGTTATGAGTTTTATACTCCTGAGCCCCTTACAGCCTACAGAGCTAGGCTCCACACCCCAGGAGGGGCAAGGATGGGCACTGATGACTGAGAGATAATTACCAGCAATTTCTACCTCTCACCTGCATATCCTTTTGGGAAAACCCCAGAGGAATGGGGAGGCAGGAGGAAGGGAAGAGTTGATCTCAATTTGGATCTGGATTTCTCTGTTCTCCTTTCCTATTGCCTTGGATGCATACTGGAATTGGCTATACTGAAAAATTTATTCTCTTTTCCCGCTGTGCACCTTCCCCTCTGTAACTGTTCAGTTTTCTCCTAACCTGAGTGATTTGCCACTAGCATCTGATCTAGTAACAGTTTTTAGACTTGGCATTTGTGCATCTCAGCACATCAGTGTGAAGTGTTTCATATCAGGCTCCAAGAGACTGGAGATTAGTGATGCAATCTACTTTTCAAAGATAAGGTGAATTTGAGAAGTATTGGGGGAATGGCAAGAATTTGTGATTGGTCTTAGCACTTTCATAAACAAAAAGCTACATACGGTTTGTGGCTGGGGCTTTATCTGAGTAAAATAAGATCAGACTCTGCCTAATGGATTACTTCTTTTACTGCTTTTTAGAATACCAGTCTCTTAGGTAGATCTATTTGGAGAGAGGAGTTTAAAGGTATGCTTGATATGAATAGGGCCAGCTAGATGGCAAAATTATAAGAGTATGGGGTCTTGGAGTCAGGAAGACTCATCTTCCTGAGTTCAAATCTGACCTCAGAAGCTTATGTGACCCTGGTCAAGTCACTTGACATTGTTTGCCCAAGTTCCTCATCTATAAAATGAGCTGGAGAAGGAAATGGCAAACCAGTCCAGTATCTTTGCCAAGAAAACTACAAATGCGGTCATGAAGAGACGGATACGACAGAAAAACTGCCGAACTGAAACTGTATCACACTGCTTTCCCTGGATTACTTCATGCTATTACTCTTCCTTCTAAAAAGCAATCCTCACTCAACTACTTTGCCTGTGGGAAAAAGTCAGGATTTAAGAGTTAGAAGAAACCTAAGAGAGTCTAAGCTCCCTAATTTTTGTAGAGAAAGTAACTGAAGCATCAAGAGGTTAACAGACTTTTCTAAATCACAGACAGCACATAGAAGAGCTGAGATTTGAACCCAGACCAACTGAGTTCAATTGCAGTGTTCATTTAGCTACTTATACTATGCAGGAAGCAACCTTCTAATCCTCTTTTGTCTTCTTAGTATATGACCAGAATTTAGGTGTTTTGTTTGTTTTTACTACTCAATTGAGGTAGGCGCATTAAAATAACAAAAGAGAAATTTGGCAAGTTTATGGACTTCTAAACAGTTAGCCACACAAATATAATGGACATTAGGCTTTCTTCTTTTTTTTTTTAATTTTTTTTGTTATGTTTTGAGTTTTAAGCTGTCTTCCTTCCTCCCCCTCAACCCTGCACTAGACAAGGTCAATATTTGTCACAGATATATATGTGAAGCCATGTAATAACATATTTCCATATGTCAGTTCTTTCTCTGGAGGTGGATAGTATCTTCCTTCATAGGTCCTTTGTAGTTGATTTGAGTATTCATAATACTCAGAATAACTTAGTCATTCACAGGTATTCTTCTAACAATATTGCTGTCACTGTAAACAATGTTCTCTTGGCTCTGATGGTTTCACTCTTCATTATTTCATGCAAGTCTTTCTATGTTTTTCCAAAATGCAGTTTTCTCATCATTTCTTACAGCACAGTAATATTCCATCACAATCACATAACACAACTTGCTTATCCATTCCCCAATTGATTGGCATTCCTTCAGTCTAGACCTTAATCTTTATATTTCTTGAATGACTACCATACTTGAAACTGAGGAAATATGAGCAGATCCAAATCAAAGGGACCAAGAGCTGGTTTGAAAAATATGTGCTGAGTTGTCTGCTGGCTAGGCCATGCTGAGCTATCATTAGCCTTCAGAGTATAAGCGAATGGCTCCTTGTACTCTGGGGTCCAGACCCAGATAGGTGGTCATGCTGACATTTGTTTTGAACTGTTTATTAACCATTGAAATGCCAATCCTATTAACTTCCCCATGCAGCATGGCTGACCCACCAGTAAAGCAAGAGTGTTACTTTGAAGTGACTGGACACAGCCGTGCATTTCTGGACTCTGCATTGCTGTGGAAGGATGATTTGGAATCAATCAGCAGCTAGTTACCTTTAAGCAGCAGCAGCAGCAGCAGAAGCAGCAGCAAAAGCAGCAGCAAATGAGGTTAAACAGTAAGTCCAAAAAGCTGGATTCAATTTGGTGTGGATTTAGAGATTTTTTTTACAAAGGTCTTTCTAAGTGTTTGGTGCCAGTTCAGTGAACCAGAGTTAAAAATAAAAGTCTGACTTATAGCTTCCAAGTTTCTGACTAGGTTTATAGGTGAAATGCCTATCATCCCAGCAAATAAGATGATGGGAGTGCAGATTGGCTAAGCTGCAACATGTTTGTTCAGTTTGTTTCATTGGAATTCAGAAAGGGGAGAGCTGCCTGAAATCTGTCCTTTTCCTCAGCAAGACTTGAGATCTGCCCCTGCTGCTACTGACTTCAGCACTTTAAGTCATGTCTGAATCCAGCAGCTGGTGCAAGATTCCCACTCCCTCCTTGTTCCCTCCTTCCCCCCTCCCCACTAAATCATAGATATAGAAATGGAAGTGATCTTAAAGGCTCTCGGGTCCAACTGTCTCATTTTCAATATAAGGAAACTGAGGCACAGGGGGGTTAAGTGACTTGCTCAGGGTCTTAGTATACAAATTGTTGAATTCTTGGGGCAAAAACAAAACAAAAGAAACATTTGTAACCTGGTAACTTGTAATAAACTTTTCTTAATTTAAACAGACTAGTCCTTAGATAATAGACCCAGACTCAGTCTTTTTTTTTCCATTTAAGAAAACTTATTCGTAACAATAAATGCCAAGGAAAATAAACATTTGCACATAACAATAAAAATAACTAGCATTTCTATAGTACTTTGATGTTTACAAAGTACTTTACAAATATTATCTCATTTGATCCTCCAAACAACCTTTTGAGATAGGTGCTATTATTGTTCCCATTTTACCAAAAAGGAAACTGAGGCAGAAAGGTTAAGTGACTTGCCCAGGGTCATTTAAGCATGAGGCTGGATTTGAACTCAGGTCTTCCTGATTGTAGGTCCAGTGTACCATAAGAACAGTGTTTTTTAGTGCATAAAATAAACATGATAACAAAGGAAAATAAAAGTTAATGAAAATAAGGATACATTTTTTTACCTCATACAAGTTGATACATACCCTCAGCCTCTGCTCAAAAACTTCCAAAATGGGAGAAACTCTTTAGTCTTTGGAGTGGAACCTATGGGATATGAAAGAGCTTCTCATTGAAATTTTCCATGTGTTTTGATTTGAGCTGCATTTATTTTCCCAGTCTGCCTATTTTGTACCTTTATGGAACATTTTCTTCCTCAGAGCCTCTGCATGGATTGATCTCTATATAGAGCAGAGAAAGATGGAATGTGATCTGTTCGCTTCATTTATTATCCTTATTCGATGGATAGAGAGCTAGATCTACAGTTGAGAAGTCTTGAGTTCAATCTGGGCCACAAACATTCACTAGCTGTATGACCCTGAGCAAGTCACTTACCTTCTGTCCACCTCAGTTTCCTCATCTATACTATAAGGAGAATAATAGCACCTGCCTCCCTGGGTTATGGTGAGGATCAGATGAGATAATATTTGTAAAGTGCTAAGAACAGTTCCTGGTACATAGAAGGTGCTTAATAAATGCCTGTTTCCTTCCTTCCAAGAGTATTTACCTGCTAGACAGGTATACGATGGGCACTATACAGAGCAAAATAAACAGCCCTAGATCCTTTCTTCAATCAGTTTAAAGTCTGAAACGTACAACAGAGAGATAGACCTGGGACTTCCTTGATATAGGGAACTCCCTCTGTCAAGACACGTTGGCATCTTCTCTCTTCAAGGTCTAGGACTTTTTCACCTCTCTGTATCCCCAGTGTTTAGTATGGTGTCTGGTATATAGTAGGTGCTTAATAAATGCTTATTTTGAACTAGGAGTCCTAGAGAGAATTGCTTGGCATACTGAGAAGTTGTGACTTTCGAGATCACCCAGCCAGTATGTTTCAGAGGAAGGATTTGATTCCAACCCTCTACCCACTACTTTATACCACCTTCTTTTAAGGCACGATTAGCTTACATTTCTATAAACTTATGGTTACAAACTACTTAACGCACATGAAAGATCACATTGATCTTTACAATGACCTTGATCCTTGAACAAGGTAGAACACCTGGAAAGTGGAAGAGCTTGGACCTAAACCCGGGTCTTGTGGCTCTAGAAAGTTCTATCCATTTCTCTTGCTACTGGACTCAGAGGACGATGCCCTGCCAGTGGTTAAAAATACAAACAAATGAAATATCATTTAACAGCTACACATCATGGAGGTTTACTCCTGTAGGTGCACACACTGACACACCCATCTCCCACAAGCTAGTTGAGTTTGCTTAGAGCAATGCTTTGGGAGCCTTTGCACAATGTATGTACTAATACATTGTATGTACAATACAATAATATATACAATTAATATTGTATGTACATACAATAGTGTGTACTAAATAATGGTTTGTCAAATGGACCAAAAAGTGGAATTACTGTGCAATTTAAATCAGTTAAATGCATTGACACAGATAGAACACTCTGGGGTCTCAAAGAACAGGGATGGGATCTGACAGAGCGGTACAATAAAAGAGACCAGCTTCTGGAGTCCACTTACTATCAACATAAGGCCTCCTGGGCCTCAGTGTCCTGATCTATAAAATGAAAGGGAGACATGCCAGAAGGCCTCTGAGGTCTCGTCCACCTCAAGCTCTATGGTTCTTTGGGAAAATGGATCCTGAAGAGAGGGGAAAAAAATAAAGATAAAAAACCAGCCCTATAAACAGTCTGTAGTCTGCACCAGATCTGTGAGTGATGTTGTCTTTCTTTTCTAAGATAAGGCTAAGGAGGAGATGGGGCTGCATTAAAGCATCAGCATGCATATCTCTGAGAAAATCTGCCTGTTGAGTATGCCAGAAGAAAAAGTCCTGTTGATGTATCATAGCCCAGAGGACAGACTCCAGAATTATGTGCCAAGCAGTGTGGGTATCTGTCTAATCAGCCTCTCTTCTCCAAAGGTAGAAGGTTCAAGTGGGTTTCAGGGGCCAACAAATTGATGGCCCGTTTCCAGTTCTCACCAGCCTGGGTTGCAAAAACCCAGCTCAGCTTGGCTCCATCCAGGCTAAGTGGGGTAGCAGTAGACCTGCCGTTTTTTTGTTTTCCAAGCAAAATCTTGCCTTGGCTGACATGTGTAGCAGGTGGACCTCAGAGGTCATGTGAGAAGCATCATAAACCTGGTGTCATCAGGACACGAGGCATTAGTCTAATGCATGCCTGGTTAGGACTTGCTGTACCAGCCCCTCCTCACATTTCTGTAGACCTCGAGATGTAAACAAAAGGCAGACAAAAAAAATAATCACCTTGGCTCTCCTAGACCCTTCTGAGAGACAGCACCTATGTAAGTGTTCTGTTTGCTTTCCTGTGACCCTGGCCCACATGCAGCCTGGCCTGCGTGGGACTGACAGTGTTGAATCACTCTCCCTTTCCCTCCAGTCCTTGTGCAACCTGTACTTCCAGGACTGACTGGCTTTCTTTGGACTCTCCCGCCCTGGCCTCTCCATTCACACGTAGGTGACCTTTGGATTTGAGCTGCCGCCTCTGCCAGGCTGTCTGTTGTAAGCTCCAAGCTCTGTCAGAACAGTGTGTCCTCTGCTCACAACTGCGTCACCCCCAACAACAGGAGTCACCTAGCTGACCTGTGTCACCCTAACCTTGGGTTCTTTGGCTTGTCAGTGGGTCACCCTGGACACCAATGCCTCCCTGAGCTTCTGATGCCTGATAGCCACAGATAGGCTTGGATCAGCTCTAAGCCTGTGGCATCCCTTCACTCAACCCCTTCAACTCCCTTCCCCTGCCCCTCCCTGCACCACCTCCAACCCCCGAGATGGAATTAACTTCTTTGGGCTTATTTTGGAAGCAAGGAGCAGCTTGACAAAGGCTGTACCCAAGTCAGGGTGGGGTGAGGGGGTGAGGGCCTGCACTCAGTAGGACATGAGGACACCTGCTCTCTTGCTTGCATAATCTGGGACACCTAAAAATAGGGCATTTACATGCTGGTGATACACAGAGTGTTCCATATACTGGGTTCTGGGACACCTTGTACACATACACACACACACACACACACACACACACACACACACACACACACACACAGCTCAGGTTTCTAGTGGAATGAATAGTCCTCTTACCTGCCTGCTCCAGGAAGAATAAAATAAATAATAACCAATCATAAGAGATGAGAAGACAGAGTGTGAAAAATTGAAGGATTTTTTTGTTGTTATTTTGTTTTGTTTTAAAATTGCAGATGATTTTAGATGCTTTGTGGTCCTGATTTAATCTCCCACCCACTTCCGTTCTTCTGTCTTAAAATGAATAGTTTTCTCTGTTTGCATCTTCCATGAGGCAGAAGTAAATTGATGCATGGGTGATTATAGGACCACAGACTTAGAGATAGAAGAAATCTTGAAGGCCATCGAGTCCAACTCCATCATTTTACAAGTGAAGAAACTGAGGCTGAGTGAGGTTAAGTGATTGAGGTAGGATTTGAACTGAGATCTTTCTGATTCCAAGACCAGCATTCTAGTCACTGTCCCATTTAGCTGCCCCTGTGTGGAAGAGAGATCAGCTCAGCTCTTTTTTGTTGTTTGTTTGTCTTTTTTATTTTGAGGTTTTAGTGATATCTTTTTTTTTTTTGTTTTTACATCCTCATCACTTCCAAATAGAACCCTTCCTGCTTCTCTCTCCAGTGAGCCAACCTTTGTAGCAAAAATGCTACCACCAACAGCAAAGTGAAAAAGGGAAAGAAAGCAGTTCAGCAAAGCAAATCAACACATCAACAGGGTATATGATCTTACATTTCCATAGACCACCCTCCCCCTTGTGCAAAAAAAGGAGATATACTTTCCTGATGTCTTCTTGGAGGGCAGCCTTGATCATTCTAATGATACAATGTTCAATTTCACTTTTGTGTGCATTTGCTTCGTTTACATTGTTACCATTATGGAGATTGTCTTTCTGGTTCTGTTTACTGTGTACATCAGTTCATGTAAATATTCTAGTATTTCTCTGAATTCTTAGTATCTTACTGTGTAATAATATTCCATTAAAACTTGTATGCACATGTTCAGCCATTTTCCAGTTAGTAATAGTAGCTGGCATTTATATAGCACTTTAAGGTTTGCAAAGAGCTTTATGAATACCCTCTCATTGGATCCTCACAACTCTGAGAAGTAAAAATAATAATTTAGTTAATATAATTAATGTAATCTATTGATTATTAATGGATTATGTTAATATATTTTATTTTTTATAATTGATCATCATATAATGATAGCTAACATTTATATAGTACTGCTTAGTCGATGCCAAGCACTGTACTAAGTGCTTTACAATTATTATCTCATTTGAATGTCTAAACAACCCTCAGAAATAAGTGCTATATTATCCTGATTTTACAAATGGGGAAACTCAGGCTGAGAGAAGTTAAGTGACTTGCCCAGGATCACACAGCTAGTAAGTAACTGAGGTAGGATTCAAACTCAGGTCTTCTCGACCCCAACTTCTGTACTCTATCTATTACATAACTTCATGGATGGCTTTCTACTGTTTCCAGTTCTTTGCTACTACAAAAAGTAGGGCTACAAATATTTAGTCTACATAGTACCTTCCTATTTTTGGTCTCTTTGATATATCTGCCTCCATCTAGCATTTCTGGTTGAGGCTTAAGTCGTTCTCCAGGTAGGCAGGTAAAGTTTTACTGTTACAGAGTAGGAAATAGAAGTCTCGATGTTAAATATCAGCGTGGGAGAGTGGAAAGAAAGCTACCTGAAAATTCAGGATACCTGGGCTCCAGTCTGGGCTCTGCAACTGACTTGTGCTCACATGACCTGTCCAGGGTTCAGACTGATGTGTTATCTGTAAGTTGAAGGCATCGATGGGCCAACTGATTTCCCATAGTCATTCTAGCTCTAATAGATTATGATTCTGTGAAATGTCCAGGGTGTAAATTACCAGATATTCAGAGTTGTAAGGGACTCAAGGACCCAGTTAGTCAAACCCACACTTGACAGAGAGTCCCTAGTAAGCAACATCTGACAAGTGGGCTATGGCCTGTGTCTGAAAACCTCAGAGAGCTGGAAGGGAAGTGAGAACTTGGGCTCACCTGAGGACTGGCCTGATTAACCCCTGGCTTTGCAAACTTTTTCTTTGAACTTAGCAGTTCCATATAAGAGAAGGAAGGTGTTTCTAGTTCTGTGTATGTGCAATAATTTTTTAATTACAAATACAGGGTAATTTTTGTGGTACTTGCACATTTTCAATAAATGATCAAACAAAACTCATTAGAGCAGTAAAAACAAAACAAAACCCTCCTTGACTCTACTTCCTCTCCTAGTTACCATATAGGCAGCTGAGTTTTTTTTTCAGTCTTTAAATTGTAAAAGTAAACAATGAAGCAAACGAAAGTCTGTTTGTGTTTAATGCTTAGGCTGTTTATGATGACAACAGCGCACTGGTGTACAGAGTTGAATGTTTCAGTAGCTGTGACTAGGACACTGGACAAGGGAAAGGCCCTTGACAATTGCCTATGTTGATAATGCCCAGGGAGAAAGAAAGCATTATGTAGCATAGGGACAAAGGTAGGCTGACCCCTGAGGTTGTGGGGAAAGTATAGTGGTCAAAGATGGCACTGAAGAGGGAGGCCTTCCTCACTCTACTTTCTCAGATAAATGGTATATGGTCCCCCTCCTCCCAGCTTGCCTGGGTCTAATAAAATCTGATTAAGTGTAATAACCAATCTTGGTCAATATATAATGAAACATCCTTGCTTTTGACAGATTGCTGGGCCCAAGTACCATATACATTGTCAATTAGAGTCCCTCTAATGCCTATTTTTATTTATCACAATGGAGGTTTTAATTCTGAGGAGGTTTGGAGTGGAGAACCAGAGATGACTGTGAAAGAAAACAAAACAAAGGAAGTATCAATAAATCTTACTTCAGAAAATAATTAAAAGTAGACCTAGAGCCAAAATCAGAATGAGAGAAATGACTTAAGGTGATCGCTTTATAGGCTCATGTTTTTAGAGTTAGAAGAAAGAAAGAATCATTTATTAATTGCCTACCATGCATTAGATGGTATGCTAAGCAATTTTAAAATATTATTTCATTTGATCTTCACATTTGATTCTCCCCATTTACAGATAAGGAAACTGAAGCAGAAAGTGACTTGCCAGGGTCATACAACTAGTAAGTGTCTGAGGCCAAACTGGAACTCGCTCAGCCTTCTATTCTCCTAACTACTTCTAGGCAGGAATCATACAAAGGGAGTTGGAAGAGATCATACAAAATATTTAGTTCAACCTTTTCATTCTATAGGTGGGGGAAATGAAGGTCCAGAAGGGCTGTAACTTACCCATCTGTGTTCACACAATTAGTTAGCAATAGAACTGCAGCCATAACCAGAGTCCCCTAATTCCCAGTCAATTTATTTAATTCAAAAAACATTTATTGTCTCTCCTAGGTGCAATACTCCATGCTTTGTGCTGGGAATTCAATCTGTCCAATGTTCTTTCTACTATTCCATTATTAATTTCTAATGATTACTCATTATTGATAATGAGAACTCGAATTTATAGAGTGGTTCAGGGTTTACAGAAGAGTGTCTTCCAAACAACTTGTGAGGTACCTTAGGTACTAACCATACATATTTTACAAATGAAGGAATGAAGCCTCAAGTCTCAGGGATGAAATGTCTTGCCCACAACCATAATGCAAGGAAATGGTAGAGCTTGGACTTGGAACCTAAGCTTCCCATTTTCCAGCCCAATGCCCTATCTACTATTCTATAGAAGCACATCCACTCATTTGATAAGCATTTATTAAGTACCTACTATATGCCCAGGCACTGTGCTAGGCAGTGGGGATACATAGACAGGAATGAGGAAGGCCAGCTCTATAGCAGCTAACATTTTATCAATGAAACAAGCATTTAAGTGCCCCAAGCAGGGGCAGATAGGTGGCACAGTGGATAGAATGACTGGCCTAGAGTCAGGAGGCTCATCTTCCTGAATTCAAATATGGCCTCAGACACTTACTATGTGACCCTGGGCAAGTCACCTCACCCTGTTTGCCTCAGTTTTCTCATCTGTAAAATGAGCTGGAGAAGGGAGTGGGAAACCACTCCGGTATCTTTGTCAAGAAAACCCTGAAAGGGGTCATGAAGAGTTGGACATAACCAAAAAACAGCTCAACAACAACGTGGACCAGGCACTGTTACTACTATTAGGGGAAATGTCAGAGAAAGGCAGAATTGTCGTTTCATATTAGGTCAGATCACACTTAGAGAAGGATGAGATTGTGTTTGACTATTTTAGGTTACTTTTTCTCTAGTGCCACCAGAGAAGCATCTGGAGATATCACACATAGCAAAGAAACACCTGAACACACCAGTCTGATGTGCAGTGGCTAAAGAAGTAATATGCAGAATCATGGAGAACAAAGTATTGAAGGAGTAGAGGGAGTAAGCATGTGCCAGGCGCTGGGCTAAGGACTTTACAAACATCAGCTCATTTGATATAGGCTCCTCTCAGTAGAGTGGAAGCTGTTTAAGAGTAGGCACTATATATTTCATCCTTGTCTTTACATCTAGTGCCTTGTATGTACTCCTTGAGTAGAGTTGAACTTGTTATACCTGTCCTTCCTAATGAAAACGGCATACTGTTAAAAAAAATTATCAAGAGACAAACTTGGAAGTTAAAGATAGAGAAGGAGCAGAGCAGAGACAGAAAAATGAGGGGGGAATGAAGTCGAATCCGATATTCTTTCCAACATTTTAACAAACAGTCCTATTTCCAGTTCTTCATCAGATAAGAATGTTTTGCGCACATTGGGCCAATTACACTGCACAGGAAAGCCTGTAGCCGCGCTCTCTCAATTCATCACTTCCTGAGGGAGTCATGGTAAAAATCCTCTCAATCCTTCCATTCCTTAGACCCAGACACTTCCAATCCTGGTGGAAGGGCCTCACTGCCAACACAAGGAAGGATTTTTGTCTAAGGGTACAATTGTGGACTCCTGCAAATCATACTGGAAAAAGAGTCTTTTTCCAAAAGGGGGTCATTCTTTTTTTTTTCCTTCTTTATTCTCCTGTTGTGTCTAGAAAAGAAAGCTTAACCTCTTTTTGACTCACTTGTACTCCAAACAATCACTCACTATTCATGCAAGTTAATTCTTTGCAGTTGTAATTGTAGCTTTCCTTTTTCCATGAGAACACAAGCAATTTCAGGCACAGGAAAAGGCCTTCTGACCCAATATTCTTGACCTCCTCCTCATGGGGGGAGGGGAAGGCGGCTGTAAGCTTAGTTCTTCTATTTATCTGCCTTGTTCTCACATCCCTTTCTCTTTTAGACCTTGCTGGCTCCCACCTAGAGTGCAGATATGAGTTGTTGCTTCAAATGAATGTATCAAGTGCTTTTTAAATGGAAATGCTGTACCAATTGCAATTATTGTTGGTGTTGCTATTGTTTTATTGTTATCCCCCGATATGAAGCTCTGCTGCTCTGGTCCTCCTCTTACCAGCAAAGCTAGACTGACAGGTGAAAGGGAAGAAGGACAAAGGAGGTAGAGAAAGTAGTATGGTTTACTGTAGTGGTATCAAACTTAAGTAGAAATGTTTTTGTTTGTTTGTTTAATCATTTTCAGTTGTGTCTGACTCTTCATGACCCCATTTGGGTTTTTGTTTTTGTTTTTTGGAAAAGATACTGAAGTGGTTTGCCATTTCCTTCTCCAGCTCATTTTACAGATGAGGATATTGAAGCAAATAAGGTTAAGTGACTTGTTGAGAGACACACAGCTAGTAAGTGTCTGATGCTGGATTTCAACTCAGGTGTTCCTGAGTCCAGGTTGGGTGCTCTATCCACTGTGCCACAAAATAGTAACAGGGGCCGTTAATCCTGAAGTCAGAATCTTTGTGAACTGCATATTGACTTAGAAAACCACATATTAGCATTATTTATGTTCAATTGAGTTTTTATTTATTTGGTTAAATCTTTTCCAATTACTTAAAATTAAAATCTGGTTCCCCTGGCCTCTGGGTGGGGCATTTAACTCCTCTGGTGTAGATGGAGCACTAGACTTGGAGTCAGAATGAAAGGAGTGTCTGAAAACCTAGAGATAAGAGAGTATCTAGGAGAAGAGGTTGATCAACAGTGCCAATGACTGCAGAGAAGTCAAAAAGGATGAGGATTGAGAAAAAGTCATTAGATTTGGCAATTAATAGACCATTTATAACCTTGGAAAGAACCGTTTTGGTTGAATTATGAAGTCAGAAGTCATACTCAAAAAAGATAGTGAAAATAGTGAATGGAAAGGAAGTGAAGATATTAATTGTAGATGGCCTCAAGGAATTTAGTCACCAAAGGAGAGGGAGATTGGTACAATACCTAGAGGGGATGGATGGATCAAGTGACAGTTTGTTTGTTTGAGGAAGAGGGAGACACAGAAGTGTTATAGGCAAAAGGATGATCCAGGAAGCCACTAGGACCTGTGGATAGGATAGATGTTGATAGTGGATTAAAAAAGAGGTAAAACTATTTATCTCCTAATTCACTTAATTCACTTCTGGCTTCTTTTTTCCACCATGATCTTCAGACTGAGGAAAGAACACGTATGGCTAAAATAAAACTGAAACCCAAGATAAATGTTAAGATGAGAATAGATCACCTAACTCTCCTTGTCAAGTAAAAAAAGTGCCTTTTTTTGGATTAACTACATCCCAGGGTACTGAAAACTTTTGTAACATTGCTAAACTAATGTCCCAAATATTTGGGTCACTGTAGAGGATGGAAGATGTGATGAGAAAAAATTGTTTTAATTGTTAAAAACAAAAAACAGAAAGAAGAAAAGAAGATGGATATTTCCATCTCTGCTCACCAGTTTTGTCTGATGTCTGAAGTTAATTCCAGGCAATATAGATAATTAAAGAGATGGTTTGCAAGCACTTAGAAAGGGAGGAGTTGATCAATATGGGCCAGCATTGATTCATTAAGAGTAAGTCATACCAGATTGCCCTCATTTCCTTTTTACGAAAGGGTTACTAGACTATATTCATGAGGAATTTGTGGGTGTAATATATCTGGATGTCAGCAAACTATTTGATAAAACCTTTTATGATGTTGTCTGCAAGATATACAGATATAGAATGTCTGATAGTACAGAAATTGTTGTGTATGGACATATAGAGTGTTGAGTGATGGATGATTTTAATCAGGAGGAAGTTTTCTATTTGAGTACTGCCCTGTACTGTGTTAATATTTTTGTCAATGTCTTGGATGAAATCAATGATGATATGTTCATCAAATTTATAATGTCATAAAACTGAGAAGGATAAATAATAATAGCTAGCATTTATATGGCACTTTAAGGTTTGCAAAGTGCTTCATAAATATCTCTTCTCTCTATCTGGTTCACGCTTGTTTTCAGGAAGTTCATTCCTTTGAAATCGCTTCTGAAAATGACTCCCTCCCTCCCCCAGTTAAAGCGCTCTTTCCACCAAACTATACTGTAGAGTATCAAAGGTGTAAGGAATTGGAGATTTGGCATTATTCTTTATTTTGTACCACTCCCCTCCATACACTCTATGTAGAGTGCAAAGAACACTAGATTTGAAGTCAGGGGACTTGAGATAAAATTCTGGCTCTGCCACTGACAGCTTGTAGGCTTTACTTTCTTCTGACCTAGGAGATCACTTCCAGTTCTAAATCCAATGAATTAGATTACTTATTGTTTTTCTCCATTTATTCTAAGCACTTCTGTGCCTTTGCTTACGCTGTCTCGTATTCTTGGAAAGCATTCATCTCATATCCCTGCCTGTTGAGATTCTGCTTGTCCTTCAAAGCCCAGCTCTTCCTCAATGAAGCCTTCCCTAATATTCTCAGCCAGGAATGATTTCTCTCTCTTTTGACCTCAGCACTTTGCATATCTCCTATGAATTAGTGAATCTCTGTTTAACATAACAGAAATGTATATACCTCTCCAGTCTTCCCAATTAAACTGTAAGCTTATAAACAAAGGCTTTGTCTTATTCTCTCTTTATAATCATTCCCTGGCTCTTACAATAGTGCTTTGCATCTAGTAATTGACTCAGGATGTATTTATTTGATTAAAATAAATTGAACTGATGAAAGGACCATAAAATTTACATCTGGAAGGGACTTTAAAGTCCACCTAGTTCAACTCTCCCTTCTCCATTTTAGAGAAGAGAAAATTATTAATTGTTCACAGAAGCAGAGAAAAGCTGGGTTGCTTTGAAAACAACATGTAGGATTTATTCCATAGGTTTTTGTGAAATGGAAATTTATCATTTTGTATTGAATCATCTCACGTTCTGCTATATACAAGGAAATGTTCTTTTTTCATTTTGTATGTAAGTTTAAAATGAATACTTTTAGGGAGAGAGAGAGAGAGAGAGAGAGAGAGAGAGAGAGAGAGAGAGAGAGAGAGAGAGAGAGAGAGAGAGAAAATTAAGAACCAGAGAATTCAAATGACTTGCCCAAGGTTACCCTGAGTAGGGAAGAGATCCTCTGACTCCAGTCCATTAGGTTTAAACTTGTTCTTGAAGTTCTTTAAAATATACTTCATATTATCTTAGGGACCTATAAACTTGGAATTTAGGTGATAGGTAAGCTTATCATATATTTATCTTTCTAATGGTTCTCTGGTCAGTTGAAGAAACTTCACAAATGAAAAAGAGGAAATCCAATGAGAGAGACAGAGACAGAGAGAGAGAGGGAGAGAGAGAGACAGAGGGAGGGAGAGGGAGGGAGAGGAAGAGAGAGATGTCTGTATTGGTTTCTCACCGAAGGGGAAGGAAATGGATGAGAATGGGATCTACAGAAAAATTTAGTTTCTGTGACAACAGGCTAATTGAATTAAGGATAGTAAGAAATGATGAGCTCATACCCTGTAGCAGTCCAGGGCTTAATTCCCAGATATTAAGTTACAAGGATTAAAAAAAAAAATCAGCAAAGTGGAATGAGAAGAATTATTAAAGTCCATAAGTGCCTCAAGAATCTTGGAAAATTCAAGCAGCGCTATAATTAATGCATGGGGATTTCTTTCTCATCCCCCTTTTCTCCCCCCTTTTCTGTCTGCCTCTTTAAAGAAGGATACAATTCCACTGTGGATTCAAGAAGGAATGTGGAGGATTTCACTTTGAGAGATTTGAAATACATCTATGAGTCAGAAAAGAGAAAATGTAATCAAATAGGAATAGGTCTGTGTCTTCCTGGGGGCAGGAAAGGACAGCAAGTACCTGAAGGCATTTGTGCTTTGTAAAGGGATTACAGTTGATTTGAAGGACTTTTGTAAATGTGTCCAGAGAGAAAATAAATGCATGCAGGAGACCAATTAATAAGGGAGGAGGAAGATGGAGTTAATGGTAAACCTGATATTGATGAGATAATGAACTGCATCATTAAATTAATCTTTTAAGAAGAAAAGGGTGGGTGTTGGGATTCTTCCCTTCCTTCGCCTCTCCCCTTGAACTGATTTAATAGGATATTATCAGCCAGAGGGTATACAAGCTTTTCAGCCAGCTCTCACTTGGGGTGCAGCTTGGAACTAGAAGGGTTTGTTGGCAGCCTTGGGTGATCTTATAATCCTACCCAAGTGTTTAGACAGAGGTTACTGGGGAGCAGATGGGGTACTGTGTTGACATCTGAACAAACAGAAGTCCAATAAAGTGGTAACGGCCCTGAATTTTGAATCTAGGGCTTGAGCTAGAGAGCATTATTCTGCCTTTGGCACAATAGATAAGCCACTCAACCTCCCTAAACCTCAGTTTTCTCTTCTGTAAAACAGAGGGGTTGAACTGGATGATCTCTAAGCTCCTTTTAAGGGTCAAACCCTAGGATCCTTTGAGTTTTTGCATCCACTTATTAGGAAGGGAAAGCACATCCAGGTTTTCAGTCAAGTCCACCAACATTTATTAAGTACCTACTATGTATGAGGCACTGTGCTAAGCCCTGCAGATAAAAAGAAAGGCAAATAAATAAATAAAAATAAAAATCAATCCCTGCTCTCAAGGAGTTTACAGACTAATGGAGACAAGATGCAAATATCTATGTACAAACAAGATCTAAGCAAGATAAATTGGAAATAAATTCAAAGGGAAGCCACCAAGATTTAGAAGGACTGGGAAAATCTTCTTGTGGAAAGTGGGACTTTAATTAAAGCTGGAAAGAAGCCAGAGAAGCTAGGAGACAGAGAAGAGGATTTCTGGGTGTAGGAGACAGTCAGAGAAAATTCCTGGAGACAGAATATGGTCACCAGATCTGAAATGGTCATTTGTGACTCAGACTCTGGTAGTACCAGAGCCCAGGAGCAGCACCTTCTTTCACATGTCCACATGATCAGGGCTGATGACAGCATTAATAAAAATAAACAACAAAAATTTTTACATTCTCTTAAAGTTTGTACAAAAGAACATTACATACATCTACTCTATGTACATTACTATTTTATGATCTTAGGCAAGTCACCTAATTTCTCTAGGCCTCAGTTTCCTTACCTGTAAAAAGAAAGTTGAACTCAGTGGCCTCTGACCACCTTTCTAGTTCTTTTTGTTTGTTTGTTTTTTGTTTTTTGGTTTTTTTTGATTAGGCAATTGGGGTTAAGTGACTTGCCCAGAGTCACACAGCTAGTAAGTGTTATGTGTCTGAGGCCAGATTTGAACTCAAGTCCTCCTGAATCCAGGGCCGGTGCTCTATCCACTGTGTCACCTAGCTGCCGCCCACCTTTCTAGTTCTTGATCTAAATTCCTATGAGTCCTGAGGGCTAAGCACTGAAATTATTATTATTCATATTTTACAGATGACATAGGATACAAATCCATTTATTAAGTGGATATCTTGTTTTGGTACTCTATCATCACTAAAGTTGAAACTCACTGCAGAGAACACTGTGATTCCTCCTAGACAAGAAAACTCTTTGGATTTTTTTTTCTTGTATCATTGGAACAGATGACATGTATTGACCAAAGAGCTTCTAAGTAGTTTTTTGCCTTGGCCAAAAAAAGATGGAGGGGATGCATGTATAAAAATGAGAAGGGCTCACCAGTTGAGGATATCTTACCTGTTGGGAGGAGCAAAAGGTGGAGGACCATAGATGGAATCATCAGTTGCCAGCAAAAAGTAGTGGATATTCAATGAAGGCAAAGAGGATGATTTGTAGAAGGCCTCAACCATATTTGGACCATTGTATTTGTTCAGGAAAAGGAGCAATGAATTATTAGACGATTAGGGAAAATAAATGTAAACTATTTATAGCATCTCTCTTTGTGGTGGCAAAGAACTGGAAATTGCAAGAATGCCCATCAATTGGGGAGTGGCTGAACAAGTTGTGGTATATGACTGTAATGGAATACTACCGCGCTATGAGAAATGATGAGCTCAGTGATCTCAGAAACATGCATAGACTTGCACAAAATAAAGAACGAAATGGATAAAACCAAGAGAACATTGTATTTAGTAATAGCAATATTGTTTTTAAGACAGCTTCGAGTAAATAAGTCATTTTGACTGTTATAAATACCCAAATTAACTATAAAAGAGATGTGAAGGAAGATGCTACCTGCCTCCAGAGAAAGAACTGGTACATAGAAGTATACATAGAATGATTTCACATATACATACATATTTGTGTCTTATGGTAGCTCTAGGGTAGGGGAGAGAGAAAAAGGCAAAAAAAGAAATTTACAAGATAACTTTATTATATATTTAAAAGGAATAGCAAGTTGTACATAATAGATTTGTAGTTTCTATGTGCAATCATCTTTTTTTATTTTATGTTATGGAAATGCTTGTTTTACTTTATAAATTAAAAATAAAATAAATAAAACATAAAAAAGACATTGACTGAAATCAGAGGACCTGGGTTCAACTCTCACCTCTGATGTTTACTATCTCTGGAGCCTTGACCAAGTTTCCTAACCTGCCTAGGCTTCAGTTTTCTCACATGTAAAATGAGGAGGTTGAACTTGATGACCTTTGACTTTCCTGCCAGCTGTAAAGCTATGATCGCATGGTTGCAGGGATTAAGTCCTAGAACTGGACATCACTTGTTCAAGGATTTCTGATTTGTTTTCTACCTTGTAATAACATTCCCATCAATAATATTGTGAATTGTAGGACTGTGAACGTTATGTTGAGACTGAATTTTTATATATAGAGTTTATTTAGACAGATATAGACTGGATGATACAATGCAGAGACACTTAGTCAAAAGAAATAAGAAAATCCCCAACCTGTTTCTTACCCTCATCAATATATATTTTGCTCTTCATGATACTAGAGGCTGTGACATGAAGATTACATTAAAATCATTTAAATATATCTTGTACATAGTATGTGTAATATTATATTGTCATATGCAACAGAACATGCAACAGAAAATATGTATCTTCAAAAATTATACAATAGTTTACAAGTAAAATTAGCTGTTTAAAAAAATGAATATCTTCAAATGACTTTGGCATAGAGGTCAGTCATCCCAAAGAATAGTTGAATTAAGATAATTAAATGACAAAATAGCAGATTTTGACTTTGAGAATCGGAGGGATTATAGAGGTTCCAAGAAGATGGTAAGAAAAGGAAGGGAACAGACATTTTAAGTGCCTACTATGAGCTATGCACTGTGATACATGCCTTATATATATCTTACTTGTCCTCACAACAACCCTGGTAGGCAGATGTTATTCTTAATTTTGAAACTGAGGAAACTGAGACGTACAGAGGTTAAATGACTCACCCAGGATCACACAGTCAGTAAGCATCTGAGGTCAAATTTGAACTCAGGTCTTCCTGACTCCAGGCCCACCACAATATCCACTGCACCACCTAATTTCCACAAGACTGAGAATGCAAAGTATTATCTGGAAACATTCTATAAGTTAATCTAATTTCAGTTTCATCGTGCATTTATTTGTAGAGAGGTAATGTGGTATAATGGGTAGCGAGTTGGTCCCGGAGATGTGAAGACCTACATCCAAGACCTGCCTCTGACATATTAACTGTGTGACCCTGGGCACATCATTTAACATCTCAGTGTTCCCTGCTCTGTCATTTACAATCCTTGAGAAATGCCTAGAGCACTAGGAGGTTAATTATCAGTGGTAGAAAAGGACAAATTTGCATTAGTAGAGAAAGTTTTCTTATGTGAGAAACAGATGAAGTCTATATCCCTACTTGTTTATTCATGGAACAAATATTTGCTGAGGACTCACTGCATGCAGGGCCTTATGCAGGGCTACAAAGAGAAATAGGTCACTGTCTGCCATAAAGGAGCTCTCATTACAATAAAAGTCAAAACTCACTTAGAGACTTCCAAAGATATGGAATTTCCTCAGTGTGGGCTCTCTCCCCATCAGTGAACATGGCAGCAACTCCATACCTTAGTAGATGGTCTTAGTGAGTTGCTGGGGCCAAAGAAAATTGATGAAATTGGTTGATGAGCTTCTCTGCACTTAGCTCCCTTCCTACCCTGTTGCTGCTGGAATTCTCACCATGGGCCATAATATCCTTACTAGTTATAGCACACTGTATATCATCAACTCCAGACCCCCAAAAGTGTTTGAACCCAGCCATTTTTCTTCCATGTTTCCATATGGACATATCACATAGCCTCAGCCTTCTCATCTTGACTCCTCCTTCCCCCATTTTCTTCCCTTGTTCTAGCAACATTTATCAAATCAACACTACCATTATTGCTTCTAGATGGACTGTGTCAATATAGTGCTCTGTGGCTCCACTCATTGGCCCTGTGACTTCCTCAACCCAAATGCCTTCTTTTCCTTAGCCTTATGTGTTCTGCCTCCTGCTAGTAGAATGTAAGCTCTCTGAAGGCAGGGATGGTCTCTCTTTTGTCTTTGTATCCCTGCCTCTTAGCCCTGTGCCTGCTATATGGTCATACTTCTTCAACCTTTTATTAGCTAGGCTAGTGCTCTGCCAAGGACACACTGTCTTTGGATTTGTACTCCAAATTTTCCAGCTCGTCAGGACTTGCCAGTGCTTGGGCTCTACTGGCATAACCTTCAAGAAGCAGGGTCACTTCCATACCACTGTGATATAGCAAGATAGGAATCTGGTGGAAGGTGGGAGATAAGACAAGCAGATACATAGCTACATTATTATTAACTGTAAAACAGCGGGCCATTACTGAACTAGTTGGTCATATACAACTGGAACATAATGTAAATTAATCTTGGTATGGGTGTATTTCAATTTAGACAACAAATGTACTCCGCCTTTGTGAGCGGTACGGGAAGAACAGGTTTCTGCATTCCACCCTCCCCTTCCTGCAGCCTGACTCTCTAGCCCCTGCCCTGGGGCCCTGCATTTTTGACTGGTAAGAATTTTCTGTATCTAAGTGTGTTCCCAGACCCACCACAATGGATTCCAAGCATCTTCCTGCCATATTTGCAATGGGTATCTCTCCTACTTCTAGCCCCACCCTCACTCCACATCTTTCCATCTCTTGCTCTGGGAACAGTTGCCAAATCATTACTACTTTTCCTAGAAAGGACTTATTAATCAGTTACTCAATGATTCCACTCACCGTCCCTGAAGCCTCCAAGAACAAATTGCCCCTCCCTGGCTACCACTCCTTTATGTGTGCTGTCTTCTACTAGTAGAATATGAGTTCATTGAGCCCTTTTGATTTTGTATCCCCTGTGATTATTAGCATAGTACCTACAATCAAGAAGCACTTATTAAATGCTTTTTCATTTATTTGTTCTTTTAAAGAATTAGCAAGGTTTCATTAAGAATGAGCCATACCAGACTAATGTCATTTCCTTTTTTGACAATGTAACTAAATTGGCAGATGAGGGGAATGGTACAGACATAGTCCGCCTAGATTTTAGCGAAGCTCTTAATAAAATATGGCATTCTTGTGGAGAAAATGGAGAAATGTAGATTAGATAATAATATAATCAAAAGGATTCAATACTGGTTTGATGGCCAAACTCAAAGAGCCATTGTTAATGGCACTTCAGGGATCCATCCATATTTCGTCACACTATTTAAAGTTTTTATCAATAACTTGGTAAAGGTGTAGACAGCATAGTCATTGAATTTACAAATGAGACAAAGCAAGGAGGATAACTAACAGTAGATGCTTAACTCAAGATTAAAAAGATCTTGCCAGGTTAGAATATTTTTTCTAAATCTAATAAGATGAAATTCAGTAGGCTTCAATGTAAAACTTTTCACTTGGGTACAAGAAATACATTTCAAAGGGAGGCGTGGTGAGATAGAAGTTTGCCTGAAAAAAATCTTGGAGTTCGTATGGATGGCAAACTCAATATGAATCATCAATAGGATCTGGAAACACACAGAGGCTAATGTAAAATTGGGCTGCATTGAAAGGAATAACTGTCAGGAAGAAGGAGGTGATTGTTCCTCAATACTTCGCCCCAGTCAACATTATCGGGATTACTGGATTCAGTTATAAGTACTGGAGAACATCCAGGGAAGGATAAGCAGAGTGGTGGGTGGAGGCTCTTGAGTTCATGTCATATTTGTTGAAGGAATTGACTAGAGAACAGTCAGAAGAGATGTAGTTACTGTTGAGTACTTGAAGGATCATCAAGAAGAAGAGGGATTGAAATCATTCTTTTGGGCAGAGCCAAAAGCAAAAAAGTTGCAAAGAGGCAAATGTAGGCTTGACGTTACGGCAAGTGTCCTAATGATTAAAACTGTCTGAATGTGAAATAGGCTATCTGGAGAAGTAATGGGCCTCCCTTCCTTGGAGGTCTCTGGACAGCCTGGATGATTACTTGGTCATGTTATATTTGGGAATGGCAAAAGGTCTCTGAGGTCCCTTTCACTTCTCAAATTCTCTGATCTTGTGACTTATTTAAAACATACCAGGGCTTAGTGCTTTATTTAAAAGACTCACAGCACAGTTACTTGTCTGCTGGCCCATCAAAAGGGAACTCCCCAATTGGGAGATTCCTCTGATGAATCCTTTTATAAAGCAAAGAATCACCTACTAATTATTGCTTTTTGAAACTCTGAGTATGTGGTATTCAATACAATTGTATTTTTTCCTTTTTTTTTTTATAGATTGCCATTATCAAATAATTTATTAATTAGTGGCCAGTCTACTAGTGATGGACAGCTCGGTACTTTATTTAGGCTTTTCCTTAGAAAAGCCTGTAGTCAGGACTGTACTTGAAGCTTTTGCAACATGGGAGCACCTGATAGTTAATCTTACAACAAGTTTGTGACATAGATATTAGAGGTATTATTATCACTATTACACAGATGAAGAAATTGAAGCTCAGAGAAGCTAAGGGAATTGTCCAGTAGCACATACGTTGAATAAGTGTCCATGTTAGGATTTGAATCCAGGTCTTTCTAACTCAATGTTCAACACAATATCCACTCCACCATATTATTGCTTTATCATCATAAAGAATGCTCACATTGATAAGATTATTGAAGAGCTACAGAAATATTGAGAGACTATAGTCCCCAGTACTGTGTTAGGTGATAAAAGGATTGAAGGGGAAGTAAATGATATGATCCCTGTCCTCAAAGAGCTTACAGTCTAATTGAGGAGAAAGGGATAACAAATAGATAAGCAAACAGTAGCTGGAATATATCCCCTTCACTGCTAACTTGTGTGGTATGGTATGTAAATGCCACAGTAATGAGATAAATAGAATAGAGTAAAACTTAGTGGATTTAATGAACTCTTGATTTAAATCTACAGGACTATATAGACTGAAAGTTAGTCGCCAGGACACCAAGAGAGGTTAATGCATTTAGCTGGGGATGTCTAATGGGATGCCTGAAGGATTAGTATTCAAAGTGACCTGTTGAACACACTCATCAAGGGTTGTGGAAGAAATCATATGCTAATGAAATTTGCAGCTGGTGCTAAACTGGAAAATTTTGCAAATGTTAATGAGGATAGGGACCCTCAATGAAAAACTGAAAAAGTACAAAGCATGAAAAAATGACTAATGAACTTTAGGTTGGAAAAGTATAAGTCACTCCATCTGGGAAAACAATAATTTGAAACACAGACACATTGGAGAGACTGGAAGACAGCAGTGCCAGACGTGAGGTAGGAGCATGAGGGGAAACCAGATGAGATAGGATTGGCTGTGATTAGCCAAGAATGGGAAAACAGGACACAGGTCATGACTGTGTAGAAGATGCCAAACATACAGACAAGAACGAAAAATAAGTCATTGGTCTGGAAAAGCATCTCAGCCTCACAGGACAGAGAGCTAGAGAAGATCTCAGGGAACATCTAATCCAATCCCCTTGTTGTATAGCTGAAGACACTGAAGTTTAGAGACATCTCTAAGGTCACATGGGCAGGTAAAGAGTAGTGGAGCCAATGTTCAATCCCAGGCCTTCTGGTTTACATTTTTGCTGCTCCCCTATGCTGATTTCATGGTCAAATAAATTCTGCTGTTTAATTTCAGCCTTGGTCCAACTTGCGCTAATAAAGTAGGTCAAGTTAATTTTTCACTTACCTCAGAAGATTTAGAAGATTAATTCAATTCGACTGAATTGACTCTAGCCTGTGTCTTTCATTTGAATGGCTCACAACTCCTGATGAGTAGCAGCCAGCCTTCAGCCAAAGGCTTTCCTTTCAAGATGTCTTAAATATTCTTCTTGTAACCACTTTATTGTTTCATTTGGGATCACCTTTTGAACTAGAGGTTTTGTTTCGTTAAATCTTTGGGCACAAGCCTGGTACTCACCCTTACTAAATGAAGCTAGTCTCATAAGACTAGTTTTAGATTACTACTACCTTCTAGTCAATGGCTTCCGTGAAAGGTAATACTCACGAAAGGCAGCTACAATAACAGGACAGCAATAAAACTCAATGTGCTTCATAGAGTGTGATGTCTGACTCAGTTCTGGACTAGTCTACCATTCCCTTGCTAGTTGAGATGGGAAGGGACCAGCAGGCTTTTACAGCAATGAGGAACCTGGGGTTGTAGTACTGGTTCTATCTTCCTCAGCTGTGAAACCTTAGGAAAGCCACAACTCTCTTGGCTGCAGGTTCCCCATCTATAAAATCAGGGCATTCATGAAAGTGCAGGAGCTCTAAGGTCCTCCTTCATTCTATAAGCTTATCATTTTTCTTGATTATGAAAACTGGCATTTACAAAGTACATCCACATTTCAGATGAGATATTGGAGCTCACAACTCCTTTGTGAAGTACATGCTGTAGCAATGATGATCCCTATTTTTCAAATGAAGAAATTAACAGTCTAAGAGGTTAAGTGAGTTCCCCATGGTCACATAGCTAGGGATGTCAAATGTAGAATTCACACCTTTGTCTTCCTTACTCTAAGTCCCAAATCCTATTTGATCCAGGAGTGTGCAAATGTACAGCATTAAGAAGGTGTTTTTGGTTCTTTGTCAACTCTTTCCATCTCATCTGCTTTTAGTGCTATTTCCCTGACAGCTTGGAGGCACAAGACATTTCTTTTCAGTCTTTTCTTGTGGCTAAAATATTTCTTTCTTCAGCACTTGAAATATTCTCCCCAAACAGAGTAATCTTAACATAGATGGTCCTTTACTCAATGGTAAACATATTTTACTGGCAAGACCCCATAGAATAATTTACTTAGCATGACCTTCAGGGATGATAACATAGCAGATCAAGCTTCTCCTTATCATCTCTAGCCTGCTCACTGCCGTTTAAAACTTACTGAAAGATAACAGAGTTTTCCTCTCCTTTAGTTGTTTTTCAATGTCTTTATGTGGTAGCTGGGTGTCTCTAACCTTGTGTACTCACAGAAAAATGTAAATACTGATTCATAGAATGTTAGGAAGGGTTCTTAGGAATCACATAGTCCAAGTCTGTCTTTTTGCGTGTTGATAAACTGAGGTTTAAAGAAGTTAAGTGACTTATCCAAGGGCACAATGCCCAAGTTCACAAACAATAATGTTAGTTTGTAATAATATTTCAGGATTTTTCAAGTCTGTAATTTCCAAGATTAATGAAGTCATTTTCTCTTCATTTTTGTCTTGGATTTAATTAACAATTGATGTGGTTATTCTATTTAGTTTCAGTGCAAGTCTATTTAGGGTTAAAGTCATTAGTGCTACTACAGAAATAAACAGCCAACAAAATTGTTTCTGATGGGGTCAGAACTGGGAACATTTCTGTGGGCTAGTAGATGTGAGCACATTATTTTTAAGGAGAGATTAATATAAATTTGCTGCTAAAACAGAGGCAAATGGTTAGTCTTTAAACTTAGAAATATTCTTACAAAAAGGATTTTTTAAATTAGTGGTCTGTCAGCTCAGAAACTTAAATCTGATTCATGAGCTTATCTTAATGTAAAGGATAACATAATTTAACAGTTGATAAAGACTAGAGTCTTGCCAAATGCTTCTTTGTATCTCAGGAATAAAGACTTTTTCCAAGCATCATTATAAGTTTGAGGAAGAGGGGAAAGTGGCTCTGCTCAGGATTAAGGTGAGTAAACCATATCTGCAGACATTTAATTTGCAGGTAATCAGAGCTTCCATTGATAAGGCATCCAGATAAATGGGACACCAAGCTGGAGCTTCTGACTCAGTCTTGGGGTGGATTTTCAGCCGGAGAGCTGGAGAATCACATCCATACTAAGAGTTCCTTCTTCTAAAATTCTCTAGTCAATGAGGAAGAATGCTGTATTGGGGAGGAAAAAGACAAAGATGCCATGGACAAAACTTGACAATTGATTACATAAGAATTTGTGGAGAGTATGGGAGAGTGAAGAGTCAAGGAACATTATGCAATTGTGAAACTGGATGACTGAAAGGATTGTGGTACCTCACCAAAAACAGGAAGTTTGGGGGTGGTATGGGATTAACACCAGTTTCCTCAACCATAAAATATGGCTCATAACAATACCTACCTCACAAAGTTGTTGGGAGATTCAAATAAGCCAGTTGTAAAGCACTTGCCATAGTGTCTGGCATATAGTAGGTGCTTAATAAATGCTTGTTTCTTTCTTCCTTCCTTACACACAGCAAGAACTTAATAAACATTTAATTATTTATTCCTCCAGATGTTCATGTTTCTAGAAAACATTGTTCTGATGGCATTGAGCCCTAGAATACCACAGAGGCTCCTAAATGAGATTCTCAAACATTCAAAATACTTTGGCCTAACAAATCCACATGGGAAAAAAATAGGTAGATGCATGTCTGTTGTCTAGACCATGACATGCAATTGTATATCCTATACAGCTTGTCCATCAGTACATCATCTGTCTCTTTATCTATCTATGTATCTATCATCTTTCTAGATAGATATACATACATATTTGTATATATGTATATGCATACCTGCATATATATTATATATAATGTATATATATATGTGTGTGTGTGTATATATATATATATATATATATATATATATATGTTCATATATATATGAGTATATGTATATATACATATAATATCTTGGTTAAAAGATAGGTCATGAACTTGGATAATAATAATAATAGCACTTACATAGTACTTCAAGGTTCACAAAGCACTTCTTATAAGTTATTCTATTTGATCTGAAAAGGAACAGAGAACAAAGGATAATATTTGTAAAATTCTGTAATTTTTTCTTCAAAAATCCCAAACTATTCCTTGAAACAAAAGCCTAATTTAAAAACATCAGTGTTCTTCTGATGATGCCATGGGGCTGAGTCACAGAACATCATAATCTTCAAAGAATTGCAATTGTGGGTAACCCAGAAGGCAATGAAAGAACTTATGGTAGCTATAAATAGACCATAGCATATTACCAATTACTCCTTAAGTACAAGATGTGGTGTAAAAAATATTATCCTGAGATGGATGATCTGAAAATGAAGTAGGCTGGTCCAGTAGCAAGAATGAGGCATAACAGATGGCCATCCTGAGTGCTGCACTGGTAGCCATATGATGTTAAAATACCTAGAGGAAGGTCTCTAGCTCATGGAGTAGATGCACCATGGTAGATCCTCTCATTTATGGGAGGAAAGGAAGACAAAATAACAATAAAGAGATCTCTAATACAGGAATAGGGAAGAGAAAGTCCTGCTCTACTCTGCCTTGGCTTTACCATTTTCTGGAACAGTATTCAATTCTAGTCATAAAATTCCAAGAAAGATACCAATCAGCTGGAGAGTGACCTGAAGAACCCAACCAGGGTGGTTAAGAGACTTGTGTTTATGCCGTATAGGGATTGGTTGAAAATTCTGGAAATATTTTTCCTGGGGCAAAAAAAAAAAAAAGACAAAGTGGTGTGGGGTATGATAAAGCAAGACCCTGGAAAATTGAACTAGTGCTAATGGGTGAAAGTTAGAAAGAAAAATCTAGACTTGATGTGAAGAAAAATGTCATGACAAATGAAAGTTATCTGAAGGTAAAATGGGCTGCCTTGGAGAAATAGTGGGTTCTCCCTCACTTGGAGGTCTTTAAAAATAGACCGAATGGCTACTGATTTGGAATGAAGAAGAGACACTTTTTTAGGTAGGTATTGGACAAGAGGGCTTCTGAGCTCTTTTCCAATATGGAGATTCCATGATTCTGAAGTGTCGAAGCATGATAATTTTCCGGTAATGGACTAATGATAGAACTACAATTCATGACCTATACTCTCCTTCCACTGTATCCTTTCATACTATTTCCTATGAATTGAATGCTTTTTTGGGGTCGCCTTCATACATCTTTCAAGAATGAACCAAGGACCACTTGCTCCATGAAGCCTCCTCTGATCCTTCCAATGCTAAATGACTTTGGAGTCAGTTAGACAGAAGTAGCAGATAGAGTGTTGGGCTTGGAGTCAAGAAGACCTGAGTTCAAATCTTGCCTCAGACACTCACTAGCAAAATGACCCTAGGCAAGTCATTTGACATGTCTATGACATCTCCTTGATGGCTTCTAAAGTCGCTTCTTGCTCCAAAATTTGTGATATTGTAGTCTTTTTCTCCTTTTGTACTTCTCCTTTGTACTATTCATGTTGTATTTATTATATATTGTAACTCCTTCTTTACAATAGCTATTTGCGATCATATCTTAACTAATTTAATAAATTGTAAACTCCTTGAGGATAGTAGAAACTGAACCTTATTTATCTTTGCATCTCTTTCAATACAAAGCCTGAAGCTTTATAAATGGAAGAAACAATAATTTTCATAAAGCAACGTAGGGAAGTCATAAGAAATAGAGAGCGATAGGAGGGGTAGTGATGCTGAGCCCAGTTAATGGTCCTTATCACTGAGTGAGGAGGGCAGGCTTGAGCAAACAAACCATCCTTCTGAGGCTGGCACACTTCAAAGAACCCATCTTAATTCATAGAATTTACATATTTCCTGAATTCTTGCTGGGCTAAATGGACTGATGTTTTCTTGGCATTCTACACCAATGACGTTATTGGCTGGCTGATTTCCTGGTAAAGGACCACTATGAAGACTTGGTGAATATCTCTATTGCTCCTGTTCTCCCTTTGGTACTTCACTTGGGTTCCTCTCCACTGCCGTTTTGTATTAACTCCTGGGCATGACCCAGAAAACTCTTATCAATCTGTCCTGTCCAGTCTGGTCCTGTCTAACCCAGCAGCAGGCAAAAGCGGCACTTGCAGGCTGGGAAAAAATTGAGTGAGGTAGAGGGAATAAGATGAACTAGCAAACTTTGTGGAGCAAAGTAACTTTGTTCAGAAACACAAATGAAAAATGGATGCACAAAAAAGCAACCCAAAGCTGTATTATACTTTAAAAATATGAACTGGGTAGAACAGAAGAAAAATAAACTGTTATGTGTGTGCTCACAACAGTAAATGCCTTTTCAAAACGGGGCTATATAATAACCCAGCTATTTCCATGTCTCATTGAGGGGCCAGTTATAGTGTTTTGTTGTATGAGCACAACAAAATCTGTAGAACAAGTAATTTTGCCCAGTAGAGTCTTTGGCTGTCCAGAGAGTTTTCTCTGCTGCCTATAACAAGATTTATCTACAAGAAAGGGACTGATTGAAGGCTATTTGCATTGCAGGTAGGGAGGAAAACATTACCTTGGGTGAGCTCTTCATAGATTTTCCTTTTGCTATTCTGTAGCAAAATAAGTGTTTTTTCGTGTCTTTTTATTTTTTATCATCTTAGATGTTCTTATTGCTTCCATTGTGGGGGAAAATAAAGGGGCTCAATTCTCCAAACAGTCTCAACACACCAAAATATCTAAGGGTACCTTGAGGAATAAAGGCATGAAAGCAGTGTATTTGTAGTAGCACTTGGAGCACCTTTCCATACGGGCACTATGTTCAAGGTTCAAGGCACTATGTTGTTTAGCACCCACACAGAATCCTAGCTTGCAATGTCCCACCTGTGTGTTTCCTTTGACCACTCAGGCAGACAATAGATATGTTCAAAGCAAAAGATATTTGATCAAACAACATAGTTAAATCAACAATAAGTCAACAGGCATTTATTAAAGGCTTACTATGTTCTAGGCACAGTTCTCATTACTGGGGATACAAAAAAAGGAGAAAAGAGTTATTGCCCCTAAGGAACTCGCAACCTAATGGGGGAAACAACTTGCAGATGACGATGTACAAATACGCAAATAAAATGAAATGAAAATATTTCTCCATACATTCTTTCATGCAGTGGGAAGCTAGATAGGTGTAGAGAACACATGTCTGGTCAGGAAACATTCATTGAGAGGCACATACCAGGAAGCCAGGGGCCATCAGGTGGCTCAGTGGATAGAGTGCCAGGCCTAGAGTCAGGAAGACTCATCTTCCTGAGTTCAAATCCAGTTTCAGACACTTTCTAGCTGTGTGACTCTGGGTAAGTCACTTAATTTTGTTTGACTCAATTTCCTCATCTGTAAAATGAGCTAAGGAAGGAATGGCAAACCACTCCAATATCTTTGCCAAGAAAACCGTCAAGTGGGATCATGAAGAGTTGGACATGAATGAAACGGCTGAACATCAACAAACCAGGAAGCCATGTGGTCAAGGCACACATGTGATTAACTCCAACATGACAACTATCACCTCAAACCCTTGGGGATGTGCTGATGTCCTCTGGTGATATTATCAGCTATTCTGGGCTCTCTGCTAGGCTTCAGCTCTTCAAGGTCATTTGCCTAACTCTGGGAGGCCATCTAATAATTTGCTACTCCCTGAGAAAAAGGGAAAAGTTAATACCTCCTTTCATCTTTAGGTGAAACTATAAGCCACTATATCTTGCTTGAGGAAAGCTTACAAAAGGCAGCAGGAATGTACTCGTGCTAAGAATACATCTGTTATCTTGCCTATTTCTGCATCTGATGCTGATTCAGAATCTATGGTCCCAGACAACTATCTAACTCTGGGTTAGAAAATTCCTCGTAATTCTATTTTATCCCTGTTGCAGATCCCATGCCCCCAAAACTCATTTCAATGATTTTACTCTCCTCTCCTCCTTCCGCCCAAGGAAAAGAAAAGATACAAAATAACTGTGGGAAGGCTGGGCAACAAAGCCTACCTTGCTACCAAGGTTTTGTTTTTTGTTTTTCCCTGATTGACATGTAAATGAAATTGAACAAGACCAAAAGTTAAGGGAAAAAATCAGAGACTAGGTGAAGAAGTCAAAGATGTCTTAAGGCGTGCCTGGCATCTCTCTGGTCTGGATTTGTCGTTTAGGTTTCAAAGCACTTTTACTTCATTAACTCACCAGGGTGGAGCTAGGCAACAGCTTTTATTTTATCTGGGTACCCAGGGAAATGTGATTTACAAAAAGATTGATAAAATGTTAGAATTGGAAAGGAACCTTGGTCATTCTTCCATTCCAGGCCCCTCATTTTGCAGATTGGGAGTTACAATGGTGTGCCCAAGGTCATGCCAGGGAGGTCCTCAGTCTCATTGTAAAATTGTAAAATGAGGAGGAAGAAGAGTACCTGCCCTGCTTACCCCCGCTGTGGTATGAGGATCAAATGACGTAATGAGAGGAGTTTGTAAAATCTAAAGAGTTACACTAATGTAAGACATTAATGAAAGATAGGAGTGGAATCTCTATAGTCTACTCACATTTAGGAAATTGACTCATGTTTTAGTTTTAAAATAATCTTACCTTAGAGTTGTATTTTTTTTTTAAATTCAGAGGCCTTTAAAGTCAGAGCATAGAGAGCATTAACAATCTTGAACTGATTAAATGGAAAGTTGTAAGGAATCACGAAACTAAATGATTGCAAGGCAGTATAGAAATACAAAATGCCATTAAAAAACACTGCTACACAAATATACAGTCCAATTACTAAAAGCAATGGTTTTTATTTTATTGATGCGTTATGTTTATACACCATAGTTTTACCACATCCCTTCCCCTTCCCCTTCAACCCTCTCTAGTGACAAAGAAAAGTAGATCAGCAAAACCAACCATTTTAGGGACCACCAGGGACAGCATATGCAAATTCCGTTCCCTAGTTATCAACTTCTCTACCAAGTGGAATGAAATGTAAAACAATGGGATTTTTGAATGGTAAAAAAATTTAAATAACAAGATACAAAAACATGGTTCTACACAGAGATGTTGTGGTGAATATTTAATGGCTGTAAGAACTTAAAAAATTTTTTTTTATTGTGCTGTCAACACCAAGTAATTGTTTGAACCAATAAGGTGTCTTATAATGCAGTGGTTTGGAATTTTGCATTCATCAGGCTGTTGGCTTTGGGAGTTCCTGGTAACATTTATTTAAACCTGGAAAGGACCTTACACATGATTTAGTACAACTCCCTCCTTTCACAGATGAAAGAAACTGAAAGGCCTAGAGTAAGTGGCATTACTCAAGTTCTTATCCAAGGTCATATATTTGTAAGAGTACGGGCTTGAGATTTAAACCCATGTCCTTTGACTCCAGAGGAATTACCCAGGTGAGCTTATCTAAGATCAAACAAATATAGAAGCACAGGTTTGGAATTTGAATCTAGGTCTTCTTTACCTCCAAAATTCTTTCCACTATCCCGTGCTGATAAATGTTGGATAATTATGAGAATTCTGGTATACTACCTATTGGATGGTATCAAGATAATACTTTATGGGGGATCTGTGGTTCAGTTTGTCATTTTCAAACAAGATTCTGGTTGATTCAAGCATTCAAATAAAATTAATTTTGATAATTTTAAAAGGATTTTAATTATTGTGGAGTACAGGTCTTAAAGATGTATAATTGCACTGAATAAGGTCCAAAGTTCATAGAACCTCCTGTTATGATAGCCACATTGAAATGCTGATATAAAGTTTTATAAGACTGTATTGAGCAGAGAACTCCTTAGACGAATGGGGTCTAACTCAAGTAAATATAACAATAACAGGACTGATTTACTGAGCTCCAGGGTTTCCCAAGGCTTTCCTTTCTTTGCTGTTACCCTGTGAGGTAGGTAACACTCTGATTGCTGAAAACCTATTTATCTTACGTTATTTAGCTCATTCTGGAGTAAGTATATTAACAAGCTCATGTAAATGTTTATTTTCAATAAAAACACTGTCATATTTAATATAAACAGGGTCACATTGTGGATTAGTTTGAAAATACTCAGGGTATGAATCGCCTTAGGTGCCCCCTGCCTAGCCCGTTTTACCTCACAAAGAACATTCTCTCCTAATTAATATTTTTTAAAGCTGCATCTGAGGAGTTGGGGGAAGGTTGACTGACTCTGTTAAATGAGGAGGGCCTGAAAACAACGAGGTGCTAAGTAGGCGAGTGGGGGAGGAGGAAACCTTTAACTCAGGCTTGAGTAACTTTCCACGTCAGTGAAAAGTCTTTAATTAAAAGTAACACTAAATTGATGGATTTTCTACTCCACAAACTTCGCAGAAAGTACTATACCTTCCCAAATTTTATATTACCCTTCTTCTATGAAAAATTGAGGCCTAATGTTCTTGATGGCTTCTTTCTTGTGGGGCAGGGTCACTGACAGATTTCCTCCATGAACTTAAAATAATTTCTTTGGGAATTTGCCATTATCATTACATATAGATGAAAGATTCTGTCTATAAAATAAAATAAGTGAAATCTCCAGAAACAATTCAAATTCAATATTCAAGGTATAAAATTATCAGGTAATTGAGACATACTCTCACCCCTCACCCCCCCCAGGCTATTTTGGCTTGGTTTTTCTGGATAATTGTCTTACCTATTGCAGACTTGGTTTCTGAGAACATGTATATGCTTATTTATAGACAAGAAGGCCCATGTGAATAAATATTAGTGGTTGACTTGTCACAGAAAATGTGATTAAACTTGATTGAGGATATTTATTTTAATTTCCTACCTGTCTGCTCCCCTTTGCTACAGCATCATTCTTGTCCCACCCCTCACTGTATACCCCAAAGCGATGTCGCAGCGCTTGTGTCTTTTCTCTCTATATCCTTTCTCATCAGCAACTTTGGGTTCAGTTATCATCTCTATGCAGATGATTTCTTCCAAATCTATATATTCAGTCCTATTCCCTCTTCTCACCCCTAGGCCCACATCACCAACAGTTTATTCTACATTTATAATGCCTTTCACAGTCTCTTCCAGTTTATATTTCTAGACTCTTCTATGCTCTATGTGACAGCTGAACTTGCTTGCTTGCCGATCCTCATAACAATATTTCATCCTTCATCTCTTTATGCCTTTGTACAGAGCAGCCGCCATGCCTGCAATTGGTCTCTGCCTCTTAGAAACCCTAACCTGATTCAGAGTTCAGTCAAATACTCCTCCTGAGATAAAATCTTTCCTGATACAGCTGACAGTCATCCCTCCCAATCAAATTCTTTTGTGTTGTGCGCATTTTGTATTTACTTATATGTATATGTATTGTCCCCCTGTTGACTTTTTAACCCTAGGGCCTCACACAATGCCTCAATAAATGCTTATTGATTAAGATCATGATGCCAATCAACAGGTCATCTTGTATCTCTATAACAGGTCAAACCTTTAGATGAAAATTTGGGACTAGAGAAGGGCTTGAGAAGTGTTTTAAAAGATAGGGTTATTGCTGACCTTACAATAGAGTCATTATTGCATTCATTGTATCTAAGACCTCAAGCAGTTTGCAGCACAGCCTAGTGGCTATTTCTCTATGAAGTCCCTGAGGTAGCCAAGTTACACAGAAAAAGTCATCCAGGAATATAAAGCTTCCCCATAAGAGATCCATTCTCTTGCTCTGTTTCCTTTTAGTACAAACAGCTTTGTATCTTTGATGTCCTGCATGAGTTTCAAACTCTCACCCAGAGTTTTAGTCTCTCCCTCCATTTATATGCTTCCTATTAGAAGTTTGAAGGTGGGAGGAAGGGTGCTACCTTCCCTGAAGCTGTTGGCAATAGCTGCTGCCTACCTGGCCTGTAGCCAAGTGCCCTGACTCCCTGATAGTTTAATAATATTCCCCTTTAAAGACCTTTTCTTCTCACCTTCCTGTGCTAGAAGAGGCAGAATAACCCAATGTCACTGCATATGGCTGGGGTGAGGGAGCCACTGGGATCTACGAGAACCTTTCCTTGTTCCCCACATTAGTTTGGGGCTGGTACACTGACTTTTTCTGAGCCAGGGCCCTTACATCTAGAAAGCCTTTATGGTCTCCCTCAGAACCAGCCCTGTCAAGTACTTGCCACCTTTTCTTTCATCCAGTCCTCTTCTCTCAACTCTCCAGCTGCTACAGAAGGATTTTTGAAGGCTTTCAAATTTATGAACCAGATTCATGGGAGGTCCACCGACCTGATGTATAATGGAGGCAGGGGTTGGGTTGCTTTAGCCATGTTGGCCTCAATACTACCTCTCCTGAGGCCATCTTGACAGCCTCAAAATGATCCATCTTGAATGTCTCCTCTGCTTACACACCAGGCCAGTGGAATGATCTTCTGTCACACCACATCTTGTCCCAGGAGTCTATCTCAGGTTGGACAACTCAATCTATTCCAGTAGAGTAGTACACCCCCACCTCTAAGGTCCCCTCTGCCTCTAAATCTATGGTTTTTCAAAACTAAGCTGAAAGGCCACTTCTAATATGAGAACAGTACGTTTCCTTGAGGATCCAGAATTAATCGGAGCATGTGCCTTTCAGTTCTGTCCCAGTCCCTGGCCTTAGGAAAATACTTCAAGGATCATAAAGTCCTTCCAGGACTTTAGAGACCATTTCATCCAAACTTTTCATTTTTCATAAGAGGAAAGGTCTAGAGAGACTAATCATAACAGCTAGCATTTATAAACTTTAAGATTAAGCACTTTATATATGCCATATCATTTGCTTCTCACAACTCTATATGGTAGATATTATTATTATCTCTATTTTACAGATGAAGAAACTGAGTCTGAGAGAGGTTCAGGGCCTTGAACAGGGTCACATGCCTAGAAAGTATCAGAGGTGGGATCTGAAGTCAATTCTTCCCAGCCTCACAAGCTACTCTCAATCCATTTTCTAGGTGCCTGATTAAATGACTTGCCTGAGACACAGATAGACAATACAGACAGAGCCCAGATTCAAACCCAGGTCCCCAAGATTCCAAACCCAGCCCTAATTCCAAACTACCTCTCTGTGTGCATGACCAGTGGAGAGATGGTACTTTTTTCAAATTCTTGGGGTCCCTCATCCTGATTTTGGTGGTCCTCTTACAATAATTAATGATTAACATTTATACTTGTGATTTTGAATAAGGCTGTATTTATATAAGGTACGATGAGCAAATATGCTATGTTCCAACTCTCTTACTTATCCATGGGGAAAAAACCTAGCTGACTGAGCAACATAGTCATAAACTAAAGACCAACCATGTATCTGATGATAGTTTCCTAATCCAGGTCAAATGCTCAGAAACACAATAAGAACTTCTGAAGAGTTAATCTAAGGAACTCACACTTAGAAAGATGACTGTAATTATTCCTTTTCTATAGTCTCTCTCCTCACAGACAATCAGTTTTCCATAAGCATCAAAATGTCTTTTCAACAGCTGTCGGTCAACATGGGAATCCCCAGTATGACTTGAACCTTTCAGGGAGATGTAATGGAAAAGTTTTAGATCAAGGCACATAGCTTCTTCCTCCTGATAACTCAGTTTATCCAAATGTTTAGCATTAGGTAGACAGCCAAAATTGATTCACTGTGTTTACACAGGACAAATCAACTGAACTTTGTGAAAATTCATGCTCCTAGTTGTCACAGTTTACAGGGGTAGAACAACAAGATGGAAATCCAAACCTTGAGTTCAAGGGCCCAACTCTGCCACTGATTAAACTGTGTGATCTTAGTTGAGTCATGCAAACTTTTCTGTTTCATCATGTGTCACATGAGAGGGGGGCGGACCAGATGATTTGTAAGGTCACTTTTGCTCTGAGTCTATGATTAATTCAATATGCGTTGCTGAATTCTTGGCAATATTACAGTTTCCTCTTTTTTTTTCTGAGTAATAACATGGAAAGGCATCAGGCATATTATTATAAATCCAAGGAAAAAATAATCTTGATTTGAATTCTTGCTCCTGTGCCTGACTTTTAATTAATTTTCTCCCTTGTAATTTTCAGTGAGTTTTAATTACCAAGCAACATATCTTCATCCCCTCAGATGTTAATGAAAGAAAGCATAGCCTTATGGTTGCTGTGGCTGCCTGCTATTGCAAAGACACTGCGCTCAGTGCTTGTGGGGGTGGTAGCATTTTTCTCTGTATCTTTTATTCTCCCTGTGTCAAGTGGATCACTACATTTTCAACACTTACAGTAATTATCTTTATCATTCCAAAGTACATTAAATGAAAATATTTAAACAATTCCTTATGTTGAGGAAAAGAAACACTCAATAAATTGAGCCTGATTTGCATGCATGGAGGTCTCACAAAGAACTAGAGAAGTAGCTTCTTTATTGCTCATTGACTTAGCAGGCTTGCTTTGCTTTTTACCAAGATGCTCCTGATGCTTCATATTACAAGGAAGGAGAAAGAAAAGGGGCCTGATGTTATGATTCAGCGGGGGGAAAAGTAGTGACTTTGGCGTTGGAAGTCTGGGGTCAAAATCTCGCTCTACAGCTTACCTGTGTGATGTTGGGCAAATCTCTTTACCTCCTGGGCCTCAGTAACTCATCTGGAAAAATGGAGGGATTGGACTGGATGATCTCTAAATTCCTTTTAGTTCTTTTTTTTTTTAAATTTTTAGGCAATTGGGGTAAAGTGACTTGCCCAGGGTCATATAGCTAGTAAGTATCAAGTGTTTAGTCTGAGGCCAAATTTGAACTCAGGTCGTCCTGATTCAGGGCTGGTGCTCTATCCACTGCGCCACCTAGTCGCCCCAAGGACTACGTTACCTTTGAGGTCCCTTCTAGCTCTAAATCCTTAAAAATCTGTTAAAATTAAGTTCTAGTAACTCCCCCCATGAAATGGCCTTGTATTATTTTGTATGCATGTATCTGTGTATATACAAGGTAAGTTCCCTGAGGGCAGGGACTGTTTCATTTTGTCTTTATTAGCACAGTGCCTGGCACAGGATAGGTACTTAATAAATGCTTACTGATTCATTGATCAATTCCCATTTCTTAAATCAAAGCTCTCATGCTCTCTACCCTTTCTATCTTATCCAGACCTGTTCTAGGAAAAGGTTCTGAACCTCATTTACACTAAGGGATAAATGGTTGATAAAAGCTTACATTTGTATCCCTTCTCAGTACTAATTACATTTTAGTAGAGATCAGTACTTTAATATGAGAGGAGCAAATTCTAATTGTGATATTTTAGGCATCAGTCAACGGTTTGGAGGTGGGAAGGTCTCATTTGAGGACACAAATGTTTCTAACATTATAAGCTTAAGGTTGCAATGAATTATAGGGAGTAGGTTAGAAGTAAGACAAATGCCCTCTGTCATTGGAAATCTTTGTCTAGACTACATTCTAGTTCATGTTTTCATTGCATAGGTGCTGGGAAATAACATGTCTGTCCAAAGGAGTTGATGTCCTCCTTTTTCACCAATTCATTTCAAATAATGAATATTTCTTAAGCTCCAACTACTGTCCTAAGCACCGTACTAGTTGCTGGAGATATAAAGACAAAAATGAAGCCTTTCCGGTCTTCAAAAAGCTTGATTTCTCCTGGGTAAAAACAATTAGGTGAAAACATAAAACACATATAAAATAACCTCATGGCGAAAGGGAGTATAAAGAACTATGATGATGGGGGAGCAAATCAGGAAAGGGGTTGTATAGGAGTGAACATTTTAGCTGAGTTTGGAAAGGAGATAGGGATCCGGGAGAGAAGGAAGAATATCACAGGCATGTGGAAGAGGGGAGGCAGGCTGGGACAGTCACAGAAGTGGGAGATGGAACGTGACGGAAGAAGAAAAGCAAATTGGCCAGAGAATAAGAGAGGGGGAGTAATAGGAAATCAGTCTGGAAAGAAACTCTGGATCTAGATTGTGAAGGACTTGAAGTTCCAGGTGCAGGAGTTTGAATTTTATCCTACAGGTGACAGGGAGCCACTAAAGCTTTTTGAGCTATGGAGTGACTGAGTATAGAAAAGAGGAAAAATGAATCTGTCACAATGAGCTTTTAATGAGTGGTTACTAGCTTAATGAGTACTTACTAATAATTTTCTGAGGATAGTAGGTTTTCACAAATGATTTTCTACCACATAATACATCTTCATAGTCATAGACTTTCCTAAACTTGTAGAGAATGTTCAGTCCTGCTGTGTTTATTCTTTGTTGATTATTCATTGGGTGTGGGAGAGTAAAATTCAGCCTTATGAGTTTTCCTGTAACAAGGTCTCTCCCACATGTATATGAAGACTTTTATGATTCATTGATAGATAGCTTTGAGAGTTAACCTTGTTCAGTGATTCTCTGATCATCGATATGAAGTATAAACAGGAAGTTGTCACCAGGCCAAGCATGTTTGCTACTGTTGTGAAGGGCAGTTTATAAAGTATAAAAGACACAAAAAGAATTTTGCATTTCATATGCCAAAAACACCAAAAAATTAAATTGAGATCATCTTAGCAGACAATAAATGACCACTTATCAATGTGTATAATTTCTCAGTCAGCTATTTAAACAAATTGATGATCTTACTGGATGTAGTGTAAAAATTTAAAAAATTAATGCCAAGTTATAAAACCAAGTAAAAAGAAGAAGATATGATATGCAACTAAAACAACACCAACATGATCAATTCACTCTAGAAACAGAAAATGGATGAAGGGGAAAATATCATCATGAATTTTATCATATTCTGTAGAAGTTTAACTAAAGTAAAGTACTGCCATAATGAGAGGGCTGAAAGAGCTAGGAAACTGCCTTACCCAGAAAACAAACAAACAAAATCGATCTTTTTGCTAGTTGGGAGATATGGTACCCAAGGGCAACAATGCTTAGAATACAACAGTTTGTAAAACCTTAAAGAGGAGACTACGAGGAAGATTACGAGCATTACAGCTTCATAAAATAGCTAGAAGTGGTGGAGAGGGGAAAAAATCACAAAAAGCTTGACACGAAGCCCGTTAAATCATCCTGAAAGAATTTAAGGATGAAACTTGGAAGAGAACAACAAACACATCAAGAATGAAAGATCACAATGTTTACAACAAATCATTTTGTCTAGCAGCAATACCCCCATTCTTGGACTCTCACATGACTTACATTTTGCATGAAGAAGTAAAAACAGCATGAAGAAAACAAAGATGGGAGGACCATCTAGACCAGATCTCATCTATTCAGAAGAGGTCTGTGCTGGAGGGAACACAATTTTGAAGACACTGGGGAATTGATTCTCAAGGTATCTGGAAGACAGGAATGTGCTGAATGACTGGAAATATTTAAATGAGTTTGAGATGTCTTTGCCTTTAAGTTAAAAGAAAATCAATTGCACATGTATAGAAGATACTCGGTTTAAGGCAATTCGGTACACTGAGAAAAGTACTGAACCTGATTCATATAAAATCTGAGTCTGAATATTATCTCTTATGGATTTGAGAAAGTCATTACCTTTCTGAGCTTTGGCCTCTGGAATGGCAAAAATTGAACTAATAATACTTGTGCTCATTACCCTCCTCGTTGGGTTGATGTGAAAAAAATGCTTTATACAGCTTAAAATACCACAGAAATCTGAGCTGTTATTGATGAGTCATGGGTGGTGTTTGGGCCACCAGAAATGCTAATATGGTCTTTGGTTGCACTCATGGGGCTATCAAGGTAGAGCATCCCAACTCTAGTGTTCATTGCTCAGATAATATGAAGCAAGTCATCACTCTTGAAGAAGAAGAAGAAGAATGACCAAGTAAATCCAGAGGACAGCCACCAGAGGAGAACGACCAGGATGATGAGAGATCTGGAAGCAATGTCATGTAGCAATGATAATGATGGGCATTTTTAGAGCCCTTCCACATTTGCAAAATACTTTCTACACATTATTTCATCTGAGCCTTACAACAAGGCTGCGAGATAGTTACTACTAGGATTGTTATCTCCATTTTACAAAGAAGTTATCTAAAATTCAGAAGGGATAGGTAACTTGGCCACAGTCGACCACAGCTAGTAAGCATTCAAGGAAGAATCTGAGGCCAGATTGTCCTAACTCTATTTCCAGCACTCTATTCATTATGCTATACTATTTCTCATATAAAAAGAATGGTTGAGAACCGTGAAAGTATATAGCCTGAGGCAGGGAGGTGTTGAAGGCTTGATAGTTTGGCTTTTTTTTTTTCAGATGCTTAATAGGATTTCATGTAGAAGGTGGGGGAGGGGCAGGGAGGCATCAATGTAGTTCATCAATAAACATTTATTAAGCACCTACTATGTGCTAGGCACTTAAGAAAGGCAAAAGATAGACACTGCCCTTGAAGAGTTCACAGTCTAATGGAGGAGACAATATGCAAGCAATTATGTATAAAAAAGATACATAGAGGATAAATTAGAGATTATTAACACAGGGAAGGCACTAGAATTAAGGAGGACTTGGAAAGGTAGAAGATGCAATTTTAGCAGGGATTTGAAGGAAACCAGGAGGTGGAGATGAGGAAGGAGAGTGTTCCAGGCGTGAGGTTCGGCCAGTGAAGTTGCCTGAAGCAATTTCAAGGAAATGCAAGAAGGACAGTGTCACTGAATTACAGGGTATGTGGGAAAAGGAGGTGTAAGATATAAGAAGTTTAGAAAGGTAGGGAGGGTTAGGTTATGAAGGTCTTTGAACAGAGGATTTTATATTTTATCCTAGAAGTAATAGGGTGACAAGGACAGCTAGGTGGTACAGCAGATAGAGTGCTGAGCTGAAGTCAGGAAGACTCATCTTCCTGAGTTCAAATCTGGCCTCAGACATTTACTAGCTGTATGACCCTAGTCAAGTCACTTAACCCTGTTTGCCTTAGTTTCCACATCTATAAAATGAGCTGGACAAGGAAATGGCAAACCACTCCAGTCTCTTTGCCAAGAAAACCCCAAATGGGGTCATGAAGAGTCAGACGCAACTGAAATGACTGAACAGCAACAAAATAGGGTGACAGTGGAATCTCTCGGGTAGGGGGAAGACACCATCATCCCTATGCTTTAGGAATATCACTTTGGCAGCTGAAATATGTACCAAAGTAGTAATGATCATAGAAATTATTTTCTTAGCTAGGTTAGAGGAAGGGATAGGGTTAGATGGCTAATAGGAACCCACAGAGAATGTCTGAAGGTAGAAGTTAACCATTGCTGAGGGCCAAATAAGTTCAGAAATATGAGGTCATCAGGTAAATCATGGGTGGGTACATATGATTTTTAAAAACAAGACTAATTAAAAGATATCTGACTATTCAAACAGAGAAAAGGACATAAGCGTCGTTGTTGTTTTTGTTCTTGGGCTAGCACATAAAATGATAGGGAACATTGAAATTACCTTCAAGTAATTCGTCCAAGGAGAAACCTGATAAGCAACAGAGACAGGAATAGAACCCAGTCTACTGACTCCATTCCACTTCGCATTAAATGATATGATCTCTCTTTCATCCTTTCAGGATGCAAAGGACGATAATCAGACTGAGTGAACAATCCATACTATTAAATTGGCAAATACTAGGAAGTATTCTATACATACTAGATGTGGATATACCCTCACAAAATGTTGACCTGACCAACAATATTTTGCAATAATACCATTAATGTCTCATCATCATAATACTATGATGTCATGAAACTTCTACAGATGTCATAACATTTATGACCAGCTGCTTTTTGCAATGTTGCTTCACCTAATGCCGACAGTGATGTCATACACCTTTGCAAATTGACCTGAATTTTGTATATCATTGAATATCATTGCCTGTATTTTACAGCACAGGAAGCACTGTATGCCAGCATGGTTTTAGAACCATTGTTACTAATAAGATGGCTGCTTGCCTGTTAGATAACTGAGCCACAACCTTGCATTAGAATCAAAGAATGTTAGAAATGAGGGACCTTAGAAACCACTTATTACAACTGCCTCATTTTTATAAAGGTGGGATCTGAGGCTTAGAGAGGCTAGAAAACAGCCTTTTAGGAGTCAGAAGTTTGATTGAAAGTAGGTAGACAAGCTGCCCTGACTTACAGCAATTTCTGCATGAGGGACTGTTTCTAGAACTTATTTACACTGTTTTGGCAATAAGACATTCTAGTTTGGTCTGTGTTGTTCCCTTGCTTTGTCCTTTCCTTCCAGGTTTGTGCAAGCTGAAATGGGAGGTCAGATTGGGACACGTAAGCTATAACTGCGTCAAACTGCTTAAAGTATAGGAACTTTTCAAAGGTGGATTATCCGGTTCGATGCAAAAGGAATGTAAAAGCTTTGCTTGTGTTAAGCTAACAAGTGCGCTGTTGTTTTGCTTTGGAGATGTAGGTGGGGAAGAAACGTCTACTCTACACTGAGAGATTAGGTTTAAGACTGAGGCTGTCTCTACACATTGCCACAGCATTGAAATGAATCATATATGTCACTTAGAATCAGACATTTGATAATATCTACATACAAAAAAAGTGACTAGAAACTTTATGGCTAACAAGACTGTCCCCCTTGATCTTTTCTAAATGGTTCTACTTATAAGATGTCTTCCTGTGTAAAATCTGCACATGCCTCTGACGGTTTCTTGGCCAGAAGCATCATGAAAGGGTGTGCTCTTCCTCCTTAAATATAATTAAGTACTGTATATAGTTATCTCTATGCATGTTAACTGCCTCAGAAGAATGTAGATTTTTTTTTTTGCTTTGTATTTCCAGGACCTAACACAGAGTTGTACTGTAATAAACGCTATATTTACTGAATGTAGTCATCGACAATCCATGAAGGGGACTTTCCTGGGATTTGGTGAGTTTGGAAAAGTAACTGATCTCATTCTCATTTTAATGACAAGGGCCACATGTAGCAAATGTGTATGACGGTGCCTCAGAATTAATGGTGGAGCCCATATTGAAGGATAGAACTTTTAGTTAGAGCCTGGGAATCCCCACATTGAGCAATGTACTAAAATGTCCCAGTATGCCTAGGAAGCTGCAATTAAGTTATTAATAATTAGGTTATTATTGCCTAACATAACCTCTTGAGGGGCTTTCCCTTAAGAAACCACGACAATTAAGAAATCATAGACTTGATCACGGAAGAGATATTAGTTCCAGCTTCCTCTCTCCCATGCATGGTAGAGTGGAAAGGACATAAACTCTGTAGAAACAGAATCACAGACTTTGAATTGGAAGGGACCTCACTAATTCAACCCATATGCAAAAGGAATCTCTACTATAACATATCCATAAGTGGCCATCCAGTCTCTACTTGAAGATGCCCAAGCAGGAAGAAATTGCAACCTCTCCAGGCAACCCATTTCACTTTTAAATAGATTGAGTGGTTAGGTTGTTTTTCTGAAAGTAAGCCCAAATTTGTTTCTTCGCAGCTTCCATTTGCTGGTCTGAGTTCTGATCTCTGGAGCCAAACAATACAAGTCGAAGTCATATTAGCTTCTGATTGTGATTTTGGTGACAAGAAACTTCTTTTCTGGGTCTTCAGTAGCTGTGGTACCTGCAGGAGCAGTGGCCAGGCTGTATCACCATAACGGTTGCTTCTCAGCATGACTGATGGCTGTGGGCACTGGGCTGGAAGCACCGCTATTTACAAAGCTGTTGGGTTCAGGGTCCTGGGAAATCTCCACTTTGGTCTGAGAGTAGATAGTAGTCAAGGTGGTGGTAGTGGTTTGATTGGCCTGGTACATGTTATTTCCTCTTTCTTCCTCAGGGTACTTTGCTGCTTCAGATGGCCTGCTTGATCTGTGCATGTCAGTTGATTGGCAGTTATTTGATTGGGGATGGCTGGCCCCTTCTCCATAGAAGCTGCTTGTCTGTCTGTGAGGAATGGGCTAGCTACAGGATTGCTGGTCTGAAGAGTGCTGCCACCCGTAGGTCTATTGTGCTTACCTGCCTATTGGTGGCAGCTGGCCAGCAGTTGTTGCTGGTGGTGATGAGGAAAGTGGGCCCCTTCTCCATAGTGATCTCTCCCCTCCATGGTGGCTGCAGGAGCTGGGCTGGAAGCAGGTCTCCTGGCTTGGAGGTCCAGAAAGGTTAAGACACTTGCCCATATAGTAAATACTAAGGAAAAAAAGCCAGGATTCAAATCCATGTCCTCTGACTCCAACAATCAGTTCTGTAACAAGTGTACAATTACACAGTTCATAATTTGACCAGCTTTTGCAAATATCAGTCAAGGGTTCCATTTCTCCAAGTTTTTATGTGTTTACTGTCAATGGCCTTAGTTGAGAGAGAGAGAGAGAGAGAGAGAGACACAGAGAGAAACAGAGAGACAGAGACAGATGAATAGAGACCAAGAGAGGGGGAAAGAAAGAGGGAGAGGGAGGGAGAGGGTAACAGAGTGGGAGAGAGTGGGGGGAGGGAGGGAGAGAGAAGTTATTTTCTGTACTGTGAAAGAAATGGTTAGAGCTCAGAAAGCTCAAAATGGTTAGAGCATAAAAGACACATAAGCACACATTGGCAGACTTAAACCACAGTATAATATAACTCCTATTAGACCCTCCAGGGAGGCTAGTACTTAAAAATATAGAACATGGAATATTTAGTGGTACCTGCACCTTACCTCAGGTCGGCACTTTTCAAGCAGCCCCCAGAAGGTCCATGTTTTCTGACAAGCCATGACTTGAGCTCATCAGCCTGCAGGAGTCATCTTCTCTGAGAAGGTTCGAATGGCAGAAAATTCCTGCCAGTCAGTTCAAACTGAGAAAACCAGTAGCTTTGAAATCTCCTGTGGTAGCCACTTGCCCGAAGTCAAACCTTCAGGATGGTTGTGTGGTCACCTAGACTGCAACATAGTGGAAAAGAAAGGGGCTTGATGTCTGAGCTCAGGATTTCTTGAGTAGGCCACGTGTCTGTTGTGATGTGCAAGGGGCTGCCATAGCTACAGTGGTGGAAGAGAAGATAAATTGCTCTATCCTCCTCCCCCTTAGGAAGTCCCAGAAAGAAAGCCTTTGCAGAAGCTTCACATTCTTGGGGCAAGAGAGAGAATATGTGGGAGTGGTCTCTGCCTTTAGAATCCCTGAGCAGGCAGCTCTTCCTGGCTCAGGGACCAACATTCTTTTGACTTGTGTCCACCCATTTACTACAATCACAGGAACGAAGGGAGGAAAGCTGTGACATCCCAAAGTACCAAGTCGTTCAGTACTGAGCGTTAGGTTGGGGTCAAGGTACAGTGTGTCTGGCTGATCAGACCAGTAAAGGCTCTACCACCAGAAGGCTCTACCACAGGTTGGGCACAAATAGTCCATATGAACATTAAGAGTAGAGATGTCTAAATCTGCACATCTCATGTTTCTTTTGAAGTACTGCAATTTTTCTCACATAGCACAGTCTTCTTTGATGAGGACACACCATGATGGGCAGTCCTGTGCCAGTGTGTCCCATGTCTCACAATTAATTCCAAAGTTCTTCAGAGAGACCTGGAGAGTGCCCTTGTATGGCTTCTTATGTCCTCTATGTGAGCTCTCTATAACATAGTCTTGTAGGAAAATGTACATTTGGCATTTGAACAACATGGCCAGCCCATCAGAGCTGCACTCTCTGCAATAGAGTGTGCGGTATGCTTGGCAGTTCAGCTCAAGAAAGGACCTGAGTGTCTTATTCCTTATGTTGTCAATGATCTTCAGAATCTTCCTAAGACAATCAAATGGAAACAATTCAGTTTTTTGGCACGTGGCTCGTATATAGTTAAGGCTTTACAGGCATACAACAATGAGGTTAGCATAACAGCTTTATAGTCTTTCAGTTTGGTAGGCATTCTAATACCTCTTTTCTCCCATACTTTCCTTCAGAGCCTCCCAAACACTGAGCTCGCTCTGGCAATGCATGTGTCAATTTCATCATTTATGTGCACATCCCTGGAAAGTATACTGCCAACCAAGATAAGTGAACTTATCCACAGCATTATAACTTTCTCAATTTGCTTTAACCAATGGTTCCACACATGGATGGTGGAGAACCTATGTTTTCTTGGTGTTAATTGTCAGACCAAAATCAGCATAAGTGGCAGAGAATCAATCCATAATCTGTTGCATCTCAGGCTCAGAGGCTGTATTGAATGCACAATCAACTCTGAACAAAAAGTCATATACCAATTCTCCCTCCACCTTAGTCTTGGCTTGCAGCATTTTTAAGTTAAACAATTTACCCTCAGTGCAGTAACTGACCTTGATGCCTTTTTCATCTTTGTTAAAGGCACCTTACAACATCGCTGAAAACAGCATGCTAAAAAGCATCGGGGCAAGCACACAGCCCTGCTTCGCTCTGTTGGTGACTGGGAAAGCACAAGGACATCATTCATTATCCAGAACCGATGCAAGCATGCCATCATGGAATTGGTTCATGATACTGATAGCTTCTCCAGGCAGCCAAATTTGACTTTCCACAAGCCCTCACGATTGACAGTATCAAAGGCCTTGGCCAAATTGACAAACATTGTATACAGACCTCTGTTCTGCTTCTGGAATTTCTCCTGGAGTTGTCAGTAAGTAAACACCATATTGACCATTCCTCGACCTCTTCTGAAGCCACACTGGCTCTCATGTAGATGACCATCTACCAGGTGAAGGATCAGCCTATTAAGGAGGATTCTGGCAAGAATCTTGCTGGTGATGACTAAGAGAGAGACCCATATGTCCCCCCTCCCACTTCCCCCCACCTTGTGATTGTCATGGAACAATCTATTCCCTTTCCCTTTATAGAGATGAAAATGGAGGCATCCTTGAACTCCTGGGGGGATAACTTCCTTTTGCCATATAATCCAGAAGATTTCAGTCAGATTTCATATGAACAGTGGACCCCCATCTTGTAAATCTCAGCAGAAGAAGAGCCTAATGGCATTCAGAAGCTCTTCTTCAGTTGGAAGTTCAGCTAGAGAGGGATTGACTTCAATCTGAAGTATATGGTTAATGGCTTCTGCATTGATTGATGATGGTCTGTTGAAAACATAATGGAAGTGTTCTGCCTATCTCTCCAGTGATATCAGTCCTTAGCACTGATCAGTGTGGCTCTATCATTGCTGAGTAGTTGAGATGCACCATATGCCCATAAATAGCCTCAGGGCATCATAGAAGTGCTTTGGATTGCTCTTATTAGGATAAAGCTAAATTTCATCTGCCTTCTTACTGATCCAAGAATCCTTTGCCCCTTTAACCTTCATTTGCACTTCACTTTTGATAGAGTTAATTGCTACCTTCTTAGAGACAGATGAACTATCTTGATGGTAAACCCTGTAGAGGTATTAGGTTCTGAATTTTCCCTTCATTTTCATCAAACCAATTTTGATGTTTGTGAGTATTCTGGCCCAAATGAGTAAATGCAGTACTGTACACTGAATCTCTGAAATTTGCTCACTCTTTTCCTGCTCCACTGTTGCTAACTATGTGTTGACTCAGCTTTCTCTCCCAGTTAGCAACAAACTGTTGACACTTGGAGAAGCACTCTAATCTATTGCCATGAAGTCTTCTGGTAGTCGTCTTGCCTTAAGGCCACTGCTTTAGTTGAATGTGAATGTTTAGCTTGGAGAGGATAAGTTTATGATCAGTCCAGCACTCTGCCACACGTCCTCTCATCACTCTCACATCCTATCTGTTTTTTCTCCTTATAATGACATAGTCTATTCAATGCCAATGTTTATTGCGAGGGTGCATCTATGAAGTTTTATTCTTCTTAGCACTCTACAGCTCCTGCTTTTGCCACCTTTAAGGTGAGGAAAATGAGTCAGACAGAAGGTGGGTGACTTGTCCAGGGTCTTGTTGTTGTTCAGTCAGATCTGACTCTTTGTGACCAATTTGGGGTTTTCTTGGCAAAGATACTGGAGTGGTTTGCTATTTCCTTGACTAGCTCATTTTACAGATGAGGAAACTGAGGCAAATAGGGTTAAATGACTTGCCCAGGGTCACATAGTAAGTATCTGAGGTCAGATTTGAACTCAGGAAGATGAGTCTTACCGACCCCAGGCCCAGCACTCTATCCACTGATAGATAGTTCCCCTCTACCTAGGGTCACACAGCTAGTAATTGTCTGAGGTTGAATTTGAACTGAGGACTTTTTCCCAGCACTCTATATACCATGGAGCCACCAATCTGCCTCTGCTGTTGTTTCATGTGGTTACTTTTTATTTTTATATTGCAAGGTAGTGGGGTATGGGAGGGAAAGGATATTTGACCCATGGGATTTCCAAATATATAGATGAATGAACAGTGCTAAGATAAAGTGATACTATGCCTAAAACTTTCACACTTTTGTCATTAGAAATAAGCCTGGGAAGCTTTTTTTGTGTTATTTCCAAGTGAAATACTTCAGATACCTTCCACTTTTGTCTTTGGAAATGGTTGTAAGTCTTTTTATCTTTTTATCTTTTAATCTTTTCATCAGATGAAACACTCTTTAAGCATATTCAGAATCTTCAGTCTCCATGACAGGGACTAATTTCCAAGGTTCAAAGAGTAACATGAAAATTTTTGGGAGCTTTTGCAAATGCAGAAAATGATCCAAGCTACTTAGCAAGCCTACCTTGATAGCATCATTTTTCCAAAGCAAAAGGATTCTTGAGGTCTTGGCAAAGATTCTTTTATAGTTCAGAAGATATCTCAGACTTTTCCTTAAATCAGCCTCCTTCTAAAAAGACAAAAAAAGAACATTCCACCATAAAAGCTAGTTTCCGCCTCTGAGGCCTAGGAGTAGGTGGGAGTCAGCAAGGGTGGAGGATAGGAAATGGGACGTGTGCTGGGAGTACTGTGGAAGAGACCTGTGTACTGGTGAGGGAAATGATTGCCTCAGGTGTTTCCTTTCCCTTCCCTTTGGTCACTTCCCATCCTGCCCTAGACTAGTCCTGGACTTATAACTGGGGCAAAATCAAGAGTGGACAAGGGTATGGAAGGAGGGCCTCAGTCATTAAGGATATCTGCAGAAGAGAGAGGAAAGGGAAGGGAGGAGAGGATAGGATTTCCAAGTGCAATAGTGAGGAGGGAATGGTGCGTCCTGCAATCGCTCAGCTGAGGAAGCAACTGGTATAAAAGAGACATACCTATAGACCAGAAATTATACAAGGGCAAGTCTATGTTTCCCAGAGTACTGTTTGGCAGGCAAAATCCCATATGATCAGTAACTACATATCCTGTGATTTCTGGGCTCAAAAAGTGATTGTCCATTGAGAAAATTTCCCAGGATTCCATTTCCCCATTAGAATGCGACTATGACACATAGCAAATCTATCGTAGGCATATATACTGATGGTTGTCTGAAGACTTTGAGAAGGAAGGATGGTAATTGCAATTCCCAGCAGCCAGAAGTACTATCATACTCCTAAGACTGCAAGACGTAATGGGATATGGCTGGCAAGATCAAAAGTAGCTTAGTGTTTTATATTCATTCTTCATTCATTCTATACAAACACATCATCCTGGTTCCAGAGACAAAGAGTGAGATTGATTAATACTTCATAAAATCACCTTTTTACTTCAAGATGTAGTTTCAGCACCAACAGATATGGAATGAGTTTATGCTCTTTTTGGAAGGGTGTTAAGATGCATTTTCCCATTGTTTTGCTCTATTAATTGTTCTAGTACTAATTAAATGCTTTGATTTTAAAACGCTCAGTAACTACAACAATGTAAACTCATTCCAAATCTACTACAGTAACCTGAAAAAGTGATAATTCTTCGATGCAAAACCCCCAAATGGGGCAAGGCAATCAATCAACCAAAAGTATAAATTAAGCACATCTGTGGACCAAGTACAATACTAGGCAATGGGGATACAAATAGAATGAAAAAAACAATCCCTAGTTGTAAAGAGCTTACAATCTAACAGAGGAGATAAGGACATATATAAGTGTGTACAGAATAAAATATAAAGAGAATAAATATAAAGTAGTTAAATACAAGGTAGTTTGGGAGAAGAAGAAGGAACAAACAAAATGGAGTATCAGAAAAGGTTTCATATAGAAGATGGTGCTGAAACTGCACAAGGGATCATATGAAGTATTTGTATAGCCTTGCGCCTGTATTAGTTAATTAAAGGACTAGTGTTGAACCTGGAAAACAAATGATGAAAATAGAAAAATTTGATTTAAAAAGAAAGAGGGAAAACATATTACCAATATCAAAAAATAAAAATATCAATTCACCACCAATGAAGAAGCAATAAAGGAAATTATTACTCATTATTAACCCAATTATATGCCAATAAAACTGATCATCTAAATTTTATATATACACACATATATGTATATACCAAAATGGCCAGACTAACAGGACCAAGAAATACAGAAATAAATAATCCAATCTTAGAAAAAGAAGTTGAACAAGTCACAAAAGAATTCTCTAAGAAAAAAAAAAACTAGGTTCAGATGGATTTACAAGTAAATTCTAGCATACATTTAAAGAACAACTAAATTTACTACAAAACTATATCAAAACAAAACAAAAAAAGAAAAAAAAGGTCCTACCAGATTCCCTCTATGAAACAAATATGATCTTAATAGCTAAACCATAAAGAGTCAAAACAGAGAAAGAAAACTATAAACTAATATCTGTAATGAGTATTGAAGCAACAGTTTTAAACAAAATGTTAGCAACTATATCACATATAGCAACATATCACAAAGAATATACAGTACAACCTGGCTGGATTTGTAAGAGGAATGCAGGACTGGTTCAATAGTAGGAAATCTATACACATATTAATAAGAACAGCAAAAACCATATGGTTATATAAATAAATGCAGAAAAAACTCTAAACAAGATACAACATTCCTGTTAAAAACAATGCAAAGTATAGGAACAAATGCATCTTTCCTTAGTTTGATAAGTAGTATCTATGTCAAACTAAGAGCCAACATTATTTATAATAGAGACAGACCAGAGGTCTTTCTAATAAGATCAGGGGTAAAGCCAAGATGTCCGTTATCATCATTACCAGTCACTATAGTGCTAGAAATGCTAATTATAGAAATAAGGCAAGAAAACGAAATTGAGAGAAAAAGTATAGGCACAAAGGCAAAAAAATCATCACTTTTTACTGATGACATGATGGCTTGCTTGGAGACTCCTAAGAGTCAACTCAAAACTAACTGAAACAGTCAATCAATCAACAAGTTCCCCGAAATTGCTGGATGTAAAATAAACTCGAATCTATATATTACCAATAAAATCCTACAGGAACATAGAAAGGGAAATCGCATTTATAATAACTATGAATAGTATTAAATACTTGGAAGTCTACCTGCCAAAACACACATAGAAACAATATGAACATAGTTATAGAATGCTCTTCATATAAGTATAAATCTAAATAATTGGAGAACTATTAATTCTCAGGGGTAAGCAAAGCTAATATAATAAAAAAAATTACTACCTGAATTCATTTACTTATTCATTATCATATCAATCAAACTATCAATGAATTCCTTTATAGAGTTAGAAAAATAGGAACAAAATACATCTGGAGGAACAAAAGGTCAAACATCTCAAGGGAAATAATGAAAAAATGTGGAAAGTAAGTGGACCTAGCAGTACTAGATGTCAGATTATACTACAAAACTGCAATCATCAAAATAATTTGGTACTAGATAAGAAATAGAGAAGTTGGGAGGGAGTCATGATGGCATAGTAAAAGGTCACAACTGCCAAACTTCCCCCAAAACATCTTGTACAAAATTACCAAATCAAATTCTAAGTGGAAAAGTCAATAAAAAGTCAGAATGAGTCTTTGCACCAGCCCAGGCAGCTTAGATAGACAGAAAGATAGGTCTGTGGAAACTGGGATGAGATCTGACTGGGAGTGGGTTATTGCAGAAGCAGCACCAGTGGTGTGCTTTGGAGGCAGCAGTGGGAGCAAGGGGCATGCCTCAGTGCACAGGGACAGTAAAGTGACTGAACACTTAGTCAGAAAGAGATTACAGGGCTCCCCTGTGCTAGCACTGGGCACAGAATATAGGCAGATCTGTAGCCTATTGCCCATTCTTAGGTCACAATTCTAGGGCAGAGAAGAGCAGTCACAATCACAAGAGAGTGGTCATAATCACAAGGTCCTTACCTGAATGAAGACCAGAGTGTAGAGCAAGACAACAGTAACCTGAGCTCTTCCTGGATCACACCACCTGGAAGAACCAAAAACCTGTTGACCTCCAGATCAAGTTACAGAAGCTCAGGCTAGCCAGCTCTCCAGAGAAGAGCAAAGACTAAATCTAATATGTAGTCCAAAGTCAAGAAATAGACTGAAAAAAAATGAGCAAATAGACAAATAAAAAGAATCAGACTACAAAAAGCTTCTATGATGACAAGCTCAAGATAAAATCTTAGGAGACAATGATATAAAAACACATACAAGCAAATCCTCAAAGAAAAATTCAGATTGGACACAAGCCCTACAAAAATTCTTAGAAAAGCTAAAGAAAGAAATAAAAAAGGGCATTTAAAAAGACAAATAAGAGTTATAGAGGAAAAATTGGGAAAAGAAATAAGAGCAATGTAAGAAAATTATGAAAAGAGAATTAGCAACTTGGTAAAAGAGGTATAACCTCACTAAAAAAATAACTCCTTAAAAATTAGAATTGGTTAAGTGGAACTTGACCAATGATGACTCCATGAGATATGAAGAAACAATAAAACAAAGACAAAAGACTGAAAAAAACAGAAGACAAATATGAAACATCCAACTGAATAAACAAATGACTTTGAAAACAGGTCAAGGAGAGATTCAAAAATTATTATATTTCTTGGAAGCCATGATTAAAAAAAAAGAAATAGAAGTTGACAGTTGAAAAAGATTAAATATAGATTATACTAAAGCAAATGAGCACAGGAGTCTGGTGTTGATAATATCAGAGATCTCAGCTGTACATGTAAGGACTCCAACAAAAACCATTGGGAAAACTGGACAACAATCTGGCAGAAATTATGTCTTGATCAATATCTCATGTTACACATCAGGATAAATTCCAAATGGGTACATGACTTACATATAAAGGGTGACATCATAAACAAATTAAAGGAGAAAGAAAGTAATTACCTCTTGAATCTATGGATAAGGGAAGAGATCATGACCAAACGAGAGGATCATAGAAGGTGAAATGGACAATTCTGATTATATAAAATTATGAAAGTTTTTGCACAAACAAAATCAATGCAGATAAAATTATTAGAGAAATAGCCAAATGGGGAGAAAACACATTTGCAATAAGTTTCCTTTCTAAAATGATCTCTCAAGGCTTAGTTCTAAAGGAAAGAAGACTGACAAGAGATAGCCTCATACCAGATACAGGCTTGCAAAAAAATTCATGTGCTCATGTGCTGACCCAGTGAAAGGAAGAATATTCCCTCTGTCGGTTCTCCAGAGATCAGAGAGTCATTTTCAAGTAAAGACATAAAGACTTGAAGGACAGAGATTGTACCATTGATATATCCATGGAATTCTGGCTCAGCAGCCAATTAAAAGTGTCCTTCCAGCAGACAGAAAAGAGTAAGGAGATATCTGAGCCTCTTCTGAAGAGGTGGTGGCAGAAGGAAAGCGCACCTCCATCACCCCAAGAGTATGCTACACAATGAAATACAGAGGCCTGACATACCTTTACTGTTATAATTGCCATGATATTCATGGGAAAGACATCATAGTATAGTGAAGAAAGGTGCAGGACAAAGAATTATAAGACCTGGGTTCAATTCATTTATCTCATGCTTAATACTGGTATGACCTGATCCTCAGACAATACTCAGAGATTGGGGTAAGGGTGAGGGGGGGGAAATGTCATTTCTAAATTTTCTTTGCTTCTCTAATATATAGGGAACAGGTTCAAATTTATAACAATAAGAGCTATTCCCAATGGATAAATGGTTAAAAAATATGAATAGGCAGCTTTCAGAGGAAGAAATTCAAGCTGTCAATAAGCTTATTTTTCAAATGCTCCAAATCATTACTAATTAGAGAAATGCAAATAAAAATAACTGAGGTTTCACTCCATATCTATCAGATTGGTAAAGTTGATCAAAAAAGAAGTGACAAATGCTGAAGGTTTTGTGGGAAAACATGTACATTTATGCATAGTTGGTAGAACTGTGAGCTGGTCCAGTCATTCTGGAAAGCCATTTGGAACTATGCCAAAAAGTTATTAAATTGTACATATCCTTTCACCTAGGGATATTGTTGCTTTGTCTATAACCCTGAAGAGCTCAAAGAAAGAAAAAAAGTGACTCGTATGTACAAAAATATTTTAGAAGCTCTTTTTTGTGGTGGCAAAGGATTAGAAACTGAGAGAGTAATGGCTGACCAAGTTAATGGATAAGAATGTAAGAAAATACTATTGTGCTAGAAGAAATGATTAAAGTAAAGTTTTCAGGAAAAACAAACAGAAAGGTTTGTATGAACTGATGTAGAGTGAAGTGAACAGAATCAGAACAAAAAAAAATTATACAATAAAAACAAAAGTGTAAAGACAAATTTAAAAGGCTTAGGGCATGGGTGGAAAACCTATGGCCTCAGGACACATGTGGCCTTCCAGGTCCTTGGGTGCAACTTTCTGACTAAGTCCAAGTTTTACAGAACAAATCCTTTTATTAACAGGATTTGTTCTGTGAAGTTTGGATTCAGTGGAAGGGCCGCACTTGAAGACCTACAGGGCCATATTTGGCTTTGAGTCCTCAGCTTCTTCACCTTGGCTTAGGGGTTCTGCTCAATGCAATGACTGAATATAATTCCAGTGGACTCATGATAAAACAAGCTAGTGATGGATTCAGAACACAACATTCAGACCTTTTCCCCCCTGAATATGGCTACTGTGTTAATTTGTTTTGCTTGATTATATGTTTGTAACAGGGTTTGGTTTTGTCTTTGCTTTCTCAGTGGAAGGATGAGTTGAAGGGAGAGAAGAAAATCATCTTAAAATAAAATTTAATTAAAAAAAAAAAGAAGACAAATAATGAGACATGTTTTCCTCCATAGAAAAGTGAGGGACTACAGGGGCTTAAGGTTGTATATACTATCAGATAGAATCATTTTGTCTGATGGTTTTGTTTATTTTTCTTTTTGATAAAAGAGGATATGAGGGGTTGCTTTAGGAAATGAGTATGGTATAAAAAAAGGCATCAATACTTTTTTTTTTAATGAAGAGTTGAAAAAATAGAAGGAAATGTATTCTCCTTATCTGGTCTACTTGCATGTACATTCTGATGAAGACAACCCAATTTTAGAGGAAGGAAAGAAACATGCATTTATTAAGTACCTACTATATGCCTGGCACTGTGCTAAGCACTTTATAAATAGTATATCATTTGATCCTCACAACAACCCTGGGTTGTTGTTGTTGTTGTTCAGTCCATTCAGTCATGTCCAGCTGTTCGTGATGTACCCATTTGGGGTTTTCTTGGCAAAGATGCTGTAGTACTTTGCTATTTCCTTCTCCAATTTTTTTTTTACAGATGAGGAAACTGAAGCAAACAGGGTTAAGTGACTTGTCCAGGGTCATACAGCTAGTAAGTATCTGACGCCAGATTTAAACTCAGGTCTTCCCAACTCCAGGCCCAACACTCTATTTACTGTGCTGCCTAGCTGTCCTAGCTAGGCTAACAATCCTGGGAGCTAGGTGCTATTATTATCCTCATTTTACAATAGAGGAAATAGGGATTCAATGACATATCCAGGGTCACACAGCTAGTTAGGTGTCTGAGGGCAGATTTTTTGACAGGTCCAGCACTATCCACTATGTCACCTACCTGCCCCTAGTGGTTTCCAGTCAAGCTGGAATGGCAGCTTGAAGTAAATAGGTTATACTTAATCACCCAGCATAGCCCACAATGAACCCAGTAGTGCCTATGAATCTAGAACATGGGTGGGGAACTACATGTGGCCCTCTAGGTCCTCAAAGGCAGCCCTTTGACTGAATCCAAACTTCGCAGAACAAATCCTTTTATTATTCTATATTCTAGAATAAAGTGGAACACAGGATACCTTCACAGAACTTTTCTGAGCCTGTTTATGACTACCTAAGCAAGCTTGGGGGTCATGCTATTGCTCCCTGCTTGAGCATTTCAGGGGCTCATGTAAGATCTTAGGCAACCATCTATGCTGCATTGTTGTTTTAAGGTGTAAATTATTCACGCCAGTTGCCTTTTGTGACTAAATTACCTAGCTTGAATTGCTTATACTAGTAGCATCTGCCATAATAGCCTACACTGGTATAAAAAAGGTGTTGTACTGGGGAAAAACCAAGTAAAAACCTTGAAGTACATGGTAGATCAATAGGAGACCATTTGGGTATAATCAGCATTTTGTAAAAGCCTTATGATTTCCCCAAGATTTATAGCAAAGAAGAAGGTTAGCTCTGTTGTAGACACTTTGCAGATCAGGACATCTGAATCACTGAAATTGACACAACCCAGGGAGAGAATTGTGAATAAAAATCAGAGTGGTTGTTGTTGTTGAGTAATTTCGGTCATATCCAAATCTTCATGATCCCATTTGGGGATTTTCTTGGCAAAGACACTAGAGTAGTTTGCCATTTCCTTCTCTGGCTCATTTTACAGATGAGGAAACTGAGGCAAACAGGGTTAAGTGTCTTGCCCAGGGACACACAGCCAGATTTGAACTCAGGAAGGTGAGTCTTCCTGACTCCAGGTCTAGCACCCTATTCACTGTGCCACTTAGCTGCCCCCCAAAATCAGAGACTGGGTTTTAAAATCCATGGTTTCTAGATAGATGATAACAATAAATTAACTTCTCCATTATGATTTTTAAAATAGTTTTCTTCCAAGAAATGTGAGGAGTAAGAACAAAAGCTAAGCCTTTGAATCTTTCCTTTCTGGTTAGAAGTCAGCCATGTTTAGTAGTAATCAATAACCTGGCCCTCTGGCTAACTTTTTATCATTAGGAACATCATCCTGGTGTAAAACTGGCCTGATTCTGCATGTTACATTGTCTGGCTCTTCTTGCACGCAAGAGCCAAAAGTGTTCTTCTTCACTCTGTTAGAATAAATATGGCAAACCAGGACTGACACTCTGCTGCCTAGAGATTTTGAAAAAGGAAAAAGAACTAGTATAGTAAAGAATAAATGGTATTGAGGGACATTGCAAACCAAGAACTAAAATGACAGGAAACAAACCTAGTTGATCAAGACAAAAAAAATGTGTCAAGAAATGGTAACCTTAGAGGAGAGCCAAATTAGCTGAACTCTAAAAGCAAGAGAAGAATATGGTCTTTTTCATAACTAATGTCAAATTAAGCTAACAGGGATGTAAATGAGATGAGAAAGGGACTGAAGAGGGTAGAATAGTTACAAATAATAATGCTTTCAAGTTATCATTAATTTCTAATGTCATTCTGTTATTAGGATAGAGATTGAGAATAAATCAACCAGCATTTATTAAGTACCTATAGTACTAAGGGATAAGAGAATGAAAAAATTTCTATTCACAAGAAGCCACCTTTCTATTGAGGGGGACAACAAGTATGCATATTAAGGATATATTAGATAAATACAAAGAAAATAAATATAAGGTAGTTAGGCAGTGAGAGCAAAGGCTTTATGTAGAAATGGTGGTTAAGCTATGACTAGAAGGAAAAAAGGAATTCTGTGAGGCAGAGGTGAGAAGGGAGAACATTCCAGACACAGGAGAATAGACTATACAAAGGTATGGAGATAGAATTTGGAATGTCATCTATGAGAGAAAACCAGTTTGGCTGAATTGTAGTGCGAGGGGAAGGGAAATCAAGTATAATAAGGTTGGAAAGATAGTTTAGGGTCAGGTTTTGAAAGGCTTTAATACTAAATAGAAACCTATATTTTATCCCAGAGGCTTCAGGGAACCGCTGGAGTTGATTAAGAGAGTGTCACTCTGGATTTTTTAAGGGAAAAAAAGTGCAAGCAGCATGTGGGATGAACTGGAATGAGGAAAAACCTTAGTTAGGAAAACCAATTAGGGGGCTGTTGGAATAATGTAGATGAGAGGTGATGAGGGTCTTGAACTAAGATGGGAACTGTGACAGTGGAGAGAAGTGAGACATAGAGGGGAAAAAAGGCAAGATTTGGCATGGATTGAATATCTTCCTCCCGAAATATTGGGGGGAGGAAGAGTGAGGAAGTAAGGCTAATGCTGAGGTCATGGACTTGGGAAACTAAAAGAATGGGTTCCTCTTACATTGGTCTTTCTAAGAACAGAGTTCTGTATAATATAGTGATGTAAACAATTCTAACTGGTTCCTGGTCTATATTTTGTAGCAAAAGCATTTCCTTTGATTTACACATAGTAGCAGAAGTTGGCATCCTGTTTGGCTTCTTAACTTCAGCTGCAAGTTAGGTCTAAAAGCTCTGTGGATAGTTCTACAATGATGTGATAATAATCACTATTTCCTGGTCAGTAAGTAGCAGCCACACACTTCTTTTTCCACGGATATCCCTGCCCACCCCCACTCCCCCTTTCTATGGTTTTCTGTGTTTCATTGTGTTACAGCCTTTACAATAACTTTGGTGCCAATAGCTAAGGCACTTTTTTTCTTGTGATGGATGTCAGTCCTCCATTTTGACTATTAATTGGCATTTGAAAATGGTGCCACAGATTCAATGCTCTGCTCCAACATGGTTTCTCTAGATTGACAGTGCCACCTTTTTTCCTTCCATACATCCAAGAGGAGAAGTTGGCACTCATGGAGTCTCCATACACATTTCTCTGAGTGAGACTTTTATTTGGAAATATTACTAGGTTCTTGGTTTCCTGTTCTGTATTCTGGAAGTATTAGCTTTTCATCCAATTCTTCCCACTCACTAAAAGTGAAGAAGTGCATCTTGGAGTAAATAAACAAATGTATAAGTATTTGGATGTTTGAACTTGAAGTGATGTATAAAGAGTTCAGATCTACATTTATCTAAGGTATTCAGCTCTAAAATTCTATGATTCTAGAATTCTGTGTTTCTTTATTCATCCTTTGTTTTCAAAGAGGACCAATCACATTATGGGGTGATATCTTGACTTATGTGTGAATTGGATTTAAGTGAGGCAGAGCTGCTCAAAGTCATCAGCCTCACTCTGTCTTCCAGGGTCATCGAAGTCCAAAGGACAAAAATCAGGATGACTGGTAATGGCCTGGGATGCAATGGATGACCTTGGCATCTTTGGTGGACAAGACTGAACAACAGCAGCAGCAATAGAATCCTGTGTAGCAGAAACTCAGACATCTGGCCCTAATACCAAACACATCTTAAATCTCATGGGGAGGAGGCAGCTAGGTGGTGCAGTGGATAGAGCACCAGCCCTGGATTCAGGAGGACCTGAGTTCAAATACAGCCTCAGACACATGACACTTACTAGCTGTGTGACCCTGGGCAAGTCACTTAACCCCATTGTCTAGCCAAAATCCCCCCCCCCCAAATCTCAGGGGGTAAAACAAAACAAAAACCGACAACTAGAAAAGCTTTTATTGCTAGGCCCAGAGAAGACAAGGGCTTGAGTTATTCAAATTCTCTTCCTTGTCAGGAGGTCAGAGGGGTGCTATAGTTTGCTGCACTGACCGTTAGACACGTGAAGTATTTGTTCTAAATAAGGTCCTACTGCTAACTTCCTTTGTGGTCTTAGCAAAGTCATTTAATCTCTAAGATGGTGCCTCAAAGATGATCGCAGACAATTCTTCGTTATATACACTATTAAATATATACTATTAAAATGAGGTTGGAACAAGTTATGGATGATATCAAATAAGGGAAGAGCCACAAAGGAATTAAATTGGTTCTGGAATTGTGACTCATATTTCTTAGTCAAGAGACAGTGTGGAGCAATGGAAAGAGCTCTGTCTTGGAGTCAAAAGTCTGAATCCCAAGTCTTCCATGCATCACCTTGGGCAAACCGCTTTACCATTCTCAACTTTATTTTCTTCATTTGCAAAATGAGAAGTTAGAACAAATACATATGTGAGTGTGTGTATGTATGTATACACACACACACATCTATATATATACCCATTTTTATTCACTGTATATGTATATTATATATATTATATTTTCATAGTACTTTAAGATTTGCAGAGTACTTTACAAATATTATTTCATTTGATCCTCACAACACCCCTGACAGGTAGACGCTATTATTACCTCTATTTCACAGAAGAGGAAATTGAGGCAAACAGAAGTGAAGTGATTTGCCCTGAGTCACACCTATAAGCTAATAAGTATCTGAGGTTGGATTTGAATTCAGGTCTTCCTGTCTTCAGCACCAACACTCTATCCACTGTACCACCTAGTTGCCTCCAGCGCTGTATTCTGAACCTTCCCTGTGTCTAGCTCCAGTCTTCTCTTGGCATGGCTCTATTTTTTGTAGTGTGTGCCTTGAATGGTCAGTGTTTGGAAGCGGATGAGAGTTATTATAGAAAATCCATTCACAAATAACTCAAAGTTTACTAGAGTGTCTTCTGTGAAAAGATGAAGGTCTGAGTCAGCTCCAGGGTGACACAGAATGTTCTCTACCTATTTTGGAGACCACTCTGGCACAAGTTAGTTATTATTTTCCTTTTGTATTCTTTAGTATCTTGTGCCTTTCAATCTCCTGACTTGTATTCTGCAGTGATTCTCAGTTGTTTCTGTTGTAAACTCACATGAAAGCCTGCTTATCCTTTGCCTGACAGCTGATGCAATACCCGTTTTGCTGATGAGAGTGGGATTCTGTTGAATCTTGACATTGGCAAGTTGAAAAATTGTATTTCTCAACTACTCCTGTAAGAGAATGACTGTGGCCTTCAGAATGATTGTGGACTCTAACATGGAACATAAGGAGACCCTGCATATTTGTGTATATAATTCTCTCTCTCTCTTTCTCTCTCTCTCTCTCTCTCTCTCTCTCTCTCTCTCTCTCTCTGTGTGTCTTTCTCTCTTTCTTTCTCTCTCTCTCTCTCTCTCTCTGTATGTGTGTCTCTGTGTCTGTCTTTCTCTCTTTCTTTCTTTCTCTCTCTCTCTCTCTCTCTCTCTCTCTCTCTCTCTCTCTCTCTCTCTCTCTGTCTTTATCTCTGTCTGGCTCTCTGTCTGTCTGTCTGTCTCTCTCCAGGGTTTTCTATGGGACCTATTCAAGAAACTCAGAGAAGTATAGACTACTAAAACAGGAAGTAATCTTGGGAAGATCTTAGTCTCTTCCCTTTATTTTACAGATGACAAAACTGAATCTCAGAGGGGTTAATTAACTTGCTCAGGATCATACATTAAGCTAATAACAACACTAGAGCTAGAATTCAGGCTTTTTGACTCCTTCATTATACCATACTTCCTCAGACCAGCTAGTAAGACTTGCTAGATTTTTCTTTGCTGTTCTACATAGGATCCAATCCTGGGCTGGCATCTGTGTAGTACAGTAGATAGAGAGCTGGGCCTAGGATCAGGAAGAGCTGTGTTCAAATATAGCCTCAGATCAAAGGTTCCCAAACTTATTTGGCCTACCATTCCTTTAAAAAGAAAATTACATAGCATTATCTACCCTCCCCCCAGAGAAATCAATTTTCTTTAACTCTTTAACAATTTTTCTGAAATTTGCATCATTTCAAAATTATATATATATATATATATATATATATATAATATATATATATTTAAATGACACATTTAAATTTAATAATTTATTGTAAATTCATGGGTTTTTTCCCCACATCGAAATTTACATGACGTGATTGCATCATGTCACTGTATAGTATAGTATTGTAAACAAGTCATTATATGCACATATTCCTGCCTCTGCATGCTGGACTTCCCAAAATTGAGTAACACACTCACCTGCCAACACTTGCTTGTTAAGACCTGTTGTTGTACTTGACCACTCACAGGTTATAACTTGCATTTTGTGTGTTTATTTGAAAAATAATGTAATCGCTATGATTTTAACTCTGTTGCACAACAGATGAAACATGTGTGAACAGCTTTTCAAAATTTTCTTACCTTCTCTTTCCTTATGTTTCCACTGTCCCTTTATTTTTATTCAATGCCCCCCCCCCAGTCAAGGCTACCACCACCCACCTGGATCATGTCAGTGCCCTCCCGGGGGTGGTATTTTCCACTTTGGGAACTTAGGAGACATTTACTATCTGTGTGACGCAGGGCAAGTCAATTAACCTCTGTCTGCCTTAGTTTCCTTACGTGCAAAATGGGGATACAATACATATATGTATATATATACACACACATATGTATATAATGCTGCTCCTCCCATACCCTAAGTTACTGCAATCATTTAGCCAGAAAGTGCCTACCTTTTTTTTTTTTTACCAAAGCTGTTTTTGCATTATTCTCATAGGTGTATATTGTTTCTTCCACTTTGTCACTCTGTTGATACTTCAGATACCTGGAAGAAAAACACCAGATGGCTTTAAAGGTGCTTCTAATAGCTCTGCTGTTGTCAACACACCCTAAAAGGAACATTCCACAGTCAATCAACATGGTGATGACACATGGTCTAGCTGCTGTCCGGACTTTGTACATTACAGGCCCCATGACCTCAATTACAGTAACAGAAACCCACCTTGGTTCCATTAATTCATGCAAACACACACACACATACACACACACACACACACACATATGTAGATATATAGAAATACATATAGTAAAAATGAGCAAAGAATAGGTGCAGACAATGTAGCATCAAGAATATAAACAATCTTCATCATAAAAAAAGAATGTGTGTTTATTTTAGAAGATCTCATATAAATCTGGATAGAGACAATGATGACAGATCTTGAAATTTATTTAGTCAGCAGAGAGAAGGGAATAAATGTTTAGAAGTGCTTCCTATGTGCCAAGAACTGTGCTAAGTGCTTTTCAAATATGATTTCATTTAATCCTCATAACTGCTCTGGGAGCCAGGTGCTCTTATCACCCCCACTTTGCAATGCTTTTGCTTCATCTTTTCCATCGGAGGGAAGGGAGTCTATATAACTGAGAGGGAAAGGTAATGAGAAGAGACTAAAAAGGGGAACTGGGTTGGGGATAGGGAAAGGATCCATGGTGCTAGGTGTTTCATAAGTAAGCTGTGCCAACCAAAGCAATCTGTGGCAAGATTTTACTTCATTTTTGATCAGACACCTGTGTTCTAAAAACTCTCATAATTCTGTCCTTTCTTGACGGTTTTTGTTTCTTGTCTTGTTTATTTAATTTCCCCTTAATTTCTTAGTAAGCATTCTCAAAAACAAACAAACCCTAACCTTCTTCAGCTGAATCAAAAAAGAACAGGGGGCACTTTTTCTGTAATTGGGTGATAGGAAGATAAAGGGACCCACAAATCCTTAGTAACCTAATATGGTGATTGCCTAATACTGCCTAGCTCTGGATCCTGTGTAGACCTGGTGAATAGATAAAGCATTTGTTTGGTACTTACTGTGTGTTAGGCACTGTGCTAAGTGCTGGGGATATAAATACCTGCCCTTGAAGAGTTGTATTCTAATGAGGGAAGATGACTCACAAAGCAGAGCTGGAAAGCTGAGGAAAAGCAAGACTCCCCTGGGGTCATGGTGGAGAGATGGCCTGGAAGTGGCCTGGTGGACTGGTTCTCAGTTAAAGAAAGATAAGATAAACTCTGAATTATTGCAATTACTAGGATTTATCAGAGCCAGGTGACCCAGGGCATACTCCAAGATCACAGTGAAGGTGAGATGAAGAACACTGGAATGTAGGCAGCATGGAAAGAGAGTAGGGAACCAACAGAGAGAGAATTGGGACCAGCCGGGCGTGGGCCATCCCTTCATACCTGCCATCTTCAATAAACTCTTTTTCAGAAAAATCATGAAGATATTTGATGCCACAATTTTTTGGAGGTTACATAATTAAAATGACTAGGCATTCTTTATTAGGCAAGAAAGTTCTGAAATTTAACTCCTCATCCTTAGCAATGTGCCCTCTCTATTCCTTCCCTTTCTCTAAATATACACAGTACAGATGTCCAACAGTGGAACACACTGATTTCAGTAATGAGTAGTTTGTTGACACTGGAAGTGTTCAAGGAGAGACCTTTGTTTGTCAGGGATGTTGTAGGGGGAATTCCTTTTTTGGGTGGGAGGTTAGACTGGATCACTTTGGATTTTAAGATTCTATATTCTTTGGAAATATGTTGCATGATTGCACATATATAACCTGTATCAAATTGTTCACCATCTTAGGGCAGGGGAAGATGAGGGAGGGAGGAAGGAAATTTGAAACTCAAAACTTTTTCAAAGTGAAAGTTAAAAATTGTCTTTACATGTAATTGGATAAAATTAAATATTTTTATTTATATTTTTCACATTTATTTTTAGTATTCTGCATTAACTTTTATAAGATTTTGAGTACCACATTTTTTCTCTCTCTTTCCCCTTCCCCCTCCCTAAGATGGCATGCAAACTGATATAGGCTATACATGTACAATCATATTAAACATATTTCCACATTAGTCATGTTGTGAAAGAAGAATCAGAACAAAAGTGAAAAACCATGAGAGAGAAAGCAAGAAAGAGAGAGAGAGAGAGAGAGAGAGAGAGAGAGAGAGAGAGAGAGAGAGAGAGAGAAAGAGAGAGAGAGAGAGAAAGAGAGAAAGAGAGAGAGATAGTGTGTGTGTTTGCATTCAGACTCCATAGTTCTTTCTCTGGATGTGGATAGCATTTTCCGCCATGAGTCTTTTGGAATTGTCTTAAATCATTGCATTGCTGAGAACAGCAAGGTCTCTCAAAGTTGATCGTCACGCAATGTTGCTGTTACTGTGTATAATGTTCTCCTGGTTCTGCTCACTTCACTCAGAATCAGTTCATGTTTTTCCAAGTTTTTTCTGAAATCTGCCGCTCATCATTTCTTATAGAACAATAGTATTCCATTACATTTGTATACCACAACTTGGTCAGCCATTCCCCAATTGGTGGGCATCCCCTCAATTTCCTATTCTTTGCCACCACAAAAAGAGCTGCTATAGATATTTTTGTACATGTAGGTCCTTTTCCCTTTTTAACGATCTCTTTCAGATACAGACCTAGTATGGTATTGCTTGATCAAAGGGTATGTACAATTTTATAGCCCTTTTGGTATAGTTCCAAATTGTTCTTCAGAATGGTTGAATCAGTTCATAACTCTACCAACAATGCATTAGTGTTCCAGTTTTCCCATATCTTCTCCAACATTTTTCATTTCCCTTTTTTTTTTTTATCATATTAGCCAATCTGATATGTATGAGGTGGTACCTCAGGGTTGTTTTAATTTGCATTTCTCTAATCAATAGTGATGTAGAGCATTTTTTCATATGACTATGGATAACTTTTATCTTCATCTGAAAACTGCCTGTTCATATCCTTTGACCATTTATCAATTGGGGAATGACTTGTATTCTTACAAATTTGACTCAGTTCTCTATGTATTTTAGAAATGAGGCCTTTGTCAGAGACACTGGCTGTAAAAATTGTTTCCCAGCTTTCTGCTTCCCTTCTAATCTTGGTTACATTGGCTTTGTTTGTGTAAAAACTTTTCAATGTAATATAATCAAAATTATCCATTTTGGATTTCATAATTTTCTCTATCTCTTATTTGGTCATAAATTCTTCCCTTCTCCATTGATCTGACAGGTAAATGATCACTTGGTCTTCTAATTTGCTTATAGTATCATCCTTTATATCTAAATCATGTACCCATTTTGACCTTATCTTGGTATACAGTGTAAGATGTTGGTCCGTGCCTAGTTTCTGCCATAACTGTTTTCCAGTTTTCCCAGCAGTTTTTGTTAAATAATGGGTTTTTTATCCTAGAAGCTGGAGTCTTTGGGTTTATCAAACAGTAGATTACTATAGTCATTGACAACTGTTTCTTATGTACCTAACCCTTTCCACAGAACCACCACTCTAAAAATAAAACATTATTAAAATGGATTCTATTTTCTTTATATACTTAATGCCTTGATTTACTGCCCTCCTCCTCCTCTTCCCTTCTCTTTCTTTCTCCCCCCCACTATCCCTTATTTTCCTCTTTTGCTCCACACCCAAGCTTACAATTTTTATTTGTTATTAATCTTACCTGTTTCTTGGTTTTTTTTCTCTGGCCGCACTAACCTCCTCTTTGGCATTATTACCCTGTATGAGTCTGGACACCAGAAACCCTAACAATTTTACTCTTTTAAATATCCGGACAGAGGCCCAAGATTTATCAGCTTTTCCCTCACAGAATTGTTGTGCTGTTGTTGTATCTTTAAAGTGCCATATGAGTGCAAGTTATTTCTATCATATCATCATCATCATCATCATCATCATCATCATCATCATCATCATCATTATGCCCCTGTTTTCTGCATAGGCATAATTTTAAATCCTGGTATCTTTACCTACCATTTTTGAAACTGGTACTTTTTCACTACTTTCACACATAAGTTATCCATAAGATTTAGTTTATTGCACATGAATTTGGCATAATTCACCAAATGATTTTTCATGTATTTTTAATCTTGACAAATAAGAATATAGTCAAAGTGTTATTTATGATGATAACAATGATGACTCTTTCTTTTTTTATTTCTTTGCATTTTGTCATATATGTAAAGCCTACTTACTCCTTACATTTCCAAATGATCATGAGATCATAGATTTGGAGATAGAAAGGACCTTGATCCAGGTGATGCATGTAAAGTGCTTTGAAGCACTATATAAATGTAGATGATAATAGAAATATTGTTGATCACTATTTGCTCTCACAACTACACATGGTTAGCAACATGGGGAGTAGGAACATCTTCTGTTCCAAAGAAAGGTAGTGTCTGCTTACACACACACACACACACACACACACACACACACACACACACACACACACACACAGAGTAGTTTTTAAAAATAGCTTAAGGCTCAGTTGGTTAATTAATCAGGGTACTGTATTAACCTGTAGGTTGATGTAATTATCTAGATCTGCTTTTATAAAACAGGGTTTAGGAATGAATCCAGTAGAAGCCAAGGAGTTTTCAGATAACACACGATTGTGTAAATGTTATACGATATTATCTAGTTAGAAGCAGATCCCAACTAGTGAGAGATGGAAATATTCAGGCCGATGAGCCAGCCAGCAAATACATTACACTCTTGCAGTTCATTGGGTGATATTCAAGACTGTATGGGCCACATTCAAAAAAAGTATGTCCATGCTATGCTATTGTAATTTGATTGAAAAACATACTTTTTGGAATAAAATCTCCTTTGGCAATAAATGAAAACAACACATATACACATACACATACACATACATATACCAGTAACAGACAGTAATTAACACTTACTAAAAATGTATGTTAATATGAATAAAATGGCCACTTTTATGAACTTAAATCTTATATCATAGCTAGCTGTGATAAGGAAGTTTCATTAAGGAAATTTTTCTCTTTGTTTGCAGAGGGAATTCTGAGCTATCTATAGCAATACTGGATTTGCACTATTGGGTATTTGGTAGTGGGACTGGAAAAAACTGCTATTAAAGATATTCCTTAAAATAGCCTGAAAAATGACAAATTTTGTGCAGATGTGAAAAAATTGGGACACTAATGCACTGTTGGTAGAGTTGTGAACTGGTCCAACCGTTCTGGAGACCAGTTTGGAACTACTCCCCAATTTGGAATTGTGCATACCCTTTGACCTACCAATATTACTCCTAGGTCTATATCCCAGAAAGTTCACAGAAAAGGGGGAAAAAACCTATCTGTACAAAAATATTTACAGCAGCTTTTTTGTGGTGGTGAAGAATTGGAAGCTAAAAGGATGTGTATCAACTGGGGAATGGCTGATCAAGTTGTGGCATATGACTATGATGGAATACTATTGTGTTATAAATGATGAGCAGGTTTCAGAAAAAAACTGGGAAGACTTATATGAACTGATGCAGAATGAAGGGAACAGAACCAGGAGAACACTGTGCATGGCACAGCAATATTGTAAGGATGACCAACTGTGCAAGACTCAGCTTCTCTGATCAAGACAACAATCCAAGATAATACCAAAGGACCCACAATGAAAAATGCTGTCTGCCTCCAGAGAGAAAACTTGTAAACATTGATTGCAGATTGATGCATACTTTTTTAACTTTATTTATCTTTATAGTTTTGTTTGTGTTTTCTTTTGCAACATGACTAATATGGAAATGTGTTTTACATGACTTCAGATATATGTTGTTGTTCAGTCATTTCATTCGTGTCTGACTCTTTGTGATCCCATTTTGGATTTTCTTGGCAAAGACACTGGAGTGGTTTGGCATTGACCTCTCCAGCTCATTTTACAGATGAGGAACCGAGGTAAGCAGGATTAAGTGACTTGTCCAGGGTCACAGAGCTAGTAAGTGTCTGAGGCCAGATTTGAATTCAGGGAGATAATCTTCTTGACTCCAGGCCTGACACTCTATTCATTTTGCCACCTAGCCACCTTAGTGGTAGTACGGAAATGTCAGCTCTTAATGGGAAGTCATTTGCCATGGTCACACAACCAGCAAACTTCAGTTATTAGCAGGGTACAAACCCCATTCTTATGATGCTCCAGCCAGCTCTCTTGCCCCTATATATACTGCCTTTTCATCAAACTTACTCTTTCTGAATTCCAGAGGCAGAGAATCTGTTATATTGAGAACTTCCACATTAGATACAACCTCCTGGTAATCTTTGGACCACAGTTGTACTGGAGCAGATCTTTGGGGGATATATCGTCTAGAGCCAGGCGTGGGCCTTTTGCCCACCAAATGCAGCTTTTTGACTGAATCCAAACTGTGAAGGGAAGCACTTGAGGACTTAGAGGGCCACACATGGCCTCGAGGCCGAAAGTTCCCCACCCCTGATCCAGGCCTTCAAAAACCTTCCCTGAGCTGTTCCCAGATCAGCCCTGAATTATAGGCAGCAACTCTGGCATAGAGGAAAGACCAATAAATCTGAAATGAAGTAAATCTGGGTTTAAATTCTGGTGCTTATATTTACTAGCAATATAATCCTGAGCAAATCATTTACATGTTCTTAACTTCAGTCTCCTCATCTGTAAAATGGAGATTGTAAAACTTGTACCACCTGCCTCATGGGATTGTTGTAAGGAAAATGTTATACAGGTGTCAGTTATTATTATTATTATTATTTAGATTTTTTGAATTGTGTCACCGGAGGATCAATCTTTACAAGGATGTGTATGTACAAAAGGAAAAAGGAGAACAAGGCATTAATGACATATCGGACTTCTCAAAGGTTGTATTACTGGAACATTTAGGTACGTAGATGAGAAGTCAAGATCCAAATTGCCTTTGGGAAGGAAAGATAAAGCCTTTGTGAACTGCCTACTGTGTGCCGAGTATTTTACAAATATCTTCTCATTTGATCCTTACAACAACCCTGCGAGCTAGGTGCTGGTATCATCTCAGTTGAGGAAACTGAGGCAGTCAGAGGTTAAGTGGCTTGCCCACAGTCACGCGGCTAGGATTTGAACTCAGGCTTTACATGACTCCAGGCCCACCACTCTATCCCCTGCACCACTTACCAGAATAGTCAATAACAACAGTGATGGATCACATTTATACAGTGCTTGAAGGTTTGCAAGGTATATTACCTAAAATTCTTACAGCTATTCTGGGAGACCAGTTATAGTCTCACTCCAGGAGACTTATCATTAGTCACAGCAGTTTCTGATTAATATTTTGACTCGTAGCCTAATTGAAAGAGTCTATTATATGAATGGTTTGCTAATACAAGAGATTTACCCCAGGACTTGCTGACCCCATCAGCCTCCTGGGGCCTCAGCTTTTCCAAGGAAAGGATCTAGAGCACCTTTGCCCTAAGGCTTTCTTGTACTTCTTTTATGTAGTCATAAGATTTAGAACCAGAAGGGACCTATCATGTAATTCAAGTTCCTCCTTTAACAGATGAGGAAACTGGCCCAGAGAGATTTTTGTAACTTGCCCAAGGTTACACAAGTTAAGAAGTAGTAGGTTTGGGATTCAAATTCCACTATACTAGGTTACCCTTTAACTTCGTTGGTCTGTCGTCTTGATGCACTGAGTTCCTGACCTTAGTCTCTGAGTTATCTTGGTTTGCTAGGTTCAGATATCAGCTCTACTCTAGTCACTGATAATGTTTCTCTGGTCTCCTGACCCCACCGCTGTCCCTAGGTTTCCTGTCCTCAGTCCATACTCTTCTCTCTTCAGACCAGCAGAATTCTAAGCTACTGCAGGCCAAACGGCATCTAAACTTGCTGACATTTTGAGGTTTACTTGGCTCCATCATTTCCTAGGTCTGGAGCCCTGAATATGCTTCTTCAAAGGACAGAACGCTCCACCCTCATCCATTTCTGATGAGCTCACCTTAGAACTGAACCCATTCACCCAGGCTAGGCTTTTCCTCAGCCAATCAGGAAGCTTCCTGATAGTGAGTAGCCATTAATTATACATCACAACCTAAATAAGCACCTCTTCCTTTGCCCAGGGAGGTGAAGGGTTAAAGACCTTGCAATGGATATTCCTATAGTGATCTGTACTCCACAGAAACAACAACAAAATACCCTGAGATTCCCCTAAACCAGCTCTTTGGTCCCACCAAGTGGGTGGACAGTTGTGGTTTTATGACCTTGTAAGCCAGTTTTCCTAAATAGGCCATATGACCTGTGAGGTGTGAACTTAAAGATATTTCTCACTATTACTGATATCAGCAGAGTTGAACTATCTCCACAAAGCAGGAAGAGTAGGCATGGAATCACAGCACTAAACTGCAAGGCAGACAGACACCGACGCTCCCTCCAGTCCCCTCTGGGGTAGTCTGACCCAGGTTTTCAGCGTTTCTACTCCAAGGTAAACATGCACCATTTTTGCCAACATTATGACTAACCAGTAGCTAGTTGTGGAATAAAAATCGTGGTTTAAATTAATGGCAGACCCTTAGACATTTTCAGAGTAGACTGGTTGTTTAAAATGATGTACTTTAAGCCAGAATTACAATTCCCACCCTTTTCTTGTAAACTCCATATTGACTGAATTACGTTAGATTACTGCATTAGCGTGGTTCCCACAAGAGGCCTGCACTGCCAGTAGCAGGGACAGCCAGATGCTTGAAAGTAAGTGGATGGGGTGCTTTTGGTTGAAAATTATAGGCAATGACATGCTCATAGATGTCTTCCAGCCCCTGGGGATAGAGGAAGGCTGTTTCCTGATGACAGGTTTTTATGGCTTTGAGAGGCAAGAAGTAAATAGACACACAATAGTTGTTAATGGACAGTGCCAAAGCTCAGGAAGTAAAGGAGGGCCAGGTGATAGATAACTAGGGTAGGGACTCGGGGTCTAATCTTTTTCCGTTATGAATTTTGGTGTCCAGACAACCAAATGATAATAGAACCTAGGCTAATCGAGAGCGCTTGGAGGAAAGGCCAACTCTTCAAGTGTTATGAATTGTGTGGAATAAAAGAGTAGGAAGGTGCTAAGTAACCTGGAAACACTGGAAAACAAAATTGCAATTCTACCCAGCATATGTGTAACCTCCCTCTATAGGAAACTGTTAATTATTTACTGTTAATTAAGGAGAAGAAATGTCACACTGATAGGAAGCACAACTTTAACCTGCCTAATATGCTTTGGTCAGTCTCAGACGTGATTTCCTATCTCACACTAACAGGTCTTTAAAAGAATTATAAGGAAGGATTGCTTTCTTTAAATCTGGAAAAGGTGACAGAGAATTATGAGTGCTAAGGATGGATACTTTCCGTATTAGTACTCCACATCTGAAATGTGAGCCCATGAAAAATGATAGGAGGAAGGAAGAGAAGTGGTTTAAAAAATTAAATGTTTTGTTAGAAGCTTAACATTGGACATCGACATGACCAGCTCAACTTTCTTAGTAATTGTTTACCTTTAAATTGATTAACTTAAATTCATAAAGTATCATAAGTATTTTTCAGGCACGCTCTCTGATTCCTCCAGGCCTGAAACTCTCTTCCTCCTCACCTCTGCTTCTTAGCTTTCTCTAAACATCAACTGAAATCCTACCTTCTGAAGAGATCTTTCCCAGTTCCTTCAACTACCAATGGCTTTTCATATACCTCTATCTACTCTGCATATACCTTGTATGTAGATATGCTTAATAAATGTTGTTGACTGACTGACTTTTCCACTTAAAGGAGAAGGGAAGGGGAGCAGAATAAGCATTTATTAAGTCCCTATTGTGTTCCAAAAGCTGGATTGTTGTAGAAATATTAAGAGTAGTAATTAGTATACAACTTTCTTCTGACTACTTTTTTTGAGCTTTTCATTATTTTACAAAGTTTTTTTCAGCTTATTTTTCATACTTGGTCTTTATAGCCTTATGATATTCAATTACATTGATCTGCCACAACTTAATCAACCATTGACTATTTTTTTTGTTGTAATTACATGTAATACAGTTATGAAAAATCTTTCAACAGAAACACTCCCCCCTCTTTTCATGTTGTCAATGGTAATACTTTCAGGGTATATTCCTAACACTAGAATTATTGAGAAAGGATGTGTGATTATTTTTGTGATTTGTATTGCATGTTACCAGACTGTATCCCAAGGTAATGGGCATATGATCATAGAATCATCAGTATAGATCTGGAAGGGACCTCATAGACCTTTTAGTCTCACTCACTCATTTTATAGATGAGGAAACTGAGGTCCTAGGGAAAATAAGTAATTTGTCTGTGTTTCCTTAAGTAGTACAAAAGATAGCATATAAAAACCTTCCTCTGAATCTAGATTCATTGCTCTTTCCTCTAAAGTCTATACTACAACTGCTTAGGAAGAGGACTTTTGAAGTTATTTGTCTATTCCAAGAGATCTTGGTCAAGGATGAAGTCTCCTGGTCAGACTGCCCCAAAGCAAAGGACCATTTTCTCTGTGTCTTATAGAGTAGAATAAATTTATTTTTTCATTTCTCTGAGGCAATCAACAAATTTTTATTAAGCACTTACAATGTTCCAGGCACTGTGCTAAGTGCTAAGGATACATAAGGACAACCTCCCAAAACAAACAAACAGACAGAAACACTGTTGTTGCTTTTCAGGAGCTCACATTCGGATGTGGGAGACAACATGCAAACAACTATGTACATACAAAATTTATATGTTTTCATCTCACAGGGAGCTAATCTCAGAGGAACGGCAATGAAGGACGGGGTGGGAAGGGACTGGAAATGACCTCTTGGAGAAGATGGGATTTAAGCTGAATCATGAAGGAAATCAGAGAAGCTAGGAGGGAGACCAGAGGAGGAAGAACATTCAAGGAATGAGGAATGGTTAAAAAAAGACACAGAAACAGGAGATGGAGTATCATGTGAGTGGAACAGCTAGAAGGTTTGTGGTACTAGATTGCAAAGGATATGGAAAGGAGTAAAATATAAAGACATTGAAAATTTAGGAAATGGCCAGATTGTGAAGGATATTAAAAACAAATGGAAGATTTTTATATTTGATCCTTGTCCCTTGAAGAATACAAACAAATTTGATTGGGTTCTAAAATTTCACTGAAGTCTATGGAGTAAGGGAGAGACATGGTCAGATATGCATTTTAGGAGGAGGGGGCAGAAAAGAGGGTCAAAGACAGACCCTTGGGAGAAATCCAATATTAATGGGCATGACCCAGAGGAAAATCCAGCAAAGGAAACTAAAAAAGAGGAATCAGATAGGTAGGAAGAGAACTATGAAAGAGTGGTGTCACAAAAAACTAGATAAGAAAGAGAATCCATGAAAAAATGGTGATCAGCAATGTTCAAGGCTGCAGAGGGGTCAAGAATCATGAGGATTATGAAGAGACCATCGGGGATGGAATACTGCCCCATATCCATGGGACTATTCCCAGTGACCTGGTGGTATTGGAGTTTGTCCTCCCTGCTTAGCAGAGGTCATCCAGTGTTAGACTGGTGGAGACAGGGATTGGGGTATGTGATAAAATCCCAATGTACCAGATCTGTCTTCTGCCAACATCAGATTTCTGGTGACTTAGGGTATTTTTGGCTTTTTCAAGGGGCAAGGGTGTGCAAGAAACTTGGTCTTGTTTAATTGCGAGAGGAGGGGAGAGAAAATAGAGATGTAATAATGCTTTGGCTATCTCGAAGCCTTGGGGAATCAGTTGTTCTGGACAGCTGTATTTGGTGAGCACTAGAGGAATTAACTTTATTTATAGGCACAAAAACTTTCAAAAATATTTAAAAAATTTACATTGACATCTTTAGAATCCATTATACATTTTCTTGACTTTTAAATAAAGTACTCCTACTGATTCAACTCTTAATGATTCAGGGTCAAGATCATGACACCATGGAATTACAATGAAGCCCTAAGGCATCATCTCCATAAGATTTTCTCTGTGATGCCAGAGAAGCCTCTATACTCTGGAAGCTCACTCCTCCCAGGATACTTCTCACATTGGAAATACCCTCCTCCCTTGGGGCGCTTCCCTCTCATCAGCTGCTTCCTCCCTGAAAGTCCAGTTGACCTTCAGGCTTGAAGAGGAGGCCCAGGCCAGCTATATCTTCATTCCTCTCCAGGCCATTCTGCTGATGCATCTTCTCAGAACTTTCTTTAACATTCCTCAGCACTGATTCTTTCACCTGTCCCCCTTTTTAGCTCTCTCTTATGTGTTTTCTACCCCCAATAGAATGTATGTAACTTGAGGGCAGGGACTTGCTTTCTTTCATGCTTCCACCATACACAGAAAAGGTGACATTCCATCCACAATTCATACTTGTATTCTCAGCATTTTGTATAGTACACAGCATATAATAAGTACCTAATAAGTAAGTACATAAGAAGCACTTATTGATTGTCAAAGGACTTATTGGAAAGGGAAATTCTTCCTTACTAAATGTCATCATAAAGTTGTGCTGATGTTCTTGTGCTGGCTTTTAACCACTTTCTGTCTTTCCTTTTGATGTCAAGTACAGTATGGTTCTTTAATAAGGTCCTAAAGGAGGGGGAATGTCTCTGAGCACAGGGATATTTGGATAGATTTCTTAACATGAAAGAGAGTTAACATAAAAGGCAACCTGAAACAGCCTTCATTTCCCATTCTATTTGGCTGCTTTTAAATTAACAGTGGGCTCAGAAACCAGATTACAAAGCTTCTTAGAACTACTTGTAAAGTAAGAGCAAGCTGACTGTGAGTGATGGCCAGAGGAACACTCAGTCATGTGCATGAGCTTTAGTGAATGTTCTTTATTTCATTGTATAAATATCTTTGCAGTTTAGTTCCTCGTTCTTAGCTGTGGCTTGGATGGCTAAAGTAGTCCTTCAGTATGCATTGGCCTTTTGCCCTGGGATGTACGGAGTTGAACTGCAGTTAATAATGCGGTGAGGAAATGAGAACATGATTGTATATGCGTAGCACCAAAAACACCCAATGACTTCTTGGTAGTGAAAAAAAAAAGGATTGACAAAATATAGGTCATCTTATGAGCTAACCCATCTACCTATACAGTTAAATTTACCTTGTGAGGCAGCTGTCATCCTGTCCAGCTTTCAATGTATATATGTGTATGTGTATTATGCTTATATATATATATAGTGTATATATATATACAGATGTGTGTACATACACACACACACAGAGACATATACACATACACAGAGAAAGAGAGATGTCTCTTTATCTATAGATTTCTCTATCTCCATTGCCATGTCCCCCATGCACTAAAAAGGTGGCATTCAATCCACATTGCCTCTAACAGTATCTGCTTGGTAGGCCAGATAGACTGATTGGACTCAGAAAGAATGTGAAATGTGATGCTCTGAGATGTTGAGCCAACCTGCTGGCTTGCCTGTATCTCTTGGAGGAGAAATGACCACTTAACTTGGATCTTTGCTTTGAACTGGATTCATTTTTCCAACAGCTCCTGAATAATTCTCCAGTGTCATCTTTACTAGCAAATCATGCATTCATCATCACTCAGCATTGATTTTTATTTTGCACTTGGGAGTACATTAAACTTTACCTGAAACCTTCCTGTTGTAATCACATGGAATCTTGCTCCACTGATGGTTTTGACAATGATCTTCAGAAGAACACCTGGAGTCCAGAGAACTTTAGGATTATATTTATGTATTTCTTCTCTTTTTCCATTAGCTTCCCCATTCCCCCCACTCCCTACCCACTTCTTCAGAAGGGTGCCAGAAAGTTAATTATTTCCCCAGTAGGGAGCTCATACCTCTTGGGAAAGGAAAGTTTTTGGAAAGTCATTTTAGGCCTCTTCCTGGCATCAATGACCGTGACTTATTACTGCTGGCTCTTCACTTAGGAAACTCCTTCTATGGGAAGTAACTGCCAGCCTACAGCTATCTCCCCAGCAAACCATTATATTATTCGTGAACCCAAAGACTTAAAGAAGGTGGTCCCCATAAATCAATTTGTGCCTTCCAAATTGAGTGGTTACCATTTTGCCCTTTATGATGCTCAGGATGTTACCTATGATACCACCACTACCGTCATCACTCTTTTAGCTGTGTACCAAATCTTCAATTATCCTTTATCTCATTTTCAAAGGTAATGCTATGTTCTGAATTCATCCACTATTAATTCATTGAGAAATTTAATGAGAGAAATGATATCTATTAGGCCTTTGGAATCTTTTCTTCTTGGGTACCCTCTGAATGACTTTCCCCCTTTCTTTCCACCCCAGGAACCAGGAAAAGTAATTTGTATTAAAACAGTCCCAGAAAGCCAGGCTCTGAGCTTGCAACTGTGCTGGGTCTCAGCCAGGGCCCATACTTTGTTCCTGCAGGAAGAATGATGTGTCTTCACTGGAAAAAAAGAATTGTGGGAGAAGTATCATTCTAAAAACTCTCAGCAGCTTTCTTGGGCATCTAATTAATCTTAGCAAACAATACTTTAATGAGTCAAGTGTAAGTGGATTAGAAACATCCGAACTCAATTTCCCCTTAAAATTCACATGACTTCTGAAAATCCATGGGGAGAAAACTTGGGGCAAAATGTGTTTTGGGTTTCAGAAAACCCAAACATTTGAAAATAACAATTGGGAACACTTTTCTGAACCCTAAACACCACTGGGTCAGCCTATCCCTAGTTGACTATTTACAGCTTGTTCCAGGAAAGCAGAACACAGAGCTTCCACTCCTGTTGTTTCCCTGAAGGGCACTTAAAATTAAGGGTTCCCTTTGAACAAAATCCACTTAAAAGGACAAAAAACAAACCAAAACAAACCCAAGCTAAGCCCCAAAGAATAATTTCCAACACACTGGGGCATGCGTTGTTTGCTTTGTTCAAAATGTTTCTATATTGTGACATTGATGGAAAGTACTGAGCTTGGGTTCTTTTGAATCTTTGGGTATTTAGGCTTCTTAACTTCATGGTGCAGCTAAGTGTTTTAACTTCACGGGTGAACAAAAAATTTGTTTTTATTAATAGTAGTATGAATGGCTTAAAATTTAAAAAGATATTGCTTTGCAAATGCTTTAAAAGCTCTGGAAATAAACTGTTTCTTCAGATGCTTTGCTCTCAAATTGTTCAAATTGTTTGAAATATGATAAGTCCTCTCAGGCTTCTGGTTTACCGCAGAATCACACAATCTTAGTGTAGGAAGGGACCCTGGAGGAATGTAAGGAGTAACTCCTACACTAACTTTAGAAATGTGTGTGTGTATATATGTATGTGTTTAAGTAGGCACACACACACATATATGCTGATATGTGCACCCATATATGTATGCATGCACACGTGCCCACACAAGTATGTTTATAAGCATGTATATTATCGTGTGATGATATTGTACAAAAACATGTGTAAACACACAGACAAACATGCATACGTGCACACATACTTTTTCCTACAGATTGTCCTCTGTTTACTTATCTTGAAGACCTCTCCCATTTGGGGAACCTGCTGCCTTCTATGGTGCCTTGTACTCTCTCTGGCCTCTCTCCTGGTTGTCCTACCTGTCTGACTGATTCTGATCGGTTTCCTATTTTGTATCATCCCCCATAGCCTGTGCCCTTAACTATGGGTATGCCCCTAAGACTCTGCCCTGGGCATTTTTCACTTCTTTCCATACACTCTTTCAGGGCTCTCATCAAGGGGTTTGATTATCCTCTTTATGCAGATAATTTCCAGATATCCATGTCTAGCTTTAATTTCTTTCCTATGCTCCAGTTTCACATTAATAGCTGCCTATTGCACATTCCTCATTGGATGTTTCATAGCTGCCATGTCCATAAGACGACTCATTCTCTTTCCCCTAAACTGACCCTTTCCCCCTAGCTTCCTTATTTATGGAGAAGCACCACCATCCCTCCAGTTCACCTATTTACATGCATTCTGGACTCCTCCTTCTCCCTCTCCAAATATTTAATGAGCTCCTAAGTTTTGTTGATTCTACCTCCAACAATGTCTCTTGTATTAACTCTGATTTCTCCAATCACAAAACCACTACCCCATTTCAGGCCCTTACCACCTACTGCCTAGGCTACTGCCATAGCCCCTTTTCTGGTCTTCCTGCCTCTATTGTCTTCTCCCTCTCCTCCATCTACCACACGGTTACCAGAGTGTACTGCTAAAGCAAAGGTCTGAATAGATCAGTCCCTGGCTCCAACAGTTCCAGTGGCTCCGTATTGCCTCTAGGATAAAGTGCAAACACCCCTGGTTAGCTTTTAAAGCCCTTCATATTCTGGCTCTAGTCTCCCCTTCTGGGCTCATCACGCATTACTCTCCTCACACTCTGTATTCCTAGGATGCTGACCCACTTGATCTAGAAAGGGCAATAATTAGAAAATTAGCAACATTATCTCCCACCTCCGTGCCTTTGCCCAGGCTGTTTCCCATGCCAACGACACATTCCTCCCTCAATATGCCTCTTAGAATCCCTAGCTTTCTTCAGATCTCAGTTCAAGTTCCACCACCTACAAGAGACCCTTTTGACCAAACCAGCTACTAGTGCCCACTGAAATAACTTCATATGTCCATGTGTGCATACATGTTGTTATCTCCTCGCTCCCCCCCCCTCGATAGAATGTAAGCTCCTTGAGGACAGGGACTGTTTTGTTTGCATTTGTCTGCAGTGTTGTCATAGGCACATAGTAAGTGCTTAAAAAATTGATTGATTGCCTTCTGAAACAGCCCATTCCACTTTTGGAGTTTACCTAGAGAAAGGAGAAGCTGGCCCCAGACACTTTTAGTTGAAAGGAAATTTTTCTTTCATCAGACCAAAATCTGTCTCTCTGTCAGGTTCAATGTTTAAAGGGTCTTTTAGGTTTTTAATCAAAGCCCTTTAGATTAACAGGTCCCTGATCCTTCCTGTGAACCTTTGTTCTTATAGAGGCCTGCATGATCCCTCAGCCACAGAGAAAGTGTGATGTATTAAAGGCTCTGCTACTGATTAGAGAAAGTGTCCACAGCGGAGGGCAGAAGCAAACATGAGTGTGTTGGCAATGACCCATCACCAGGACAACAGACCTGAGAAATAAGTGAGACCTACCTGTGAAGGGGGTCAATCTGTTGCCAAAGAGAACCTGTCTTCAATCTTTTGTTACTAATATTATATGATGCTATGGATTTTCAGTTAATTGAAAGACTATTTTTATTCCATTTATCTATCCATCTGTCTGTCTCTCGCTATGTATATGTATACATACAAATATTTGTGTATATGTGTACCTATGTGCATCTATGTAATATTTATGTACATATATATGTGTATATATGTATCTATGTGTGTATGTAAATAATTGTGTATATGCATCTATGCATGTATACATATGTTTATGTATATGTATCTATGTAAGTATTTGTGTATATGCACCTGTGTTCATGTATGCAGGCATGTATGTGTCTGTCTATCTATCTGTGTCTATCTATCTATTATGTTTTACTGCTGAAAAACAAGAAAGAAGGACAGCTGCAGAAATGAAAATTCAACAGACTTGACTATTGTATGATCAAATCTATTACCTTTAGTGGTAGATATGTAGTAAATATGAATGAAGCTCATTGATGACCCACGAACCACACATTAGAGAACAAATTTCAGCATCTTTCCCCACTAAATCATTTTACCAGAGCTGTTCACTGGAAGCAAGGTGGTTTGACTTTTCTTTTAGTTCAGTTCAATTCAGCATTAAATAAGGTCTCTTATGAGCATAGAGTGTATGTGACTTAGTTTGAACCATTCCAACAATCATTCCTTTAGTGCCTACACAAAGTACTGTGTGAGGTGCTAGGGGTACAAAAATCAAAGATGCAGATCAAAAAAAAACAAAACCCAAACAACCAAAATAAACCAAACCAACCCAGTGTCCACCCTATCCGACCTAACACGCAAGAGGAGGAATACAACATATAAGCACACAAATCTCAACACGATAGTTTGGGGAGTTAGAAGAGAGTGACAGCACCTTTTGTTGGAGACGGCACGTCATGGGCTAAGGCTTGAAGGAAGCTAAGAGTTCTAGGAGGTGGAGGTGAGGTACAATCACAGCTTATGCAAAGAGACAGAGGCACAAGATGGAATTGAATTTGGGGAATAAGAAGTAGACCTGATTAGGTCTCTTTTTTCTTTTGTTTAGTTGTACTTTGTGTTTTAAAAATTTATTTTACTTTTTTAATTTATGGGATAAAACAAGAATTTCCATAATATAGTATAACAAAAAATTGCACATGAAACTAAAAATCTATTATGTACAACTTGCTAGTCCATTTATATATATAATATCTTTGTTCTCTTTCTTCTCAAGAGTGTTTGTGACTAAAGGCATGCCCAAAAGGCAGGAACTGGAATAGGAATCAGAAACCAAAGGTCTAGAAAATCAGATAATTGTTACTGAGATTTGGAAGAATTGGACATGGCCACATCAAGCTTGGGTTCCTTATAAATGGGTACTGTAAGCACATCCAACAGAAGTGTTCCAATAATGACTTTATTGATGGTAAAGTTCCCTAGAACAAGTGCAGTTTTCCAATGGTAAGTAAGAAGAGTACTTGGAAGATGAACCAATGGGACCGATGATGGTCATTGGGATGTGGGCTGAAGTTTCAGTGTGAGGCAGCTAGTCATGGGAGACACCAGTCTGTATGCAGCAGAGAGACAGTAACTGTTAGTCAGGCATGGATCCTATGACTTTGGTCTCATCACCTTCATCTCACACCTAACCAGCTACAGGCCAATACAATCAGGTGGTATTATCCATAGAGCTTTTAGAGCTGGGGGGAACTGTGAACAATTCCTTCTAGCAGAAAAAAATTGCTGCTGCTGCCGGAGTCTCTAATTTTTTTTTAATATTACTATTTTCAGAACAAGACCTAGTAAACAGGATACTGAGGGTCTTTAGTTCACAGTAAAATAAAATATCAGAATGCTAGTGATAAAAGGAATCTTAGAGAAAACCTAGTTTAGCTCTCTAATTTCATAGATGAAGAGAATGCGGCCCAGAGCAATAAATGATTACCTGTGATCACAGAGCTACTACATAATGAAGCCAGAATATGAACTCAGAACTCCACACACCAAGATCTTTCTACTATACCATACTTCCTCCTTTTCTCAAACTGAGTTACAAGCATCAGCAACCACAGGGTTATTGGAACAAACTCTTCCTTCTTCCCACTAACTGAAACTGCTGAGTTTGACAGACCCTATTCAAGGCTCTCTGTCTCTATTTCTCTCTCTCTTTCTGCCTTTCTGTCTCATTCTGTCTCTGTCTCTGTATGTCTCTGCCTCTCTGTGTGTGTCTCTGTCTGTCTATCCCTGTCTCTCTGTCTCTGTGTCTCTCTTATTTTCTTATTTCTTACCCTAATCCCAGCATCCTATATATCATATATGCAGTAAAAGCTCACTGAATGTTTGTTAATAATGATGATAATTGTCCCCTAAGAAATAGTGAAGCTGTTATTGGTTTCAATGAATGTGCCAAGAGTGACACTATGGTCTTGCTGTTCTCAAGATGCTTAGAGGTTCCAATATCATCTCGCTGGGACTGTCTTCCATGATCATTTCTAATTCTGTATCCTTTCAGTTTGCTTCCTTGACACATAAAATCTTATGGCTAATGAACCAATCCCAGATTATGCCATTAAAAGAAAAAAAAAGGTTCTGTGTATCAGATTAAACTCAACCTCAAGCATGTTAAATGCAACCCACACTGGTCCCACAGTTTCTGTGTGAATCACAGCAGATGACTAATGTCAAACCTGGGTACAGAAAAAAAAATCACCTTATCCATGCATTCATCATTATTTCTAAATAGCAGGTTTAGAATTGTTAGTTCAATGGAAACGGAGAAAATGAGCTTTCATGAAACACTGCAGCTCATGTACTGTCTTTTAAGAGGTGGAGGACACATCTGACCTTTCTGTTAACATCACGTATCACTGCTTGGCAATTGTCAGACAGATGAGCGTGCTGGTGTCACCTCCTTCTTTACAGCAATATAATGGAAATTGGTGAGCTTCTTCCCCTTTCAAGAAGTAGAAACTTCATTAGTTTTCAAAACCTTTTATGTAACTTGCTAAAGATAGATGAATAATGTTAAACTGTTAAAAAGAGTGCCTTTTCAACTATCTTGGTGGTGGGGAGGAAGAAAAGTCAGGAAACTCTACAACTCAATGAAATGAAACCACACTCATGCTACATGCTAGGGCAGAAGAGAAGAAGGGCCCTAACTGGCTATTGAGACTCTTTAAGCTAGGTGTGCAAAAATGCCCAGAAATAATGCACACTGAAGGATTTGTAAGTTTGTAGGGTGTTTTATAGATGTTATAACATTTAAGCCTTGCAACGACCCTGTGAGGTAGGTATTTACTATTCTGATGGGACTACGGTTCAGAGAGGCTGCATGGGACAGGAGAAAGAAGGCTGGGTTTGGAGTTGTCTAGGGTTTGAATTTGCCTTCTGCCTCTTGTGGAAGTGATTTAACTCCCTGGGCCTTAGTACCTTCATCCAGAAAATGAGGCGGGGACTGGATGACTTCTAAAGACCATTCCAGATCTTTATGTATGATCTTATGATTTAGCCCAGTGCCTGGCACATAATAACTACTTAGAAATAAATGTTTCATTCCTTCTTTCCTTCCTTTTCTCCCTCCCTCCTACTCTTCCTCCCTTCCTTCCCTCCTTCCTTCCTTCCTTCCTTCCTTCCTTCCTTCCTTCCTTCCTTCCCTTCCTTCCTTCCTTCCTTTTTCTCTTCCTCTCTTCCTTCTTCCCTCCCTCGTTATCTTCTTCCCACATCCCTCCCTTCCTTCCTTCCTTCTTTCCTTTCTTCTTCCTTCCCTCCCTCTCTCTCCTCCCTTCTTCCTTCCCTCCCTCCCTCCCTTCCTCTCTCTGTCTCTGTTTTTCTGTCTCTCTAACTCTTTGTCTCTCTCTGTCTCTGTCTGCATCTCTCTCTTCTTCCCTCCCTCTTTTCTCTTCTCCTTCTTCTTCCCCTTCTTTTTCTCTCTTTCTCCCTCCTTCCTTCTTTCCCTCCCTCCTCCCTTCCTTCTTCCTTCCTGTCCAGGATTAAACAACCAAGTATCTGAGGTGAGATTTGAATCTAGATCATCCAAACCCTCAGTCAGGAACCTACCCTATCCTTTATGCTATGCTACCTCTTACCTCAACATGCTCTTTTCTATAGTAGTTGGTTATAGAAGAGAGAAACAAGCAAAGCTTACTAAAAATCATTAAACTCCTTTGTTTGATCCTTTTTTGATCCTGAACACATTTATTTATTCTCTCTGTATTTATTAAGAATGCACTATGTATAAGGCACTGTTAGGCATTGAGGGCAAACCAAGATAATATGATCTAGCATTAGAGAGTAAGTTTGATCTAGTGGAATAAAATTAGGCTCAGTCAGAAGATGCCTGGGTCCTAATTGTCTTAATATAGTAATACTAGGCTCAAGAGATTTATTTTAAGTGACTGATAAACCTCTTCTGTCTGTTCCCTACTATTTAGTAGTAAATGCTCTCTAAATAGATGTGTATATGATAAGACTACTGGCAGACCATAAAAATTAAATACAGGCTAGTCATAACAATTACATATTCTCTCAAGGTTTTTGGAAGGATTTTTTTTACATATATTTGGACTCCTGATGAATAAAGGCTAAAGGCATAGGCACTTCTGATTTCTTCCAGGCAATTTTAGGGGAATATCTAGATCAAGTTTCAAATGAACCATTTGGGACACACTAGCATCCTCACCCCCAGATCAATTTATGACATAATGAGATAAGAAAATGGCTTCACCGAATTCTCTTCATACATAGAAAAACATATGCTTACATATACCTATTCTGTCTATTCTTAACTAGTTTCCTCATTTCCTAGATTGTCTAGGACAATGATTGGTGGGGAAAACAAGATGTTATCTGTTACTTCAACTCCTCAATCTATGCTTTGGCATCTTTGAGCAATTTAATTTGGGAGAAAAGTGTGAAGAAGAGAAAAAGGGAAGGGGGTAAAAGTAGTCTCACCCTATGGCTGACACTGAAAGGGATTATTTACAATACGGAGATGGGGATCTAGTCATATTTTTGGCTGCTGTTGGCAAGATATTTCTTACCCCAGAGCTGAAGGTAAGCAAAATACACAAAACAAGACAAAACAAACAAAAAACCAAAGATACCACTAAGTTGGTATGTGGTCTGAACTTTTTAACTCTTAATTTTTCAAGCTTTTAAAGCATAGATATGTTAAATAGGTTAGTATTCATTCACAGGTTCTGTTCAGTATAAACAGTATTCACTGGAGTATGTTGCATCTCTGAGATGGATTAGAAGACAAAGTTCAGTGGGACTTGAAAATGCTTCTGTATAATAGTGGAATGAGTTTTGAGTCCTAGATTTGAGCTAAGAATAAAGCGTCCTAGATTGAATCCCACCTTGGGCACTTACTATCTATGTAACCATGGACAAGTCTCTCTCTCTCTGTCTCTCTCTCTTTCTCTGACTCTCCTCTTCTCTTCTCTTCTCTTCTCTTCTCTTCTCTTCTCTTCTCTTCTCTTCTCTTCTCTTCTCTTCTCTTCTCTTCTCTTCTCTTCTCTTCTCTTCTCTTCTCTTCTCTTCTCTTCTCTCTTCCTCCTCTTTCTTTTCTCCTCCTCCTCCTCCTTCTCCTCCTCCTCCTTCTCCTCCTCCTCTTCCTCCTCCATCTTCTCCTCCTCCTCCTCCTTTCTCTCTCTCTTGTTCTTACCTTTCTACCTCAACTTCTCTCTGTGTCTCTGCACCTCTTTCCATCTTTTTCTCTGTGCTTCTCTTTCTCTCTGTTTCTGTCTCTGTTTGCCTATCTCTACTCCCAGTTCTTCCCTATGAAATGGGAATAATTATACCTGTAATAACTAACTTTAAGGGTTGTTGTAAGGTTTATATGTGCTAATGTATGTAAAAGGATTTTCAAAATACTTAAAATGTTTAATAGGAGACATAGCACAAATAACTACATATATACACATAGAGATTCACATGTACCCCTGATCTTCCCACTCCAGTACCATCTCCCAGAATGGCATAGTGGATAGAGGAATATGTGTTTAACTCTTTCATCAGATCCATACTAGGTATGAGACACTGTGCAATGTATACACACACACACACACACACACACACACACACACTTATATCATAAAGCAGATATTAGTAAGTACTATAAGGATAAGCAAAAATCAATGATATTTAAAAATCAACATTTCTAATGTTAATCAGAGTTTAACATTTAAAAGTCACATACAGTGACAAAGTAGGAATTATGACATAGTGGAAAAGACCTAGAATCAGGAGAGACCTGGTTCAAATCCTGTCTCTGACATTAATTAGCTGTGTGATCTTGAGAAAGTCAATATCTCTTACTCTTTACAAAACAGGGATGATAATACTTGTACTACATACTTCACGGGGTTGTTGTGAGACTCACATGAAATAATGCATGTAAAATGCTTTTCAAACCTTGAGGCACTATATAAATGTCAGTTATTTTTATACCCAGTTATGTTAGAGCTCAGACACATGGAATAAAGATTAGAACAGTATTTAGGATCTTAGAGAGCAAGGTTTGTACATATCACATGGCCAATTATGATTTTGGGGGGAAATTTTCTTGCCAATATTTGAAAGCTACAGGTATAGAGGCTAGACCACTAGGTCTAGAGATAAAGAGAGGATGCTATGGTTTTTACAAATATGCCATTGGCAGAACATTAGTAAAGGTAGTAGGAGAGGGGGGGAGTAGTAGCAGCACCCGGTAAGCTGAAGTTATGTTGCAGGGTATGATAAAGGGCAGTTAGGTGGTATAGTGGATAGAGCACCAGGCCTGGAGGCAGGAAGACCAGAGTTCAAATCCAGCCTCAGACACTTATGTATGATGCTGGGCAAGTCACTTCACCCTGTTTGCTTCATTTCCTCATCTGTAAAATGAACTGGAGAAGGAAATGGCAAACCACTCTAGTATCTTTGACAAGAAAACACCAGAATGGGGTCACAAAGAGTCGGACACATCTGAAATGACTGAACAACAAACAATTATGTAGGGTGAATGAATAGTAATACAGAATGGGGGGAGAGTAGTGGGAAAACGGTCCATTGACTAAGGATGGTTTGCATTTATATAACACTGTGAGGTCTACAAGGTACTTCATATATCTATATAACACGTATATGACATGATCTCATTTGATTTGCACAGTAACCCTGTAAGGAAGCACCACTATGATCCACACTTTATAGGTATGCAAAAACTGATGCTCAGAGAGGTTAAGTAATTTTCCCAGGGTCTCCTAACCAGGGAGATCTGATGCAAGAGTCAAACACGGGTCTTCTTGGTACCAAAGTCCAATACTCTATCCACTATGTCCTTCTGGGAGATGGTGTTAGAGTGGGAAGATCAGGGGTGAGTGTGAAAGAAAGGCTGTGCTAGGAGTAAGAAATGTAATGGAGTCCCTGATAGTTCGCCTTTCAGAGGCGTTCGTTAGCTAGGCCACTCCAGATTCTCTTTCATCTGCTGCATCCTGAAAATAAAATCATCCTGCTCTTTGGTTCTCTGTTCATCTTCATGGTTTTCCCTCCTCCCAGTCAGTTGGACTTAGGATCACAGCTCTGGGGCTAGTAGAGACCTCAGAAGCTATCTAACCAAGTCCCTCACTTTACAAATAAGGAAACTGAGGCCCAAGGAGGTAATGACTTACTCAAGCTCATACAGGTGGTAAATGGCAGAGGTAGGATTTGAACCCAGGTTCTCTGGTGTCTAAGTCAGTGTTCTTTCCACCATATCAATCTGTCTCTCTCAAGTCACTTTTCTGTTCTCAAAGTTCTGGTTACCTTCTGAACCTCTTAATGCTCATTTGACATACTGCCTTTGGCTTCATTTCTCCATATAGCCTAGAAACCTTTCGGTTTACAAACAAATTTTTAAGTGAAAATATCCATAGGACTTCCATTTTGAAATCCCGTGGCGCCTTTCATCTAAATGGTTCAGGGAACTTGATTGTAAACTTCAATTCGGTTCAGTCATTTTCAATCTTGTCCAGCTCTTGGTGACCCATTTGGGGTTTTCTTGGTGAAGATACTGGAATGGGTTTTCGCTTCCCTCTCCAACTCATTTTACAGATGTGGAAACTGAGCCAAATAGGGTTGTGACTTGCCCAAAGTCACACAGCTAGTAAGCATCAGGGGTCAGATTTGAACTCAGGAAGGTGAGTCTTCCTGACTCCAGGCCTGGCATTCTATCCACTGTGCCACCTAGCTGCTCCAATTGCTAACTTAGAAATGCCCAAATGCTGGTATGGAAATGGGGTGCTAATATGGCTTTTATCAGTAATATTCCTTTTATTAGCAATAATGACAATGAAGGCCTCTGAAGGCATTAGATAGGGGTGAAAGTCTTCAACTATTGAACAAGTTCAGCCTGCTGCTGATAGACCTTGTTGAGCGTTTTTTTTTTTTAATAGGGCAAGAATTCCTGAAAACGCAAGTTCTTTCTAAATCCCAAGGCACCTTTTTTTCCCCCAGGTGATAGTGGTGATAATGATTCCACACAATCAGTACAAAAGAAAATCCACAAAGATGTCTGAAAATACAATTGACCAGATTTTACTGCCTGGTAAATTATAGGCCACATTGAGTTAGTATTATAAACCTTAATGGAACATAGGAAGCCAAGGGTTTCTTTCTCGTTGGCCAGACTGATGGTCTGTAACTACAAGGGAAAGACCAAGACAGCAAACAGGAAACCATCTCCATGGCAACAGGCCATTCAGCTTAACTTTTTAACACATAAAAAGGTAATTACTTTATTTTTTTATTTCCATTTTTATAATTTTCACAGTTTATAATAGCAGGAGAGACCTCTGGGTCAGGCATTTCCTGGCAGCTAATAACAGGCTGATTTGAGGTCAGTCTTGCAGAAAAACCATGCTAAAATCCCCTTTCAATTAAAAAAATAAAAGTTCTTGGATTTTTCTTCCCCTCTCCTTTTGCCTGAAATCCACAGCACAAACAAGTCACAGAATTTAATGCTCACATTCAAGGTGCTTTGATTATTGCACATGGGGTAAAATAAGGGATGGGACTGCTGTCTGGCTCCAGGGATTGGGTAAGGGTGGGGGAGCATAGAGAAGGCAAAGATCTGCAGGCTGGTTTCTCTAGATCACAGACTCTCAGTGTTAGGAGAGGCTTGGAGTAATCATGATTGGAAGATCAGATCAAGGAGACAGCAGAGGACAGGTCTTTGAAGAAAGTACTAGACCAATGACTATACCAGAGACCAAAGATCTCTCCTCCTCCCTCCCCTCAAAAACAGTTTTTAGCTAAAGATGATTACTCCTGAATGAATCCCTTTTGCAAAGACGACTTCTGTGCACCTTCTCAAGGTTTGGATCCTTTCTCTCTTTCTAGATGCTTAGTCTTACCCTCTAGAATAAAAATCTAGAGACCTGTGTGTTTGGTAAATGCAGGCCAGATTACTGTCATGGGATCTTTCTGGGAACATGAGGGAAAGGCTACAGGACAGTAGCACCTGTTGTTTTGTGGTTATTCAGTTGTTTTTAGTCATGTCCAACTCTCTGTGACCCCATTTGGGGTTTTCTTGGCAAGGATATTGGAGTAGTTTGCCATTTCCTTCTCCATCTTATTTTACAGATGAGAAAACTGAGGCAAACAGGGTGAAGTGACTTGCCCAGGGTCATACAGCTAATAAGTATATGAGGCAGAATTTGAACTCAAGTCTTCCTGACTCCAGGCCCAGCACTTTCTCCACTATACCACTAAGCTGCCCCAGCACCTGTTGCAGAATGAACCATCTCCCTGGCCAGGGCACTACCTCTCACACCCTGACACAGCAGATTCCAGCAACCTGTGTAGAGGTGATATCAAAAGGTCTTTGAGTCTCATTTCAAAATCCGCCTATCAGCCATATGATACTGAATGAAAGAAAGGAAGGAGAGAGTATCTGAGAGCTCACCTTAAATTCTTCTCTTCCACAAAATCCAATCAACCAGCAAGAATTTATTAAATACTCTCTGTGGGGCCAGTATTGTGTTGGACACTGTAGGGGATCAGGAGAAGTATGTGACCTGGTCTCAGATCTTAAGCAGCTTGTAATTTAAATGGGGAGTGGGGGAAGCTTGTACACATTAAATAACTAACAGATGTTAAATTGTATGGTTCATATTCTGAGTGCTTTAATAATAGCTAATATTGGTATAGTGCTTTTGAAATATTACCTTGTCTGATCCTCACAACCCAATGAGCTAGGTGCTATTCTTGATGAGAAAACTGAGGCAGATAGGAGTTAAATGACCGGCCCAGTGATCCCAGGACTGCGCTCTGGCTGTCCACTCATCATCTCCCACTTGCCATATGACCAGTCTATTTTGTCTTCAAGAGGTGGAAATTTAGAGAGAGCACAGCCCAGGCTTAGGCACTGGCTATACAAAAGCACTTGAAGTATGTGAATATAACACATAGTGGACTATGGCAGGCACAGAGGTCTCTTCTTTGAGGAAGAAGAGAACACTTTGAAGCTGATATAATAAAGACATTATAAATAAAAAATTTAACTCACATCTAGCTCAGAGTGAAAGTAGCCCTCCATGGATTATATATGCATTTTAAAATTAAATTAAATTAAAAATTTAGTTCATAGAATAAAACATAGTATAATAAAACATAGTATAATAAAAAAGATGACTGCACATGAAACTGCAAATCAATTATGTACAACTTGCTATTCCTTTTAAATATATAATAAAGGTATCATGTAAATTTCTTTCTTTTCCTTTTTGTTCTTCCTTCTGCCCTCCCCCTCTCTAGAGATGGCTACCATTAGACATACATATATGTATGTATGTATATATGCATATGTATATCTATGTATATGTGTAAATTTATTCTATATATACTTTTATTTATCAGTTCTTTCTCTGGATGCAGATTGCGTCTGTCTTCATATTTCCTCTATAGTTAATTAGGGTATTTATACTATTCAAAATAATCTATTCACTCAAAGTCTTTTTTTTTTTTTAGGCAATTGGGGTTAAGTGACTTGCCCAGGGTCACACAGCTAGTAAGTGTCAAGCATTTGATCTGAATCCGGATTTGAACTCAGGTCCTCCTGACTTCAGGGCTGGTACTCTATCCACTGCGCCACCTACCTTCTCCTCTCAAAGTCATTCTTAAAACAATATTGCTGTTACTGTATACAATGTTCTCTTGGTTCTGCTCGCTTCACTTTTCATTATTTTGTGCAAGTCTTTCTATGTTTTTCTAAAAGCATTGAGGTCATCATTTCTTATAGCACAGTAGTATTCATCATAATCATATACCACAACTTGTTCAGTCATTCCCCAATTGATGGGCATCCCTATAATGTCCAGTTCTTTGCCATCACAATTATACATGCATTTTAAGAAGTTTGTTGTCCAGTCATTTTCAGTCATGTCTGACTCTTCCTAACCCCATTTGGAGTTTTCTTGGCAAAGATATTGGAGTGGTTTGCTGTTTCCTTCTCCAGCTTATTTTACAGATGGGGAAACTTGAGGCAAATAGGCTTAAATAACTTGCACAGGGTCACATAGCTAGTAAGTGTCCGAGGCTGGATTTGAACTCAGCAAGTGGAGTCTTCTTGACTCCAGGCCTGGCACTGTATCCACTGAACTACCTAGCTGCCCAGTATTTTAAGAAAAGAGAACTCTAAAGGTATTATAACATTAAAAAAATTAACTCATGTTCAATTTAGAATGAATTATATATGCATTTTAAGAAAACCTTTAGGAAATGCATTGTAGTAGGCTGTCTTAATAAAATGCCAGAAGTTTTTCTGAACCCAGTCAGCTCTAACATGTATACGTTGCCAAAACCTGACAATAACAGGAATTAATGTGTCAGCTTTAACATCCAGCTGGGGAGGTTTCCCAGAGGACCAGAGGAGGTGTCCAGTATTGTTAAGCTTTGAAAGAAGGATTCTGAAAGGCCATTCTGAGGAAGGAGTACACCCAGACATGGGGACAGTCTCAGCAAATACACAAAGCAGGAGCCACCATTGTAGGTGCTCTTGCCTTCTTATTACCCTTCCCTGTGCTGATCTGTGCTAAAACCTGCCTCCTTCCATGCAAGACCAGCAAGGAAGAATGCTACCACCCTGGACACCCTATCCTCTTGCTGTGCCTTTAGCCTAGACTGCTTGAATGCCCACAGTATGTGAATGAGGTGGAAGTTAACAACTCCATTCCTTCTGATGATACCAGGCCTTACTATCTGTGCCTCTGTCTACCTGCCCACTGTTTCCTAAGATCCTCCAGGCCTTGCCATCTGCTTCTTCTTTGTGTCCTGTGGTTCCCTAGCAGTCATTTTACTTGCTTAGGTAACCTGAGGTCTTCTGGGCTTTACCATTTGTCCTTCCACTGAATACTTAAAACTTTATTGGCCTTCCTACCTAAAGCCAAACTTTGTTTCATGCATTGTTTCATTCAATTAGAGGGAATGCTCCTTGAGAAGACAGAATGTCTGATGGATTAGATTCTCCAACATTTAGCACAATAATGCCTTACTATTTTTTTTTCAGTCATTGATCTAGTAGTCCAATTTGGTGTAATAATTGATCAGCCCATAAGCATTTATTAAGTACCTACTATGTGCTAGGTACTGTGCTTCGTACTGGGGATACAAAAAAAGGCAATAGTTCCTGATCTCAAGGAGCTCACAATCAGATGGGGGACAAGAAGCAAAAATATACAAGCAATACCAATGGTAGGGGTGGGATGATGGGATTGGTGGTGGCACGGGCCGGATCTTGTACCTTCCATGGCATTTCTCTAGCCTTTTAATTTTAGGGTCCAGAGAAGGGAAGGATAATTGTCATGCAAAAACTTTGTAGTCAATGCCATGCTTTCTCTAGAATAGTTGTTCTTAACCTAGGATCCATGGATAGATTTCAGGGAGTTGTTGAACTTGAATGGGAAAAATGAATTTCCTTTGTAATCTTATCGTGTTTTTTTTTAAATTTAAAACATGATTCTGGGAAGCCATGATTCTGATTTCAGTAGACTGCCAAAGGGGTCCAAGACACATAAAAAGATTAAGAACTTCTGCTCTAGAAGGTCCAGTGTCTGCACTCTTGAACTCAGGAACTCTAGAACTATGGCCACACAAGAAGCAATCCTCAAACCAGGCACTCCCTAGAAATTTTTACTTCTCTTTAGATTCTGCGACACTGCTGCTAAGGAAACCAAAATTCTCCTTCCTTTACACCCCTACAATATTGTCTTCTCCCCCCGCTTCTGAGATGTAGGGCTTATTAGCTACTCTCCTGAGTAGCTAATAAAAACCACTGGTTTTTTCATTTTCTCAGTCCAACTTCCTTGGAGTTATCTTTTCACTTACCTCATAGTTGTGTTTTCATTCTATTTATTTCGCTCTGTATCACTTCATACAAGTTCTTCTATTTTTCTCTGAATTTCTCTTACTTGATATATAGAGACCAGATATTTGGTTTAGCTATTCCCCAGACAATAGTCTCCCACTTTTGTTTCTAATTCTCAAGGTAGCTAGCTGTTTCAGTGGATAGAGCACTGGGGTGCTTTTTTCTCTGCCTCATTTGAGAATCTAGCAGATATCTCTGGATCTGTTGCGGGATTCCAAACTCTTCAGTAAGGATAGATTTTTGCCCCCAACACAGTCTGGGAAGCTTCATTTCAGCAAATATGACAGCAAAAAAATCACTCGAAGTAATCTAGTGTATAGCCCTAGGTTATCAGTTAGGCAGGTCTCATAGCATGATCATGAATCTTCTACTCTTTTTGGGAAGACAAACAAAATAAAACAACCAAAATGGGTAGTTCAGTGAATAAATGGATGCATTTGCTTAGCAACACAAGAGATTCTTATTTCGAATAACACCAAATTACACACCAACTTCTGAAGTCCAAGCCATTAAGGCTCATTGAAGAGAATCAAATATTATTTGAACTTCCAAGAGCCCTGCTGCTATTCTGGGTTCTAAATCTACCCCTTGCAGAGGGTAAGACCTAGAGTGTCCAGTGGCAATCCGTCTCCCCTCTGAGCCATAACCCTGTGTGCAGGTCAAGTGCTAATTTTAAGTGTGGTACTTAAAAAATCAGTCAGCCCTCTTGGCAATCATCCTCAGTGAGAACACTGTGTGGAGGGTTCTGTGTGAGGAGCATCAGGGCAATGAGCTTGGCATCCTAAAAGCACCCTGTCTACCCAGGCAAAATAGAGTGAAAACTGAAGATAATCATTTGATTAACTCTGGCCCCAAATCTACTTCCTCTACATTATATTATTAAGGGAAGAAAAATTCCCTCTGCTCTATTTCCCCAATGATTGATTGCCTTTACTGACAAATTCATCATCATTATGATTAATACTACTACTATTAATACCACTACCACTACCGCCACCACCATTGTTGTTTATCCTTCCCTTTTGAAAAGGACCAACGACATCATGGGGTCATGTCTTGACTTGTGCATGAAACTTGTGTATGATTTAAGTGAGGCAGAGTTGCACAGAGATATCAGCCTCACTCTCTCTTCCAGATTCATTGAAGTCCAGTGGCAAGACAAAAGTCAGGATGATTGGCCATGGCCCATGATGCAGCAGATCCCCTTGGCGTCTTTGATGTCTGACCAAGCTCTAAGCTGCCTTCAGGGCCATTGGGACAAATTGTTCTCATCCACCTATTCCACCAGGGGAAGTCTTCCCATGCTTGGAGTAGACATGCAACTAACTCACTGATGGGTTTGAGGCCTGTTGGTTACCCTCAACCTGTTTTATCCCATCTGCTGAGGCTGTTTTTACCAGGACTTGGCTGCTATATGTGGTATAGGTAAGAGTTGAGTGACAGGTGGACACCAAAGGTGAATGAGCAAAAACACACATTTTTACTAAAGACAAATTTTACCTTCTCTACAATTTGACCCAGAACTGTCTTGTGTACAGTTTCCTTTTATGCCACATTTGTTGTTATTGTTCAGTCATTTTCTGCCATGTCTGACTCTTCCTGACCCCATCTGGGGTTTTCTTGCCAAGGATAATGGAGTGGTTTACCATTTCCTTTCCAGCTCATTTTTACAAATGAGAAAACTAAGGCAAATGAGGTCAAGTGACTTGCCCAGGGTCACACAGCTAGTTATGTGTCCGAGGCCAGATTTTATTTGATCTCCCTGTATAGACAGAGCCTAAAAGATGACATTTTTTGCAGGTGCAAAATACAGGTCAATGGTTCCTATTTGGGAGCTTTTAAAGGATGCCTCGAATTTTCCCTGCTATATTGTAAGCTTCTTGAGGACAGGGACCTGGCTTATAGCTGACACTGCAGGGCTTTGCTGCATGCAGATGCTTCCTAGATGTATGTTGAACTAATGGTTTTGCCAGAAAATCTCTTCCTCTTGCCCTTTGCTATCAGCCTAGCTCACATGAGGAGTCTGTACTGTATCTCTTCTCTCTTGAGTCATTTTCTGAAGTTGCTTTGCCAGGTAATTGTCAGGCCTCTGCTAAGTGCTTTTGAAAACTGAAGCTCTTTTGACCGAGCCTTAGAACTATTTTCAGGCAGCTTTCTTGTAATGACTTGCAGCTGTGACTGTCATTCTGCCACAGGGAAAAGTGTCAGCAAGATCAAGAATAGTAGCAGTCTGTCATATCCTTGTTTTTGACTTTCTCATCTAAAATGTTAATTAAGAAGTTGCCAAGCACAGAATCAAAATAAAAGTCAAAGGAAAGTAGCAAAGACAAAAAAGTACAATAATGGTAGCATTATATCCAATAACTTGGCTCCCTTTTCCCCCCTCCATCTCTCTCAATCTCTCTCTCTCTCTCTCTCTCTCTCTCTCTCTCTCTCTCTCCCTCCCCTCTTTCTCTTCCTCTTTCCTTCTCACTCTCTCTCTTTATATATTTATATACATATATATATATATATATATATACACACACACACACACACACATATGTATATGTGTGTATATGTGTGACGTATGTGACTCAGGCAGCATGGCATAGATAGGGCACCAAAATTAGAATCAAGACCTGGGTTCAAATCCTACCTCAGACATTTACTAGCTATATGACCCTGGACAAGTCATAACCTCACTATGCTTCAGTTTCATCATCTGTGAAATAAACGGATTGTACTCAATGGCCTCACAATTCCTACCAACTCTAAATGTATGATCCTGTGATTTTAAGGGCCACAAGTTTTGCTTTCCACACCAAGGATCAAGCTCCCCAAGAACCTTCCCTACTCAACACACCTGAAATCAATTCAAGACATCATTGTCTTCATCATCACTCTCACCATAGCTGGCATTTATATAGCTCTTACTATGTTCTAAGCCCTTTACAGACATTATCTCATTTAATCCTCACAGCAACCCTGAAAGGTAGGTACTATTATCATTCCCATTTTACAGTTGAGGAAACTGAGGCAAACAGAGGTTAAGTAACTTGCCCAGGGTCACGCAGATACAGATCTTGAATGGCAACGAAAGCAAAATAGGTTCTTTTTTTCCCTAAAGAATAGAAGTAGAAACAGAAGCGGATTAATTCATTTATGAATCTTCTTGCTAAGCTTGGATTTCACATTCCCCCAATTTCTCTTAATTATAATGCCTTCCCTCTGTTATTTCCTATTGATCCTGCATATTGTTTCTGTCCTTCGTAAAGGAAAAGGCCCAAAATGACATCACGGTGTCAGGGTATAGTTTGTTTTGCATGTATTTGTTTGCTCAGTGTCTCCCCCCCATTGGATTGTAAACTCCTTGAGGGCAGGGACTGTTTTGGCCTCTTTTTGTAGCTCCTGTGCTTAGCACAGTGTCTGGCACACAGTAGGTACTTAATAAATGTTTACCAATGGATTAGTTGACATACTGACTGAATGGTTTTTTTTCAAATGTGGTAATGACTAAATTGTACCTAGAAGCTTTCAAGGCAGGTTTGATCAACATCCTCATATTAATAAAAGCGTACAAAACATGGGCCTACATTATACTTCTCACTGAGTTAATGCTTTAGGAGGAGAGTTATGGTTCTAAAAGAGATATTAAAGACATTTGAATCTACAAGGGAATTATTAAAAGAAAACAAACTCCAACAATTGGTCTAGTCATCGTCCCAAACTCTCACTGACTGGGGGGGAGTGGGTAACACTAACAACTTACATTTATACAGCACTTTGAAGTCTACAAAGTGCTTACCTTACAACAGCCCCGTGAGGTTGCTGGCCAAAGCATACCTATCTCCACTTTGTTCGGTTGTGTCTGACTCTTTGTGATCTCTTTTGGGGTTTTCTTGGCAAAGATACTGGAGTGATGTGCCATTTCCTTCTCCAACTCATTTTCCAGATAAGCAACTGAAAGAAAAGGGGTTAAGTGACTTACCCAGGGTCACACAGTTAGCAAGTGTCTGAGGCTGGATTTGAACTCATAAAGATGAGTCTTCCTGGGGGATAAACTCCCTCCACCATTGCACATCAGTAGCTCCTTTACAACTTAGCATCTTAAAGGGTTGCCTGGGGGACTGAGATATTGAGTGACCTGTTTAATTAAGGTCACACAACTAAGTAGGTATCAAAGGGAAGATTTAAACAAGTTTTTCTTGGCTTCAGGACTGGTCGGCTAACCACTACAACATACTGCCTTTCAAGTGATCTATAACAGGTTGAAATTGTCTTAATCAGGCAAGGGAAGTATAGAAAGACTGTCAAGTGGAATTGAAGAAGAAGAGAAACATATTGGGGCAGGGCTGATGAAATACTGGTAAAGGTGAGCAGAAAAAGACTCATTGGTCAGAAGACCTGAGTTTTAGTTGTAACTCAACCACTTACTATGAGTCATTCATTTCCATGGACCTCAGTTTTCTTATGCGGGAACAGCAATGATGACTTCCATCATAGGGTTGTTTTGGAAATCAAATGAAATTATGTCTTTGAAAGTATTTTGTACAAGGAATACAAACAGAAAAAGTCAGCATGGCACTGTGGATAGAAGTCCAGCCTTAGAGGTAGAAAATGTTGTTCAGTTGTTTTTCAGCCATGTCCAATTCTCTGTGACCCCTTTTGGGGTTTTCTTGGGATTTACTGGAGTGGCTCACCATTTCCTTCTCTAGCTCATTTTACAGATGAGGAAACTGAGTTAAACAGCGTGAAGTGATATGACCAAGGTCACACAGCTAGTCAGTGTCTGGGGCTGGATTTGAAATCAAAGATGAGTCTTCCTGATTCCAAGCCCAGTGCTGTATTCACTGCACCCCCTAGCTGCCCACAGAGGTGGAAAAACTTGGGTTTAAATCTTGTCTCTGACATAGACTAGCTGTGGGAGCATCATAAAATCATCTGACTTCTCCGAGTTCCAAGAAACTCTCTAAGACTCTAAATTACAAATGAGTTGCTCATCTGTATCAGGAGAGGGATTTTCCACAATTAGAATTCTCTATATAAACACAATTTCTGTATCTGGACACTCCCTTCTTCCCCCTGCCTCAATTAATAAAATAACACAGATAAAAAAACATTGTCATTCTAGTCATCAATGAATCAAGAAAGTTCTGAGTGTTACTGGCTCATTAAAAGGTAAGATTCTTGAAGGCAGAGATTTATTTTGTGTGGGGGGGTACCATGCTAAGGATTTTTACAAATATGATCTCATTTTATCCTCACAACAGCTCTGTGATGCAGGTGCTAATGATAATAATAATGTAGCAAGCATTTGAGGCAGACAGGTTAAATCACTTGCCTAGGGGCACACAGTTAGTATCTGAGGTAGGATTTGAACTCAGGTCTTTCTGAGTCCAAGTCCAGCATTCTATCCATCTTGCCTCCTAGCAGTGAACAGTGCCATACACAAATAAATGTTAACTTGTTTGATAGAGATTTTTAGTGGTGTAGGAGTTCAGAGAAGTAGCTGTTGAACACATCATGGGTTAGGAGGAATTTGAGTTGGATCTTGTTATGAGAGCCCTAAACTCACTTGGATTTGAGAAGAATAAACCATGCCAGGCAGGAATTCATAGGTGAATTAATAGATTTCTGTTGCTAAGACGAATGTATACCTATGCACGGTTATCTACACCCAGCTTGCTTGCTTTCACCTACCTTTTTCTTAGGATTACTTTTACATCTGGATTATTTCAAGTTTTCTGATGCCATTCCACTTAAGAATGAATTTGACTCAAAAGCAAAAAAAAAAAGAATTATGGTTTTAAAAAATTGTTATTTGGAATCATCAGGGTGGAATGGCAGAAGCATTAGGCTGGGGGTCAGCAGCGCTGGAATCTAGTTTTTCCCCTGCCCCAATTGCCTTAATCAAGTCACTAAACTTCTCTAGGCCTCAGTTTCCCCTTCTGTGAAATGAGGGAATTGTACTAAAAGTTCTTGAAGGCTCTTTTCTGTTTATGAAACTCTATGATAGTAGTTGAAAGGAATTTTAGAAGTCATCTAGGCCAAATTACACTTAAAGCATAAGCCTGCCTATAATATCCCTGACAAGTGGTCATTTCAACTCTGTGTCAAGACCCCCAACGACAGGGAACTCACTTTCTCAAAGAGCAGTCCATTACATCTTGAGAATATTCTGTTTATTGGAACTTTCTAGTTGTACTGGAAAGTAATCAGTCTCCCTACCATGAATGACTTCCATCCATTGGTCCTAGATGTTCTTCAAGGACATGCAAAACAAACATAATCCTTCAGAACAGTGTTTTGCACATAGTAGGAAGATGCTTAATAAATGTTGACTTAAATCTTCCATGATGGCACTTAAATATTTGAAGAGAACTATTATTCCTTTCTGGGGTGAAGCAATGGATAGAATGCCAGGCCTGGTGTCAGGGAGACTCCTCTTCCTGAGTCCAAATCTGGCTTCAAACACTTGCTAGCTGTGTGACCCTGGGCAAGTCACTTAACTCAGTTTGCCTCAGTTTCCTTATCTGTAAAGTGAGCTGGAGAAGGAAATAGCAAAGCACTCCAGTATCTTTGCCAAGAAAACCCCAAATGGATTCACAAAGAGTCAAACATAATTAAACAACAATAATCATTCCTTTCTATATCTTTTCTCCTCCAAACCCCAGATTCCCATCTCCCTAAATTGACCATCATATGATATGGCTTTCATTAAGGGCCACTGAAATTTCTAGAGCCTTTTAGAGCATTATCCTATTAGATCCTTTAGGTCACCATATCATCCTCATCTTCTTTTCTTCCTCATTATTACCATGTCTAGATGCTCTCCAAGTTAACAATGACCCTTCTAAAAAGTGGAGATCAGAACTGGACACCATGTTCCATATGGAGTCTAACCAGGGTAGAAGGCAGTGGTGCTATCATCTTTATTGTTTTGGTTGCTTTATCTTATCTAATGCAACCTAAAATTGCATTTGCATTTCTTGAACTCGCAGTACACCCACAATCGAAACCCAAGACTTCATCATCTGGACTGCTTTCCAGTCACGTTTCCCCCATTCCATACATGTACTCAAGTATAGAACATTAAGTGAGGGGCATTACACAATTACAATCTCTTAATTTTCATCTTATCTTAACTGAAAATTCTAGCCTTTTGAAGTTTGGGGAACTTGATTTGAGATCCATTAAGCTAGCTATCCCTCCCCACTTTGTGTCATCTGCAAATCTGATCAGTATGCCATCCATGCCTTCACCTAATTAATCAATAAAGACAATAAGTCAGGGCCAAGGACAGATGCCTGTCCTATTTCACTAAATAGATTCCCTTTCTACCCTCCAACCCCAATTGCCATCAATCAATACTCCCTGGGTATAATTGGTTAGCTCCAAACCCACCTACTCATACTAGTATTGATCCCACACCTCTCTATTTTGTACACAAGAATATGCTGGGAGACTCTTTTTAAATGCTTTCCTGATATACTGCTCCACTCCATGCATAGCATTCCACTACTATGTATAAGTCTAGGAATCCTGTCAGAAAAGGCAATGAAGTTAGTCTGGCATGATTCATTTTTAATAAATCCTTGTTGGCTCGTAGAAATCATCTCTTTACTTTCCAAATGTTCTCAAATGGTCCCTTTAACAATGTATCTTTAGAAGTTTACCAGAATCCAAAGTCAAGATCTAATTGACCTATGATTTGAGATGACTATCTTCTTCTCCCTTTTAAAAATAGAGATATATGCCCATCTCCTGTTCTGTGGAACCTCTCCCACCCATATGGTTTTTGTTGTTGTTTGGTTGTTTTGTTTTGTTTTTAAGTCAATATCCTGTGGTAGCATTTTAGGACTGGTAACTCATCATCCTTTCATTTATATTAGCAATTAAAAATTTTTTTTTTAATTTTTAACATATGTTTTTAAAACTTTGGGTTACAAATTTTCTCCCTTCCTCCCTCCCCACCCACCCTCATTGAAAAGGCAAGCATCTAGATACAGGTTACAGATGTGTAGTCATGTAAAACACTTCCATAGTAGTCCTGTTGTGAAAAACTAAGTATAATTCTCTTCATCCTATCCTACCCCCCCATTTATTCTATTCTCTCTTTTGACCCTGTCCCTCCTCAGAAGTGTTTGCTTTTGATTATCCCCTCCCCCAGTCTGCCTTCCTCTCTATCAACCTCCTGCTCTCTTGTCCCCTTCCCCCCTTATTTTCCTGTAGGGTAAGATAGATTTCCATACCCCATTGTGTATGTTATTCCCTCCTTAAGCCAAATCCTATGAGAATAAGATTCACTCATTCCCTCTCACCTTCCCCCGTTTCCCCTCCACTGTTAAGAGACTTTTCTTTTCTGTTTTTTTTTGTGAGATAATTTATCCCGTTCTACCTCTCCCTTTCTCCTTCTCCCAGTATAATCTTCTGTCACCCCTTAATTTTATTTTCCAGATATCATCCCTTCATCTTCAACTCACCCTGTGTCTTCTATCTATGTATACATACATATAATTTTTTTTCCCCTCCCACTACTCTAATACTGACAAAGGACTCATGAGTTAGAAATATCATCTTTCCATGCAGGAATGTAAACAGTTCAACCTTAATAAGTCTCTTATGATTTCTCTTTCCTGTTTACTTCTTCCGTGTTTCACTTGAGTCTTGTATTTGAAAGTCCAATTTTATATTCAGCTCTGGTCTTTTCATCAAGAATGCTTAAAAGTCCCCTATTTCATTGAATGACCATTTTTTACCCTGAAGCATTATACTCAGTTTTGCTGGGTAGGTGATTCTTGGTTGTAGTCCTATCTCCTTTGCCCTCCATAATATTATATTCTGTGCCCTGCGGTTCCTTAATGTAGAAGCTGCTAAATCTTGTGTTATCCTGATTGTGTTTCCACAATACTTGAATTGTTTCTTTCTAGCTGCTTGTAATATTTTCTCCTCGACCTGGGAACTCTGGAATTTGGTTACAATATTCCTAGGAGTTTTCCTTTGGGGATTTCTTTCAGGAGGAAATCGGTGAATTCTTTCAATTTCTAGATAGCAATTCTTTTAAAAATCCCAATCTAAAAATCTTTCTTCTTGGAGGAGAAAACAGAAGGAAAATATAAGTGGGGTATTTCTGCCTTCTTTGTTGTCTATTATCATCTTATTCACTCTAACTGGGGTTTCAGACTATTTCTTGTTTTCCCCCTTGTCCCTAACAATTTTATAAAGGGAAAGAAGTCCTTTTCACTGTTGTTGTTGTTGTTGTTTTTGTATTTATTGAAATCTTCAGTTCTTTTGGTTTTCTTTAGCATGAGGCTAAATATTCTTAGAGGATCTCATCACCCTTTTGTATTCATCGTTAATCTCACATCTATTATTTAAGTCTTCAAGAAATCTGAGTGAGTTGAGCAATATCTATCCTGTTAGGGGCTCTCCCTCTTTTCCTCCTCATCATAATCATTAGTGACTGCATAGATTGGGCTTCATTCTTGGGATTTTCCATCTTTACTTGAGCTAACTTCCCGTAAAATCCCAGACCATCAGATCTTACCTGTTTTACCTCTGAACTTTTTGATATCAGCTCTTCTAAAGTCTAAGGCACATGTCACAAATACATACATACATGCATACATACATACATATATACATATATATATATATAATATATCAGAATCAGTACTTCTTAAGATTCCTATCATTTCTATTTCACCCACCACTTCTTTCTTATTGATCAAAATCAAGAAAAGAGAATCCATTTACCCTTACGACTCCTTCCAATTGACAGATAATATTATCAGCATAGCCAGAATTTATTAGCTATTCTGATTTTTAAAGAGAGGGGCCTCCATCATATTTTTAGCGAGGTTAAATATCCCATCACAAATACATTGTACCTCCATGGCACCTTTGTGATCTGTTTCAGGATCATTCTCTGTCGTCCATTCTCTTCACTGATTAGGCAACCTGTGGTCTGCTCCTATTGAGATTTGCTCCTTGTTTTCTTCCTCCTCTTATCCCCACAACAATAATCTATACCTGCTGTGAAGTTTGTTGTTTCTTATACAGTAGCTTGTTTATAATGGGACACAGTTCCAAAATGTAAAGAGGAGACATGCCTCCCTCTGCCTTGTGAAGTAACAGTGTGGACTAGCACATGCCGAGCATGAAGAGAATGTTGTCTCATTCTTCTCTATCTCCATTTAGATGATACAGTGGAATGAATGTTGGGCTTGGAGTCAGGAAGCTCTGAGTTCAAATCTTGCCTCAGATATTTCTTCTCTGTGTGACTCTGGACAAGTCACTTGACCTCTCCCAGTTTACTCATCTGTAACATGGGGATAATAAGAGCATCTACCTGACAAGGTTGTTACAAAGATCAAATAAAATAACATATTTAAAGCACTTTGCGAATCTTAAAGTGCTCTATGTTGTTGTTTAGTCATGTTTGACTCTTTGTGACAGCGTTTGGGGGTTTCTTGGCAAAGATATTAGAGTGATTTGCCATTTCCTTCTCCAGCTCATTGTACAAATGAGGAAACTGAGACAGACAGGGTTAAGTGACTTGCCCAGTGTCACACAGCTAGTAAGTGTCAGGGACCATATTTGAACTCAGTTCTTCCTGATTTCAGGCCCTGCACTCTTATCTACTGTGCCCCCCAGCTGTGCTCAAGTGCTATATAAATGCTATTTATATTAAGTATTAACACTTCAAACATAGTAGGATGTAAGAATGCCTTCAGGGATCTTTTATACCAGTAATACCTACCCTAGTCCTCCATTTTCATCCCCTCTTGCCCCTGCAAAGTGAGAAGAGAGTTATAATTTCTTTAAGTCGAAGCTTTTTTTTTGAGTCAAAAAGAAATATTAGATATGGCAGAAACATGACATTTATGAGCCCTAGCTGGGAACACTGGTACTTGTGGATTTTGACATGAACATTGTATCTTTCAAGGCGTCTTTTTTGATCCTTTTCTTTAAACTCCTGAGTGATGGATTAGCTGGACTGCTGGGGTAATCTTGGGACACAAGAATCCCTACTACAGTGTAACCAGAAGATTTGGACCAGCTTGAGAAGGCAGGGTATTTCAGGATAAAGAGTAAAGTAAAATCAAGATCTCCCCCAAAAAAGGTTTAAAGTTTATACAGAAGAAACACGGCGCTGACTACAAAGGGCAGCCTATTTTTCTCTGGAGGAATAGGGTTCGTGTGCACAATTACCATCAATCAAATAGTTGTTCCATGCCTCACTAAATAAAAAACAGACTTTGGACCACAATCACCTATTATTAGAAATATAATAGTCATATCTTATTTTTTAAAAAACCCGTTTTTAATCTATTGCCACCTGGAAAATTAGACTAAATAGATCAAATGTTAAGGCTATCTAAAAATACTCGGGGCAGAAACATAATTAGGTCTCTAATTAGGATTATCATTTAGTAGGCTACATAGACAAGCCTGGGGAGATAAACCCCTATCCGCTGGTGTTGAGTTTGAAGTGTTTATTAGATTTATGGGTCTGAGCCATGTGGAGTTTTTTTTTTTATTTTGTTTTGTTTTTGTCAGTATGGAAATGATGTTAAAAAAGTTTCCAAGCACAAGTCATGGTTGCAATTTATTTTTCTTTGAAGAATATCCATAGAACTGGGCTTTCAGTAGACAAAACAGGAGTGTATTTGTGTGTTTTTGAAGATTTCTAGCTCATCTCTAAAATTATCACTCCAGTGCTTGTGATTTCCAGATTTCCAGTTTTCCCCTCTCAAGTTTGTAGAGTCAACTGAAGAAGGGACTAAGCATGTTTTATTTATTTTTCTCAAGGTCACTGTATTTGCTTCCTGGCCTTGAGGAGACAGAGGAATCTCTAAGCTCTCCCACTGACCCTAAATATCATTTTCCTCATTGAGAGCAAAATGTAGATCTTTCTGTTTACGGTTAACTCTTGATTCTCTGTTCTCAGGGAAGGTCTGTTTCTAAGAAGAGATAATTCAAAGCAGCATACAACACATAGCACACTGACATTTACCCCAGAATGGATTTTAGAAGTTTTGTTTGATTACTGATATTTCCAAAGTCTTGGAAATTCACGTTTCAAATAAAATAATCATTGGATCATAGATTTAGGTCTGTAAGAGACCTTATTGACTAATAAGCCCCAACAACCGGGTTAAATGACTTTTCCAATGACACATACCTTAGTAAATGTCTTTAACAGGATTTGAACCCAGATCTTCCTGGTTTCAAATACAGTTCTCTCTCCACTATTCCACACTGCTTCAATGAACTCACTATCTGAGAGGTAAGTTCAGGAATTGATTGTTAAAGCCTCCATCTCTTTCCATGGACCTTCTCGTCTTATTATTTCTGATAGCGGCAGCAGCATACGTCCATTCTACAAGGCTTTTCCCTTTTTCCTCACCTTATATAGACACAATCCTGTTAAGTCTATCTCTGCAATGCATCTAAGATTTGCCCCCTCCTTTTACCTCCAGCTGGTGTTCAAACTTTCATTACCATCTGCCTGGAGGGACTGCCAAAGCTTCCGAGGATGTTTTCCTGTCTCTAGTCTCTCTCCATTCCAACCTATCTATCAGACTGCCACCAGACTCATCTCCCTTATTCTTAGATCTGTGTGTGTCCATTTTGTCTCTGGAAAAGATGGACTAGATCTCGATTCAGGAAATGTGGGATTGAACTCATCCTCTTCCATTTACTAGCTGTATAATCATAAGAAAACCACTTCCTAACTCAGTTTCCCCATTTATAATATAGGGAGAATACACATACTTAAGATATCCTGGGTAAAGTCCTTTGTAAGTGAGAAACTGGAGGACCGCCCATCCCCTGGACACATCTTGCATCCTCCAGTTCTGCTCCATTCCATTTTCTACTCTTCACCAGAGCCTCCCCAGAACTCATTTGTCTCCTAAATTCTTACCCATCTATTAAAACCCAACTCAAATGATGCCTCCTCTAGGAAGCTTTCCCTGATAGGTCAATAACAAGCTTCCTCTTTGCATTTCATATGGCAATTTATTTTGGGCTTCTTGGATGCATCCATTAGGCACATTTGCATATTCTAACTATCCAAGTTTTATCTCCCTAGGAACACTGTAAGCTCAGGAGCATACCTTATCTATACTTTCTGTCTTCTCCATTACCCAGTGTAGTGCTTTGTACATAGTAGGTACTTATTAAAAGTGTTTTTGAATTGAATTCAACTCTTTAATTCTAGAAATAGAATCAATTCTCAAACATTTGCAAAGCTTTATGTTCTTCCCTTCCTTGAAGCTGTCTCTCTGATTCATGCTTTTCTAGAGATGGACAATGTTATTCAATGTTTTGGTTCAAATGACCTTTCCTTGGAGTCTCATCATGGGGCTCAGCTCTACTCCTTCTGGGAGTGGATTGTATTGGGAATAAGAACACGCAGGGACAGTGAAAATGCCTGCAAAGGAATAGGGGTTTGATAAAGACCTTCTCTAATTCTCATGTAGCCCCTGAGGGTACTGCCATTTTGATGTGAGTACCTCTTCAGAGAAGCTCCTCCACGTTCTAGGCCTTCTCTGGGTTTGTTTACACTACAAAACCCAATGTAACCAAAACAAACAAACCTAGAAACAAAACTGTAGGTTCTGAGGCTTCACTAAAGCATTTACTTTCACAAACAAGATAGAAAACACATGAGTTAAAAGGAAAGGTGTTTAATTTAAAGGTCTGGTAAGAAAAAGCAGTGATCAAATAAATACTCCTTCCCCCCAAAGCTGAGACCCTCTCCCACAAATATAGACAGCATCAGCGGGAAGATAACTAGTGCCTCCGATGCCATGAGGCCAATGATGTCCTTTGGTGATGTCTCTCTCAATGCTGCTCTTGCAGAGCCTTTTCCCCCTCTAGGCTCAGTCATATAGCCTTTGTTAAGTATTCCCCAGTGTCACTCAGTTTCTGACATCAGCTGTACCCCACTGGTCTTACCCTGCTGCTACTTCACAGTGCCCCTAGTGGTTGCTCCCTGACATAGTTCCTCTGGGGACATGGTGGCAGAGCTTGTCTCAGTTTCCAGCTTGTGGCTCTAGCTGGAGTCGTCAGTGGAAGTGTTATCACTTTCCTATAAGTAGAAAAGTAGACTTTGACACCTTTCTTTCTGAATAAAGCCAAGAGGCTTAAACTTAATTTCTTTTTTTGTTTTTTGTTTTTTTTTACAAGTAGATTCTATCAACCATTTTTTAAAGGTAATATCCATTTTTCTCATTTAATAGTATTTCATTTTCCCCCCCAATTACATGCAAAGATAATTTTAATCATTCACTTTTGTAAGATTTTGAGTTTCAATTTTTTTTCTTCCCTCCCTCTGCTCCCCTCTCCCTAAGACAGCAAGTAGTCTGATATAGGTTATACATGTACAATAATATTAAATATATTTCCACATTAGCCACGTTGTAAAACAAGAATCAGAACAAAAGAGAAAAACCATGAGAAAGAAAAAAAGTGAAAATAGTGTGCTTCAATTTGCATTCAGACTCTCTAGTTCTTTCTCTGGATGTGGATAGCATTTTCCATCATGAATCTTTTGGAATTGTCTTAGATCATTGTATTGCTGAGGAGAGCTAAGTCTATTATATTTGATCATCACACAATGTTGTTTAAACTTCATTTGTTTTAGGTAGACAGGTCCTTTACTCACTCAGTATCAGACTAGGGAGAAATTCCTTTATTTGTTGGGGGGTTTTTCCCCCATAAGGAGATGCTATCCATCTCAAAATCTCAACTGTGATAGACTTCTTCTCTCCAGAAAGAGAGGTTTTGCCTCTCCTTTTACCTATATTTTAAAAAAATATGTATTTTGCACATATGAATAGATAGCCATATAGTTATGATATAAATACACACACACACACACACATATATATATATATGCTTATACCTACATAACTAATTGAACATATACATATCTGTCTATATGTTGTTTCCCCCAGTAGAATGTAAGCTTCTTGAAGGCAATGACTTTCATTTTTGTCTTTGTATAACCAAAGCTTAGCACAGTAACTAGAAGAGTTTAGGTGCTAAACAAATGCTTCTTGATTAAATGATTGAATGAACTCTTGGTAACTTGCTATACTGAATGGAATCTTAGTGAATGAAATTATTAACTGCCTCTCCCAGGTTATCATGGATGCCATTTAAAAAGAGCAAGCAAACAGGGTTACAAAGGTATTGTGAGCTGCTGAAAGTAATAAATATTTTGTAATTTCCCCCCAACTAGAATGTAAATCACCTGTTCATTCACTCAGTTATCCTTCCTTCCTTCCTTCCTTCCTTCCTTCCTTCCTTCCTTCCTTCCTTCCTTCCTTCCTTCCTTCCTTCCTTCCTTCCTTCCTTCCTTCCTTCCTTCCTTCCTTCCTTCCTTCCTTCCTTCCTTCCTTCCCTCCCTCCCCATCACCTGTGAGCCAGCTTGCATAGTAGATATGTAGGTTCTGGGTTGGGATGACCTAGGTTCAACTGCCATATAGATACATATTGACTATGTGATGCTGGGCAAAAAATTTAATCTCTCAGTGCCTCAGGCAACTCCATGACTATAAATTTAAATTTATAAATTAAATTTCAGAGCAGGTACTCACCTGCATTGGTAGAAGGAATTTCCTTTCCAGTGAACTCCCTTTTCACTGCTGAAATCAAAGATCAGGACAAAACAAACAAACAAACAAACCTTAGCAACTAGCAGCTAGTGCCAGGAACATAGTAGGTGCTTAATAGATGTTTGTGGAATTCAATTGGTCAGCTGAATTATTGCTCCTTGGCCCAAAATGTCTTTTGCTATGTTAGCATTTTCCCTTATTCATGCCATTAGCTTCCCTCTTGTGCCTCCTTCTTCTATTAAACTGATGGTTTAAGGATTAGGTAGAGAAATGTCATCTGCTCCAAAGTTCTGAGAATTTGAGGAGCACAAAATGTTCCAAGCCACAAAATAAGAAACATATAGTGGTAGGTCTGAGCCAGGCCCTCCAGGATGCCTTACTCTGTAGAAGTGTCTTTGAGCATTGATTCTTAGCCTTATCATTATACTCCTGAACTTGCTTAGTAAATTCAGAAGCTCTAAAAAACAAACCTAATTGTACTGCCAGGTGCATGTCTCACTGTGGTTCCCTCTAATTGCAATGAGTTGTGGACTCGTTTTCCTTTCCTCAGTCTCAATTAAAAATAATTTGGAGTTTTCCCTTTTTCTGCTCCCTAATCCTTGACTTTAATCCCCTGCCTTAATCCTCACCCTTTGTTAGTAAAGCAATTTGGAATTCAATTAAAACATATTTCCCTCCACCCATCAAGGTTTTGCATGAGGTACAGTTAAAGTATAAATTCTCACATTCCTTTTTAATCTTTCTGCTCTCATTACCTATAGTACAGAGGCAACATAATCTGGTAAGAAGGACATTTGACTAGGTGTGATAAGACCTGGGTTCTAGTACCAGCTGGGCTTACTACTAACTCTGTGTGACCATGGGCAAGTCAGTTCCACTTCTTCTTCCTTAACTTCATTTGTAAAATGAAAGAATAGTCATCCCCAGTTCTGTTACTGGAACCACTAGGGTTATAGAAGTCTTCTTTCTTGATTGAAGTTGCGAGAACATGATAAATGTTTCCATTAATTCTAAAAATTAATTCTAAATTCCAAAATAAATCAAACAGTACTATTTGAAAGTAAATATCAGGCTAGTCTCTTTCTTAAAATGGGTTTTAAAAATCAGCACAGAGTCTTTTAATCCATGGTCACTTTGTTAAAAGCCATAGGCATCTAGATAGATGGCATAGTCATTTGAGTGTTAGACTTGGAATCAGAAAGGCCTAAATTCAAATCAACACTTACTAGGTATATTACTCTGGTCAAGTCATTTAACCTCTATCTACCTCAGTTTATTTATCTGTAAAATGAGGATAATAATAGCACCTACCTCCCAGGGTTGTTACGAGAATCAAAGGAGATCATATTTGTAAAGTGCTTTGCAAACCTTAAAGCAATATGTAAGTGCTTGCTATATCATTAAAATGTATATTATTGATATTTCTTTTGTTTACATTATGGTCATTTTTAATGCCACCCCCATTTATCAACAAACAATTAAGCAAAATAAACTCTCATAATGGTCATCTGATAGCATCTGTCTCATTCTGATCCTGCCCCATACCACCTCTGAAACAAGAAGGAGGTATGTTTTGTCAGCAAACTTCTGCAGTCAGGATTGGACATTGTATTGATCTGAGTTCTAAGATCTTTTAGTGTTTTCCTCGCAATCATTATGATTTTGTACATAGTATTTCCCTTATTTGTACTTTTTTCTCTGCCCTGTATCAGTTCATCCACGTCTTCACAAATTTCTCTAAACTTTTCACATTTGGCACAATAATGTTCCATTGCATTAATATAACGTAATTTGTTCTACCATTCCCCAATCACTCAATTGATGGGCATTCTGGTGTTTTCCAGTTTGGGGAGACTGTTGCCACTTTCCATACCTCCTTCTCTTTACCTTTACAAGTTACATGGCTCCTTTGGATCAGAAGGCAGAGAAAGTAACACCATTGCTGTTAAGGTAAACAATATAATCCTTCAGTAGATCTATTATCTCACTGACTTGGGTACTTCCTCCAGTGGTGCAGATCAAGATACATCTTATACCTTATTGTTGGGTAAATTTTGCCATGTCCTTCCATAAATCTTCAACAGGGGCTCATAGAATTTGCTGGAGACCTTACTCTAGATGTCTTGACATTATATGGATACCAATGGAACACACAGCACAATGATAATATGCTGCCAATTCATTATCTTCACCATGTGTTTCAGGGACAAACTTGGGGTCCTTAAAAGCACTGAACAATTTCTCAAAAATGTTGTGCTTGTCCTATTCAATTCTGGGCCCAGGTCATTGTCTACCATCAGAGTCTGCCCAAGAGATACACAGACTCTGTGAGTTATCCAACCATATGGGGCATGTCACAATTCACTCTCAATTTAGTCTGGGTCCCAACCAGGGTTTGCTCTGAAAATGTCAGAATTTGGCTCAAATCCAAGTTGTTGTGGTTTTTTTTTGGGGGGGGTGGCAAGGCAATGGGGTTAAGTGACTTGCCCAGGGTCACACAACTAGTAAGTGTTATGTGTCTGAGGCCAGATTTGAACTCAGGTCCTCCTCAATCCAGGGCCGGTGCTCTAACCACTCTGCCATCTAGCTGCTCCTATCAAGTCCAAGTTTTTGCAAAAAAGGTAAAGAACCCTAAGCTCCTATGTGAGCAATTGGGCCAAAAATACATTAATTTTATAGTATAAACTTTATTTAATGCAATGGAAAACATTAAAACATTAAAGATTTGCACCTAAACCTACAAACACTCCAAACAATTCTTCCTTTTCTGTTGGGCTTCCATTTTCTCCAGGAATTATGCTGGGCCTGAGTACCATCTGCCTCAACAGAGAGGAAAACACTTAGGGCCGATAAAGGGTTAAATCCAGCCCTCATTCTGCATATAGTGATTTTTGCCTTCCCAAGGAACCTATGCCCTTCTCCAGACAGATTACTACTCTGTGGTCGAAGATACACACACACACACACACACACACACACACACACACACACACACACACACAGACACACACACACACACAGAGGCTAAGTTTGTTCCTCCACATTATAACTCTGTCTCTTGCTATTCTTTGGCCCTGGATTATGATGGAAATTTGACAATATCCAGCACTCCTTTTCAAGGGAGCTACTTGTTGCTTGCTGGTGCCTTCAGCAGCTCCCATTTCTGTGGCCACACAAATCTTTTTCTCCTAGGGCCATATGGTTCTCAATAGGAACCTAGAAAATGGGCAGACTTCCCCTCTAATAAAATGAGTTTGAATCTCTGCAGCCCCTCTCCTCTCAAACACTGTCCACCCTAGTTTTCTCTTTTGCCTAGCTTTCCCTGACAGTCCAGGAATTTCTAGGTGCTCTGAAATTGACTCTAAAAATTAATATTTCGTCCTTGGTAAGTTGTCAATAGGCTGGTAGCACCCATTCAAGAAGACTTTACACCCATTTCAGTAGACATATTTATTCCAAAACAAGTCTTAAAAGTGATATCAATGGGAATGCTCATGCATGATACAGAGATACTATCCAAAGATAGAAAAAAGATCTCCCCTTTTAAATTTGTTAACCTGGTTAATAATGAGTTATCTAATGAGTTATCCTTGAGGGCAGGGACTGTCTTTCTTTTTATTCATTGTACCCCCAGGGCTTAGCATAGTTTCTGGCACATAGTAGGTGCTTAATGAATGTTTATTGGACTGGAAATCTACCCAGTGGATAAATAATATACTCCACCTACCAGAGATCATTAAAGAGTTGACAGATTACATGAGAGCTCACTGCTCTCTGAACAACAGCAGGAAATGAGTCAGGTGGTCAAAGTTATTACTAAATGCACTTCCTCACACTTCCTTTTTACTCATCCTTAACTCTCACATAATTTATGAAGGACAAACATTACTCTAAAAAAATGGATATCATATCTGAGCTCCATGCAGAGTTGAATGGATGTTCTCTAACCTAGAGGAGCCTTCCCAGAGACTTGTCCCAAGGCAGCTAGGTGATGCAATGGATAGAGTGCTGGGCCTAGAGTCAAGGATATCAGAGTTCAAATATGGCCTCAGATACTTCCCAGCTGTGTGACCATTAGCAAGTCACAACTCTTGCACGTTCCAATTTCCCTCTCTATAAAATGGGCATAATAATAGCATCTGCCTTCCAGGTTATCATAAAGATAACATGAGATAATATTTTTAAAGGGCTTTGTAAACCTTTAATCATGACATAATTGTTAGCTGTTATTATTTTTAAGTATGGCTAATGTTTGGGGATAAACTGCAGATGTTTAAGCATGTTTCTTTTTGGTTGACAGTTTTGAATGGGGTTAGCATGAGTGACATCCCTGGAGAAAAAGTGGATGTGGAATATTTTACTCATGCTCTGTTTCTTATAGAGGAACTTGTTTCTCTGACTCCAGCTATTATATTAAAATGGCACCATGAATGGGAATAGATCCAAACAATGCGTCTGAAACGGAAACGACATGACAGGATTACTGAGTATATTCCATTATGTACATAAAGTGTTCTGAATTGTGCCACACGTGGGAAGTCACTTTCCAGAGCAGGATTATGTGTTGACCCTTGAGAACTAACACAAAAGAAGAGAGATGTGACTTTCACATGGATCACCAAATGAGTGAATCTTGTTTTCAAATTAAATAGGTCTTTATCTTGGTGGTTATCATACAATTCAAAAGAGTCTCCAAACATCTTCTGTGAATTCCTAACTGGATGGTTTTGTGTCTACAAAAGGCTCTACTTTCAATGGAAGCCACTCAGTTTTCCCTATATGAAGACTGGCATGCCTATTGTTTTAATAACAGAAGAGAAAACAAACCAATAATCAACCCCACAAAAAGCACAGAAAGCATTGGGCCTCATGAGCACTGCTCTGTCATTTTTATTCATCAACTGGAAAAAATATTATGAAGGCATCTTTTCCTTTTTCTTCAGCACCCAGATTCTTAAAACAATAACTGTAAGTTTCTCTGGTCATGATTTTTCATAACATTAAGCACTCTACTCCTAAAGTCATAATCTGATCTCTTGTTGTGGAGTGCCAATGACCTTGGGCTTCTCTGAGGCTGTGCCTCCAGAGAAGAAGCTTGGAAGCTCATCTCACAGAAATAAGGAATCATGGAATGTCAGAATTGGAAAGGACCTTGGAGATCATCTAGTTACACTCTGCCATTTTACATATGCGGAAACAGAGGCCCATTGATGTTTGTTGTTCAGTCATTCAGTCGTGTCTGACTTTTCACGATCACATAGACCATCACAGACCGTAGTGACTTGGCCAGGGTCATAGAGCTAGTAATGTATGAGGCTGGATTTGAATTCAGGTCTTCCTGACTCCAGGCCCAGTGTTCTGACCCACCTAGCTGCCTCCACTGAAGTTACATGTTACCTAATAAATTGGTAATAGAACTTGGAATCTATGTCAAGGCTCTCTTGACTCCAAGTCAAGCAGATTTTTTTTTTATTAAATTAGCAGTATTACAAATGGAGACAATGATCTGATTCTAAGAGGTGTGATTAAGCAATTAGAGGGTGGGAATATGGGTCCATTCCTACCGTCCCTCCAACATCCAATTTGACAGGTTGTCTCCAACATCATCATACCTACTCTTATCCCCACAGATGTTAATCTCTGTCCCTTCCCAGCCTCTACCCTACTAAACAGGGTGTTGGCTCCTTGGGCAATTCTAAACTAACCTCCCACTACAGCAGCTGCATGGTAGCCATTGGGAAAACTCCCTTCTTACTCCCACCAGAAAACTGCTCCCCTGCTCCCCAGAGCACTCAGAAGCTACTGGAGCTTCTCCTTCTGGGTAGGCTCTGTGCTTGGGAGCTGGTGAGTAAAAGCTCTGCCTCCCCCCTTTTTGTTTTAGATGGGACAATGTGAATTACACAGGATAAGTGAACATAGCTGGATGTGATCTGTAGCAACACTCTCATTCTTTTCTCCTGCCCCACAACCCTCCCTTCTTCCAAAGTTCTTTATCACTGTGGAGAGTACCACCATGCTTCCAGTAACCCAGGTTCACAACCTTTGTGTCATCTTCATCTCTTCATTCTTTCTCACCTTAAGTAGCCAATCAGTTGCTGATCCTTGTCATTTCTACCTTCACAACACCTTTTGAATCTATCTCATTCTCTCAATTCCAATAGCTACCATGATAACCCTTTTCTCAACATATTTACAGAATGAAAAAGATAAAATAGATGGGCTTTGGGGTCCTGGCAAAATCAAGATCTATAAACCTATGAACCTCTTGCCTGGATTATTGCAATATCCTATTAATTAAATCTTCCTGATTTAAATCTGTCCCCCACTTTTCCCTTCTATACATCCTCCACTCAAAAGCCAGTGATATTCCTGAAGTACAGGTCTGAGCATGTAACTCTCCTATCTCCCCATCTCAATTAACTCCAGGGTCAAACATTATTTATTATTTCATCTTCATCTCATCTTGTTTTATTTTCTGTTTTGTGTAAGCTTTATAAAGTACATAATTATCTGTATAGTGATACATAACATATAAACATATATGTATATACATATATTATAAATCAACAGCTATTAAAGCTTAAAACTGCACAAAGACTATTGAGACATCTTATGTCTCAAAATATGTATATATATATATATATATTGGGGATGTATGCTCAAAAATTTTTATTGACACGGGGTGTGCAATCAAAAATATTTAAAGACCACAATACCATATCTCTGGAAAGACTTTTAGTTCATACCTGGAGACAGACTATCTATTTACAGAAGAGTCTGGCTAAGCTCAGAAAGGCTTATTGAAAAATCGGCCATATATTCTTGATGGCTAATTAACTTCTATGTGTTACACACACTCTTCGTTGGCAGAGGGAGGATGCAGCTAATGAAGGAGTTGATCCAGCTAGTGTGGCATCCTGAAAAAAATGATAAGCTTAGAGTCAGGAGAGAAACCTGAATTTGAATCCTACCTCTGAAGCTTCCTATATGTGAAACTATGAGCATGTCACTAAAGCTCTCTGTGTCTCAGTTTTTTCATTTGTAAGATGAGGACAATAATACCAGTAGTACCTATTATAAGATTGTTAGAGCCTCAAATAACATAGATTTTATAGTATTTTGTAAAACTTAACTTGCTACATAAGTGTTGGCTATTCTTTTTTTTTTGTGGGGGAGAGGGGCAGTGTACAAGCATTCCTTATAAACATTGATACTAGTCAAAGCAATGAATGATAACAGAAGAAGATCCTCCTTAAGAGGCCAAAGCTGACTTAGAATCACAGAGTAGAATGAGAAGTGGAAAATAAGTCCCTGGTCTAAACTGTTCCATTAATTGGCCAGGAGATCATGAGTATATTGCCATACATTTTTAGCATGCATGTTTCCCAATAAAATAATAAGGTTTATAGGATCATAGAATTAGAGTTGGAAGAGCCTTCAAAGTTAGCTAGTTCAGCCCCCTCATTTTAGAATTGAGGGATTGAGGCCTACAGAAGTTAAATGCTTTCCCAAGGTCATAGGTGGTAAGCAACAGGGGTGGGATATTTGAACTATGAAGATAAGGCACATAGCATTAGGGGGGAACGCTGCAGCTCAGACTAATGAAGTGACTGGCCTACGGTCACCTAGAGAGTCAATGCCCAGGCCAGAACTAGGCCTCAGAATTTTGCTCTTCTCTAAGTCACTCAACTACTGTTTACTGGTGCCTATTATGTGTAATATCCTGGGGATAAGAAGATAATTGTAAGTAATTCAGATAATCTCTGACCTCATGAAGTTTACAGTTTAATAGGTGGGAGCAGATATGACATGCACGTAGATAAATATAACAGAAACTGACATATACACAGTGTTAAGAGGAGAATAGGGTTCTATGAGATAAGATGAGAAAAGAGTTACTTTCACCCATAAGGAGGAGAAGGAGGAGGAGGATAAAATCAAGCACTCCTGGAAGAGGGAACACTGGAACTAGTCCTTGAAAGATATCTGGTAGAGAGAAAGGAGGAAAGGGATATAAACTGATAGTTATAAAACATTGAACATATGCATGCATGTATGGTCCACATATGCATAGTATATTGTGTATATGTATTCCTACACATGTATATATGTGTATCTAAACATATATTGTTATTCACCCTTTGTTTTCAAAGAGGACCAATGATCTCATGGGGTAATGTCTTGACTTGCACATGACTTGGATTTAAGTAAGGCAGAGCTGCGCAAAGTCATTAGTCTCACTTTCTCTTCCAGCGTCGTTAAAGTCCAGTGGCAAGATGAGAGTCAGAACAACTGGCAATGGCCTAGGATGTAGTGGATGACCTTAGCTCCTTTGATGCCTGACCAAGCTCTAAGCACTCCACAGCACCTGCTTCAGTTGCCTTCATGGCAGTTGGAACAAATTGTTATTATCCACCCATTCTACTGGGGGAAGTCTTCACATGCTGGGGGTTGACATGTGCTTAACTCACCAATGGCTTTGAGGCCTGTCATTTACTCTCAATGTGGCTTAACTTGTCTGCCAAAACGGCTTTAACGGAGTGTGGCCGCTGTGCATGCCATAGATTCTATGGAGTGTTCAGGCAGGATTGGTGTGAGGGCTTGCTGAGCCCTTTTCAAGGTTGCTCATTCACCTTTGGTGTCCACATCTCACTCACCTCTCACCTGTGGCTCCAAACACATATTATATATGTGTGTGTGTGTATACATGTATATGTATGTGTACACACACATGTATATATACATACACATATACTCATACATGTATACATATATACATGCACATGATATATGAATATTTATATATGTATGTATATATATGCATATGTGGGTATATATACATGTGTATGTGTATATATCCATGTGTATATGTATGAGTATATATACACTTATATATGTGTATGTGAATATATGTGCATGTGTAGATATGTATTTATACATATTTATGCACATGCATACATACATACATACATGCACACTTGCATGTGAATGTTTATGTAATAAAGGAATGGCCAAGGAGAGCCCAGCGCTAACTAGCAGAGTGTTTGGCCTGTTGAAAGGATGGACTCTCCTTGGCCAGTTTCTCATTACATATGCAGATATGAATGTCCTAATTTACAACAGCATACCTGGATTTTCCATGACAGGATAGTTCACAGACTTAATCTGAATTAGAAGGGACCTTGGTGACCTTCTAGACCAACCTTTCCACTTCATATGTAAGAAAACTAGGTCTGGGACATGTGAAATAACTTTCCCAAATTCACACAGAAGTTCATCCTATAAGTATTTAGCAAATAATCTTTATTTCCTCCTTAGGGTTGCCAGGACTAACAACAATGTTTTCCTGTGTTATTCTTTTCAGGTTCTTTGTTCCCATCTGAATGAGGCTGACAGACACACATATACACTTAAACATTCCTTGATAGAGTACATTCAATCACAGGAGGTCCTTGTTTATAGCAATAAGTGACTCACTAATGTGGGGCATTAATCATAGTTTCCATTTATATACCTACTAGTGAAATATTACTCAATCAGAACTGAATATCCTTAACAAAATTAAATCACTGGAAAAAAGAGAATCCATTTCAATTGGCTTTGGAAACAGAAGAACGGGGTTCAAAACCTGTCTCTGATGATACGTGTGTAACTGGCATTTAATTTCTTCATTAGAATGTAACAACCCACCCAGGTAGGCTTTGGTGGTTCACCAAAGAACAGCCTAGTGATAACTCCATATGTATATGTAGGGAGATCTGAATTCTGATTGGCAGAGGCACTTCACAGAAAGGCAGAGAACAGTAGAGAGAAGTACAAATGATGAATGGCTAAGTACAGTCTTCGAATGGTCAATGGGCAGCCTCTCTGGAGCCAAAAGCATAAAGGGAAAGCTGAAATGCCAATGCATCCTTTGATTCCTAAGCCTGTATTCCTAAAGACAGCAAAGAATGGACTCCTTGCATGAGACCTCTTTCCTCAGTTGTGCTTTGAGTCAGTTTAGCTCAGGATGTCAGAGACCATTTACTCATGTATTCTGTAGATTAACTTAATCTGTATAACTTCCCTGATTACTATTTTACTGTCTGCTTTGATAAATGTCTTTTCAATTTCCCTTATTGCCTTTACATAAGAAACATTTAGTGGGAGGGAAATTAGCTTAACCAGGAGCAAGCTAACTCTAACCCTTCTAGTCTGGGGAGGGGCTACTTGCTGCCAGAGCAGCTTGGAATAGTGATTTTTATTTTGACCCTTTTCCTCCCAAAAAGAATATTATACCCCTAAGACTGCAACCATCCAACCATCTAGCCCAGTAACCCTCTTAGAGCTAGGAGAGTGAAAGAGGAAGTTCTCATTCTCAGCCCTTTTCCTGATCCCCACAAAGGTGAAAATTACAGTCTTCCAGGAGCCAGAGAGAGCCAGATCCCAGCTTCTATCTATCTGAAAAAGCAAATCCCTGGAACATGGGGGGGGGTACCTCAGGTAACCCTGGTCTGGGGCATCCATGTTAGAAGGACTAAAAAAGTCTCTGAGTTCTCTTCTGGCTAGAGAGCCATGATCCTATGATGTCTCTGTAACAAATGCAGAGATGCCTCACAAGTATTAATTCTTGTTCTCAGTGACTATCATCTCACTTCATTCCGATCTCTTCTATGACCCACCCAATCTGAGGAGTCCTTCTGAGTGTTAGCAGACTAGTCATTAAATATCATTATTTGTAAACTAAATAAATAGTTATTTCCCTTTGCAAGAAGGAAGAATTCAGTAACTCCACTATCCCCTTTAGAAAGAGACAGACAGAGCGACAGACAGAGAGAGAAAGGCAGAGAGATACAGAGATACCAAGAGACAGAAAGAGACACAGAGAAACAGAGGTAGAGAGACAGATAGGGAGACAGAGATAGAGAGACAGAAAGATAAAGAGAGATAGAAAAAGAAATAGAGAGAGAAACAAGACAGAAAAAGAGAGACAGAGAGAGATAGAAAGACAGAGAAATAAGGTGAAAAAGAGAGGGGAAGGGGTGGGGACATACAGAGACAGAGAAGAAGAAAAAGAGAGAACCAGAGGTAAAGAGAGAGATACCAAGAGACTGAAAGAGGCATGCAGAGAGACAAGAGGCAGACAGACACAAAGACAAAGACAGTTAGAAACAGACAGACGGAGGGTGACAGAGGCAGAGAGACAGACAGACAGAGACAGACAGAGAGTCAGAAACAGAAAGACAAAGAGATAGAAACAGAAAAACGGACAAAAGCAGAGACAGCAAGTCAAGGAGGAGGAAGAGGAGGAAGGGGAGGAAGAGGGAGAGAGAGAGAGAGAGAGAGAGAGAGAGAGAGAGAGAGAGAGAGAGAGAGAGAGAGAGAGGTTTTATTTTATGGACCAGTTAAAGTGATGAAATGAGACCCCATGACTGGGGAAATTCTGCTCTTTCTTAAATAAAAGGGAACTACCCCTCCCCTCCCCCAGCACCCTTTACCCCGCCACACTAGCAAGTCAGTAAAGGGGCTAACTCACTGGCTGGAGGATGGCATGCTGATTCTGATTCTGGGCACCAGTGGCTGGACTACAGTAGTAAAAATAAGGGAAGTGCTGCCAAGCTAACCCTCAGCAGCATCATTAATGGCTGGAACAAAACATCTCCTGAAGCCCTACTGAACTTCCTTTGGGCACCTCCCAGGCAGCTGGGCTGTGGCAGACCCCATAAAACAGCCAGCCATGGAAAGTGGGTATCATCGATCTTTTCTGGTGATAGCTGGATAGTGCCAAGCACCGTGTTCTCTATGAAGCATGTGCTCAATAAATGTCATTGATTGATGAACGTGCTTCATGCCCGGGGGAGGGAGAGAGAAAGAAATAGGGAGGAGAGAATGGGAGTCTATTTCTACTTCTGGTAGGCTTAACAGTCCTTCCTGACTTCTGAGAAGACGCATTAGCAATGCTACTTTACCTTTCTCAGCCTTGGTTTCTTTGTCTACAAAATATAGGGGGCAGATAATTTCCTGTTTTGGGGAAAACAGAGGTTGCCCAGGACCTCTTCCATCATTATCAGTTAGTGAATGAGCATTTCTTAAATGATTCCTATGTGCCAAGTACTATGCAAAAAATCCAAGGCTACAAAAAAATGAAAAAGGCAAAAAGCATCATCTGTGGCCTCAAATAGCTCACATTCTAATGGGAAAGAAAACATGTAAATCATTACATACATACAGTAAAGATACTCTTTAAATGGCAAGTCACTCAGAGGGAGGGCACTGAAGTGGAGGTCTGATGAGAGAAGTAAAGAGTGATGGATAAAAAAATTTTGTGAGTTGAAAGACAAATGGGAAATCTCCTTGGGACCACAGGCATGTGGGAAAACCAGCCCCCAACATGTCTATTGATTCCCAGTGCCTGAAATCCTAGAGACTGCTAAGAGTGGACTCTCCCCTTCCCCCCAAAGAGATTGTGTTCCCTCCTTGATAAAGCTGACATCCCATCTTGTTCCCAAATAAAAGAGCCCATTTACTCTGGTGTATTCTATGGTCTACCCTAATATGTATATCCATCCTCCTATTTATGTTTACAGTTTTGCTTTGATAATTAAAAAAGTTTATTAATTATTTGAGATTATCTTTTGAGCAACTAGTGTTTGGTGGGAGGTAGCTAAATTGATCAACATAAGCTAAGTGTGACCCTCCTGTTTAGAATGATCAGAGTATTGGTTTTTTTTTTCCCTTAAGTTCTGAACCACCAAGAGAACATCAAAACCCTCAGACTGCAGATATTTCATGTATACTAAATATAATGATACCCTTATTGGAGATAAGAGATTAAATAAAGAATAGCAGTCCTGAATCCTGCCTGTCCCTCCTCTGAGAGGTGACTGGCAGTGTAGATGCAGTTTTCTTCCTATTTATAATGAAGTATAAATGTTATCTCCCTTGGAGATCCCTTGGGAGATATCTATCCATGCCACCTATAAGCCAGATGATCTATATTAGATGGCAAATTCACAAATATGGGCTTAGAGAGTAAAGTCCGGAATCTGACTACATTTGCATTTGCTTGTTCAACATACATATATGTTAAACACCCCTACCTCTCTACCTCAAAGTCAGGAACTGGTCCATTTTGGGTGAAGCAGACAGAAAGCTGACCTTGGAGTCAGGAAACTTAGAGTTCAAATTCTGCCACAAATACTTAACAACTGGAGTGGAAAAAATTAATTAATCTCTCTAGGCCTCCGTTTCTTCATCTGTAAAAAGAGGGTAACAATAAGCATTTTCCTCACAGGGTTTCTGTAAGGACCAAATGAGTGCTCTATATTTTTTGGTTATTATTTTAATTACCTTTTCATCCCCAGGACCGAACATAGTCCCTGGTCCTTAGTAAGTACCTATTCATGGAATTGACTTTAATTGAAATCTTATCATTATGTTTGGTACAGTTTTTAATCAATACATGTTGAATAATAAAGCATAATTCTTTGACATTAGAATGACTCTTGATTCTTTCAAAAGAGAGTTATATAAAGGAAAAGATATGTCCAGTGAAGGAACAAGGCATCTAGAGTTGTCCAATTGAGGAAACCAAGTGGTGGTCTAAAGTGGTAGCTTTGAGAAGACTATTTAGATGTTTTAAAGAACCATACGGTTCATTATCCAGGACAACAATGAAACCTTTGAGTAGAATGTGTTCCCACACAGAGAGCTTTTTGATTTGAATATCAGATCCAAGGCCAAAACACTAACACAATTATCACTTAGATTTAAAACTCTACTTACCACTAAACATTTAAAAACCAACTATCTCAGTTCCAAGTAACTGAAGCTATCTGGCCTGTGTACGTTACAGTTCCAGAGAATGGCTTTAAAAGCAACAAAAACTTTATGAAAGCGAGACATTTTAGAGATGGTCCTCAAGGACCAGAGGTCTTTGTTTTGTGGGAAAATGAAATAGTCGATATCAAGACCAAATAAAAAAGTAATATTACAAAGTGTGCTACCTCAAGCATGTAACCCCAAGGTGAGGAAATTCAAGTAACCAACTTTGAATAAATATTCATAATATATTTTTTATTTTACTGATCTTTACATTACCAAAATTTACCCCAATATCCCTTTCTTTCCACCATCTCATGTAAAAAATTATACTTTTAAAGAAAAACAAAACTAGCAAAACTGATCCACACATGGAAAAAGTCTGAAAATAATTTGCAATGTACCATATCCATGGATCTCTTACCTCTACAAAGATTAGGGTGGGTGGGTCTTCTCATACATCTTTCACGCCATGCTTGTTCTTTGACATTTTATAGCATTTTAAAAATTTTCGTGGTTATTCTTTCCATTTACACTGTTGTATTCATATTGTTTTTCTTAGCTCTGCTTACTTCATTTGGCATCAGTTTATGTAAACCTTTCCATGCTTTTCTGTGTTCACCACATTTATCATTTCTTATAGCAGTCATCATCAGTATATTCATAAACCCCAATTTGTTAAGCTATTTCCCGATTGATGGGCATCTACTTTGTTCCCAATTCTTTGTTATAAAAAAAATGCTGCTATAAATATGTTGGTATATGTGAGAATGTTCTTATCAATGACCTCCTTGGGGTATATGCTCATAATATTTTGATGTCTGTATTTATTTTTATATTATTTGATTAGCGCTTTTCAGGATCTTAGGTATGTCAAAATACACTCACAGTTTTGCTGAAGATTTGATAAACACTTTGGTCTCATAGATTCTTCTAGTCGATCAGTTGTTTGGTTGTGTCCAACTCTTTGTAATCCCATGGACATTGTCCATAGGATTTTCTTGGCAAAGACGCTGGAATGGTTTGCCATTTCCTTTGCCAGTGTGTCCCCAATTTTACAGATGAAGAATGGAGGCAAATAAAGGGCTAAGTGACTTCCCCAGGGTTACATAGCTAGTAAGTCTCTGAGGCTAGATTTGAACTCAAGTATTCATGACTCGAGGTGAGGAGGTCTATCTACTGTGTCACCTAGCTGACTCAGTATAAGATTCTTAGTTTCCTTCAAAGCACAGATAAGGTATTTCTTCCTACTTATGACTTTTCCTGAGTCTTTCTACTTGTTAACATTCTTTCCTTCTTGAAATTACTGTGAATTACTTTGTACATAATTTGTTTTTACTTATTTAGATACAGAGAGGCAACAGGGTATAGTAGATAGCGTGCTGGGCTTAGTGTCAGGAAAACCCAGGCCCAACTCCTGTTTCAGATAGTTAATAGTTGTGTGGACTAGGGCAAATCATTCAACTACTCTGGTCCTCACTGTCCTGGATGATCTCTAGTATCTCTTCAATCTCTAAAGCTACGATCCTATGTTAGGTTCCCTAGTACTGGCATTCTTGACCTTTTTTCTGTTTCATGCACCCTTTTATCAGTCTGGCAAGGCCTATGGACCACTAAAATCAAATATATAGGATTACAATGGAAAAGCATTATTTTAATTATTTAATCAATCAGCAATACATAATTTAATAAATTAATTAAATTATTAAATCATTATATTAAAATACAGCTATCATTATGTTTTTAAAAACAAGTTCATGGGACCCATGTTAAGAACTTTTTCCAGTAGAATGTAAGCTCCATTTTTGTTTTTGTATCCCAAGTGCCTAAAACAGTCCCTGGGACATTGTAGATGCTTTGGTTGTTGAACTTAAGAAAAGTGGTAACCCAATAGTGGATTGTTTATTGATCCCCTTCATTAATTTTGGAAGACCAAGTAACTACTAACGTGGGCAGAGTGGTGCCCTTATGATATGGACAGGTAGGTGGTAGTTACCTGTTTCTCCAATTCTTGCCACTATAGCCCTCAACCATCTTGGTTGTTTGGCTATGTCAACTAGGCCATGACCTTAGATCATAAGATGATGAGCTCAAATATATCAGAAAGGTTTTCAACAAGAAGTGAAACAAAAAGGCAAATTAGCATTTAAATAGAACATTAAATTGCTCGATGCTCTCCACCTGCTGTAACATTCTGATTAATTAAGGTTTTAAGATGTTAAAACACTTGTGATACTTTTTTTTTAATTGCTCCTAATCTGAGCCGGTTAATTCAGTTTGCTGAAGTATAAGGATAATGTGGCCAAGATTACAGGTTTGTTTGACTTCCTTTGGAGGACAACCATGTAGGAGTGTGTTTTATGAGGTACAATATGATGTCACACTTACCAGTAAAACAAAGATGTTTTTATGTTCTGCTACTGCACAGAATTCAGAATTGAACAAGATCTCAAGGGTCTTCTAGGGTATCCCATACCTGAACATGAATCCCATCTACAACATACTTGGCAAGTGCTCATCTTGCTCCTGCCTGAAGACATCAAGTGGACAGATTGAGTGTTAGCCTTGGAGTTAAGAAGTTGAGAGTTCAAATCCAGCCTCAGAAACTCAATAGCTATGTGTGTGTGTGTGTGGTGTGTGTGTGTGTGTGTGTGTGTGTGTGTGTGTAATATATGACTCTGAGTAAGTTATTTAACCTCTATCTTTGTTGTTTAGTTGTTTCAGTCATGTCCAACTCTTTGTGACTCCATTTGGGGTTTTCTTGGCAAAGATACTGGATTCCTTCTCCAGCTCATTTTACAGATGAGGAGACTGAGGCAAACAGTGTTAAATTACCTGTCTAGGGTCACACAGCTGATTAGTGTCAAAGCTAGATTTGAACTCATAAATATGGGTCTTCCTGACTCCAGGCCCAGCGTTCTATCCACTGTGCCATCTAACTGCCCCAGCCTCTCTGTCAGCTTTAGTTTCTTTATCTGCAAAATGGGATAATAATAGCACCTACATCCCAAGGTTGTCATGAGGATAAAAATATTTGTAAAGTACTTTGCAAACCTTAAAGCACTATGTGAATGCAAGCTCTCATTATTGTCATCTTCTTCAAAGGCTGCTCATTACACTTTTAGGTAGTTCTAATTGATTTTCTTTATATCTTTGCAACTTTCCTCCCTTACTCCTAGTTCTGCTTTCTGAGGCTAAACATGATGTTCTTTAATTACTTGAAGATGCTAATCTACATTCCCCTCACATGCCCTTCTCCAAGCTAAACATCTAGTTCCTTCCATCAATGCTCATCGATATGGACTCATCATGGTCATTCACCAACTTCCTCTGGACACTCGCCTTCCTAAAATGTGGAGCCTAGAATACAACACTTCTCATAAGGTGTGGACAGGATAAAGCAAACTATACTATCGCCCCCTTATTCATGGTCACTGTATTTCTCTTAATGCAGCCTCAAATTGCATCAGTTTTCTTGATTGCCATATAATAATTGGTATCTTATTTGCAATTCCTTAAGATCCCAAGATCTTTTTCAGAACTGTTGTCTTGCCACCCCTCCCCCACCTTATACTTCTGAAACTGATTATTTTAAATAATATCATAAGACTTTTCATTTTCCCCTATTAAATTTCAACTTACTTTATTCAACCCAGTATTCTAACCTGTTATGACCTTTTTGAGTTCAGACTTTGTCATTTAATGTGTTCATTACTCTTCTTAGCTTTGTATCCTCTGCAAATTTGATAAGTTTGTCACCTAGGCATCTATCTAATTTATTGGGAAAAAAAACCATGTTTAATGGCAGCAGGTCAAACATAGATGCCTGAGACAGTCTTCTGAAGACCTCCTTCCAAATTCAGATGGAGCCATTGGTGAATCTCTTTGGGTGACATTGTTCAAATAGTTTTTAATCCATCTAATTTTACCTTTGACTAGTCCACAGCTTTTCCTTTTTCCACAAGAATTACATGAGAGACTTTGTAAAATACTTTCCTGTAGCATAGGTTAACTACATCTTACAGAATTTTCCTGACCTAACAGCATAAAGACCCTGTCAAAAAAAGAAAAGCAAATGACCTTAGTCTATCTTAACATAGTCTTGAAGAATCTATGATGATTTATTGCCATCAAGACTTTCTTTTCAAAGCGTTCACCAACCATGTCTTTAATAATAATGCATTATAAAGCCAATTTTCCCAGGAATTACAATTAAGTCTATCAGCCTAAAGTTTGAAGAACTGGCCTGCTTGAGCCAATAGCAGCAGTCAAGAAGACTATGTTTATTCCTGTTCTTTTAGAGTTTGGAAGCATTTAGAGTAGTGCTTATGATTATAATTATTGATGTATAAGCTGATTTTGCAATATACATTCAGTTTTCATGCCTTAAAGACATGGAGAATATGCTAGACAGTTTTTTTTCCCTAGTGCTGTGATATTGAAAGTATCCTAGCAAGACTGTAACCTTGAGGAAGCTATCAATCAATCAATCAATCAGTCAACATTTATTAAGCACCTACCTTGTGCCAAGCACTGTACAAAGCACCAGGAATTAAAAAAAGAAGAAGGAACAAAAGACAGTCCCTGTTCTCAATGAGCTTACAAAATATGGATTCAGGTACTCCTTTATGACTTCTGGTGGGACTTGAGGTAAGTCATATATGTTGTGGAATTAAAGCATTGGTCACAGCATAGGGAATCCTGGCATGGGAAAGTAATGTTCCACACTTGCACATTATTTGAAAAGAACCAGAGAACAAAAGCAGGTGTGAATTTTGCACATAATCTGGATTGAGGGAAAAGGGAAAAACATGTTGTCAGCTTGTGAACTCTATTAAGCTTAATTTCTGAAGGACACAAAGAAGCACTTTCTATAAGGACATAACGTTTATTTAGGACAGTTAATGAATAGAGTCAGCGGATAGAGCACTAGGCCTGGAGTCAGGAATACCTGAGTTCAAATCCTGCCTCAGACACTTACTAGCTGTGTGACCCTGGGCAAGTTACTTAACCTCTGTTTGCTTCAACCCACCGGAGAAGGAAATGATAAACTACTCCAGTATCCTTGCCAAGAAAACCCCATGGATAGTATGATTCACACAAAGAGTTGGACACAACTGAATGACTGAACAACAATAAAAATATATAGTTTATTTAAGTTGGACTTGAACAATTCAGAAAGAAGAAGGTAGTATTCCATATTGGATTCAGTGCAAAGCTTGTAGTGCAAGTCCAAGGTTTGAATCTCACCATGAACACTTCTCAACTATGTGACCTTGGACAAGTTACTTAATTTGCTTCAATCTCCATTCATTTGCAAAATAGGGATAATAATAATTTGTAAAAAAAAAAGGATAATAATGCCTAGATTTCCTACCACAAAGAGTTACCGTGAGGCACAAAAGAAATAATGGATGCTAAAAATATATATATTTTTAAATTAAGTCTTTATATAGTCTGGAAAAATGCCAGGTTAAAAAAAAAGTTAGAATAAAATCAGTTCTTGGTTCTTCTTTATGGTCTTTTCTTTCCCACTGATTTAACTGACTTTCACTTAGACCCAGTTCAGTTTTTCTTTTTACTGATACCACCTTCCCCAACTCATCAGGTTCTCTACCCACCCAATACCTGTGAATGAGAAGATAGGTCCCTTTATGCCTTTTTTTTGAACATCAAAGTGGCACTTGGAGTAGGATGGGCTGTCATTCCTTTTTTTTTTAATATAAATTTATTTATTTTTAGTTTTCAACATTCCCTTCCACAAGTTTTTGAGTTCCAAATTTTCACCCCATCTCCCCCTTCCCCCCACCCCAAGATGTCATGCATTCTGAATATCCCTTCCCCTACTCTGTCCTCTCTTTTATCTCTCTCCCCTTCTCTTATCCACTTCCCCTTTTATTTTCCTGTAGGGCAGGATAGACTTCTGTACCCCATTTCCTATATTTATTTCCCAGTAGCAAGTGAAAACATTTTTTAAACATATGTTTTTAAAACTTTAGGTTTCAAATTTTTTCTCTTCCTCCCTCCCCACCTACCCTCACTGAAAAGGCAGGCAACTCAATATAAGTTGTACATGTGCAGTTATGCAAAACATGTCCATAGTAGACATGTGAAAAACTAACTCTATTTCCCTTAATCCTATCCTGCCCTACCATTTATTCTATTCTTTCTTTTGACCCTGTCTTTCCTTAGAAGTATTTACTTCTGATTAGCCCCTTTCCCAATCTGCCCTCCTTTCTATCATCACCCTGCTCTCTTGTCCTCTTTCCCCCCTATTTTCCTGTAGGGTAAGACAGATTTCCATACCCAATTGAAAGTGCATGTTATTCCCTCCTTAAGCCAAATCCTATGAGAATATGATTCACTCATTCCCTCTCACCTTCCCCTGTTTCCCCTTCCACTGTAAGAGACTTTTCTGGGTTTTTTTTGTGAGATAATTTACCCCATTCTACCTCTCCCTTTCTTCTTCTCTGAGTATAATCCTCTCTCATCCCTTAATTTTATTCTCCAGATATGACCCCTTAATCGTCAGCTTACCCTGTGCCCTCTATCTATCTATCTACATATACATACATATAATTTTTTTCCTCCAACTACCCTGATACTGACAAAGGTCTCATGAGTTATAAATATCATCTTTCCATGCAGGAATGTAAATAGTTCAATCTTAATAAGTCTCTTATGATTTCTCTTTCCTGTTTACCTCTTCATGTTCCACTTGAGTCTTGTATTTGAAAGTCAAATTTTCTATTCAGCTCTGGTCTTTTCATCAAGAATGCTTGAAAGTCCTCTATTTCACTGAATGACCATTTTTCTCCCTGAAGGATTATACTCAGTTTTGCTAGGTAGGTGATTCTTGGTTGTAATCCTATCTCCTTTGCCCTCCAGAATATTATATTCCATGCCCTGTGGTCCTTTAATGTAGAAGCTACTAAATCTTGTGTTATCCTGATTGTGTTCCCACAGTACTTGAACTGTTTCCTTCTGGCAGCTTGTAATATTTTCTCCTTGCCCTGGGAACTCTGGAATTTGGCTACAATATTCCTAGGAGTTTTCCTTTGGGGATCACTTTCAGGGGGAGATTGGTGAATTCTTTCAATTTCTATTTTGCCCTCTGGTTCTAAAATACCAGGGCAGTTTTCCTTGATAATTTCTTGAAAGATGATGTCTAGGCTCTTTTTTTTGATCATGGCTTTCAGATAGTCCAATAATTTTTAAATTCTCTCTCCTGGATCTATTTTCCAGGTCAGTTGTTTTTCCAATGAGATATTTCACATTGTTTTCTAATTTTTCATTCTTTTGGATTTGTTCTACTGTGTCGTGATTTCTCATGAAGTCACTATCTTCCAATTGCTCTATTCTAATTTTTAAGGAAGTATTTTCTTCAGTAAGCTTTTGGACTTCCTTTTCCATCTGGCCAATTTTTCTTTTTAGGGTATTTTTTTCCTCATTGGCTTTTTGGACCTCTTTTGCCATTTGGGTTAGGCTATTTTTTAAGGTGTTATTTTCTTCAGTATTTTTTTGGGTCTCCTTTAGCATCACTCTCAGTGTTTCCTCTACTTCTCTAACTTGCTTCTCAAAATCGTTTTTGAGCTCTTGCATGGCCTGGGACCAATGTATATTTTTCTTGGAGACTTTGGATGTAGGGGTTTTGACTTTGCTGTCTTCTTCTGGTTGTATATTTTGGTCTTCTTTGTCACCAAAGTAAGATAATATAGTCTGACTCTTTTTGAGCTGCTTGCTCATGATCTCGGCCAATTACTTGAGTTTTAAAACTCTTTGTTAAGGTCCGAATCTGCTTCCAATGTGGAGAACGTACTGTCCCAAGCTTCGGGGGTTTGTACAGCTGTTTTCAGAGATATTTGTAGGGACCTGTAAATTTTCAGTTCTTCCAGGGTGGTATGATAAGGGGCAGGGTGTTTACTTCTTTCTTGGCCTGTGACTGTAAGTACTCCTTTCTGTCCTGTAACTGTGAGGAAGGGTTTCTCTCCACAGCCACTACAAGCTCCACCAAGCCAGCGCTCCTCCTCACCCCACCACCACTGATGGGCTGTCATTCCTAAGGGGAAAAGGATACAATAATAGTCATTTTTGCTTTGTGGTGGCACATGCCTACTAGGGAAGCTAAGACTAGAATTTTTGAGCTTTAGGGTTCTGCAAGGCAATAGGACTAAAGCTAATAGTGTATACTAAATCCAGCACCAACATTGTGAGGCCCCAGGAGCAATGGGCCACTAAGGAGGGCAAGCTGTCTTAGTCTGGAAGTAGAAGAGGTCAAAGCTTCCATGTTAATTAGCATTAGATGCTGTACTTGCAGCCTGGGCAAGATTTAGAGATTCAGTCTCAAAAAAAAAAGTCATATTCACAGATTTTTTTTTTCTTTGTGGTTATACTTGGGAGCAGGGATGGTTTCATTTGTTGTCTGCATTACCAGTGTCTAGCACAATATCAGTGACATAGTAGGTGTTAAATTCCTGCATATTGATCTGTGGATTGATTTATTGATATGCCAGTCCCTTGAAGCAATTCCCTGTGATTTGAATGCCTTGGCCAAGCCATCCAAGTGTCACTATCAAACCTGAGGGATACATCTTAGAATACTTAAGGCCCTGAGGAAAGGAAGGCAAAGTCACCCAAGAAGAAGAAGGTGGCAGCTGCAACCTGTGGGGAGAGTGGAGCCGTGTATGTGGAGTGGCGGCACCATGCCCAGTTGTTGATGTGGCAGAACACCAGGGAAGAGTTGGCAGCCAATATGGGAAACAGAGACAACATTTCTCCAACTAGCTACCTATCAGCTCAGAAGTCTTTGTTAAGGAGGCAATGAATTTGGAAAAAGAATAAAACTTCACAATGAAACTGATCCAACCTGTGATATTAAGAGGGCCCATGAGGAAGCATTCCATTAAGGGAACAGATAACTATGGAGGAGGAGGAGGAGGTCCTTTCACTTCACTACCTTGTTCTCATTCCCTTCCAGAGTATTTTCTCTTTCCTTAATGGAATGCATCCTCCTTGGTCGTCTGTTTATGGTAGGTTGGATAGATCACTTCATTGGGGGATAATTTACTTTGAACAATGTCATGTAAACTTAAAGGCTTAACTAAGACATACTCCTTTTCAAAGTGGAGGTGCGGGGGAAGGAGGAGAAAAGGATCCCACTTTTTTTTTTTTAAGATTTGGATTTTCTCATCTCCCAGACCGTAAGTGCAGGGGCTACTCTCCCAACTGGATCAGAGGCTTTGACCAGCTCTGTTCCCTACCTGGGCCATTTTGCCCCTCTTAAGGCTCCCTGTTAAATAGGCTCATCCTATGGATGCCTGACATAGTGCAGACACCCAGTCAGCATAGCCTGTTACAGCTCAGAACTCCTGAGCTCAAAATCTGGCAGCCTCAGCCTCCCTAGTAGCTGGAATTATACTGGTGTGCCATCTTGCCCAGCACTAGGATCCATGAATTTAATGGTGTAGAACTCCCTTCATCAGATAAAAATCAGGAACTCCTCTGTAATTTTAAAGTCTTGGAATTCTCCTGGAGTATTGAAAGATCAAGAGACTTGCCTAGTATCACACAGTCAGTACATATCAGATACAGGAGGTCTTTCTGACTCCAAGGCTTGCCCTTGATATAGCCATTTTATAAGCTCTTTCCTCTATTAATCCTTCAAAATTTTCCATGTCATAAAGAAGCAGAGCTTATATTTTTCACTGGCATAACATTTAGAATTGGTTACAAAGCAAAATTTAAAAAATCTGGCGAAGTTGGCCTTTGGCACACTCTCACTCTTTCTACACCCCTCCTGCTTCCTGAAGCCCCTATAATCCCAATGCCCCCTCCCCTCTCTTCTCTCACATAGGACCTCTCTGCTCATAGAAGATGCTCCATACTTAAAAATGGCTCCTCCCCTGCCTCCATAAGAATTCTCAGTCTCTTGCTGCACATATCAACTGGGTGTGAGAAGTAAAGCAGTCTTTTAAAACTAATTCTAACTGAAGTGTTACTGATAACTTATCTTCCCAGGAGGTATTTGAAGTTTAAAAAGGAAGTTCCTTAGCTTAAATCGATGGTGTCATACTCAAATAGAAACCAGATCCCTGCTGGCTGCATATTGACTTAGAAAACCACAAATTAACATTGTCTATGTTATAACATATTTTTATTTGTTTTGTAATTCACCAATTACATTTAAATCTGATTGAGGTCACACTTGGAAGTTTTATTTTTTATTTATTTTTTAATTTATTTTTTAACATTTTTGCTTAAAGTTTCGAGTTCCAAATTCTATCCTTCCCCTCCCTCCCTTCCCCTTCCTCCTTGCTGAGAAGGTAAACAATCAGATATAGATCATAAAGGGCAATTATGTAAAACATTTCCACATTAATCATTTTGTACAAAAAGACTCTAATAAAAGAAAAAAATGAAAGAAAGAAAGTGAAAATAGCATGCTTTAGTATGCATTCAATCAATATCAATTGTTTCTCTGAAGGTATATAGTATGCTTCATCATGAGTCCTTTGGGATTGTCTCGGATCATTGTATTGCTGAGAATAGTTTAGTCATTCACGGCTCTTCATCAAACAATATTGCTGTTACTGTGTACAATGTTCTCCTGGTTCTGTTCACTTCACTATGCATCAGTTCTTGTAAGTCTTTCCAGATTTTCCCCAAATCATCCTACTTGTCATTTCTTACAGCACAATAATATTTCATTACAATCATATACCACAGCTTGTTTAAACATTTCCCAATTGATGGGCATCTCTTTGATTTCTAATTCTTAGCCACCACAAAAAGACCAATTATAAATATTTTTGTACAAATAGGTCCTTTTCACCTTTTTATATGTCTTTGGGATATAGATCTAGCAGTGATATTACTGGATCAAAGGGTATTATGCACATTTTTATAGCCCTTTGGGCATAGTTCCAAATGGCTCTCCAGAATGGTTGGATCAGTTCACAACTCCACCAACAGTGCAGTAGTGTCCCAATTTTCCCACATCCCCTCCAACACCCAACATTTTCCTTTTTTGCCATATTAGCCACTCTGATAGGTGTGAGGTGGTACCTCAGAGTTATTTTAATTTGCATTTCTCTGATCAATAGTGATTTAGAGGATTTTTATGTGACTGTAGATAGCTTTGATTTCTTCGTCTAAAAACTGCTTGTTCATATCTTTTGACTATTTATCAATCAGGGAATGACTTCATGCTTGGAAGTTTTGCAGGTTGCATGGAGCCCAGGGGCCTTGAGTTTGACACCTCTGGCCTGAATGACCCAAATTGGTAGAATTTCAGGTAGTGCAAGATTCTGGGAGATATCGGGGAGAAAGGGGAGTATTCCTCCCTAGCAGTTCCTTAAATTTCATCATTTTGGTCTTAACCTCATCTGTCCACATGCAGGTATGATTGGCTCTGACCCCTCCACAAGGACTAGCACTTTGAGGATAATGTTTCTTATTTGGTGCAGTCTCCATCACTACGATTTTCTTCCTCTCCTAGGGAAGAATCTGAGACTTTAGAAGACATTTTTAATAGGTCCCTACCCACTATTCTTCAGGCAGTCCTCACTTCAAAGGATCATAGACCTTTGGGCACATACTGTGAAGATGTTTTGGAAAGGTGAATATATTTCTGAGTAATATTGGTATGCACTGGGGCTTGTTAAGCTGCCTCATAAATTTCTCTTCGCTTTGTTCTTCCCCCCACCCAATTCTGAAAGAGAATAACTAGTAAAGTTGTCATGACAACAGTTGTGCTTTGTGACAATATGGGGGTTTGTGGCAAGGAAGAGAGATGCTTTCCTTAGGGCATCACTGGTACTAATGTCATTTACCACGTTTGAAACATTTATTTTAAAAAAAAACTAGATGTAGAAATCTTAGTGAATTAACCTGTTCTTGACAAAACAGAAAGAACACTGGTTAAGGTCAGGATGTCTGGATCCCAGCACTGCCATCTATTTTCTCTGTGGATTTGGGGAAATAATTTCACTTCTCTGGACCTCAGCTTCCTAATCTGTTAAACAAGGGGTTTGGCTTTATGATCTTTATGCACTAAGAGACATTGACTTGAGTTTTCCATTTGGATTCTTTTAAAATCTTTTGACTGCATCATTGCATGACTGTGATTTTGGAAAATGATCACAAATAAACAGTCCCAAGTAATCTCATCCAAATGTGCTTCTGAGCCCAATGATGTGGGCATTTCTTGTGTGTCTATTTCTTGTAGAAACAAACAAATTGCACCCTCATTTGTCATCCTTTCATCCTTTCTTCCTTGTGCACATGTGTGTGACTGTATGGAGTATGGTCACACAGACTTGAAAAGTCTTTGGGTGAAAACAGTAAATTAAGGAGAAATGATTAAATTATGAAGACATTCACTTTACTCCCCTAATTTTCATGGACTTATAGGATTAGAATGAACCTAAAGTAATTTTGTCCATCCCCAAGCTTCCAGGCAGTACAACACCATAATAATTCTGTGTAGTTGTAAATCTATTTGGAAAGTTATGAAAAAGGTAATTTCAAAGTCTCCTTTAGGATCTTATTCTAAGGACAGCTAACTTTATGATACTATCTATTTAAAGATCATAGATTTAAAGCTAAAAAAATCTTAGAGGTTCAATCTCTTAGGAAACTGAGGATCAGAAAAGTAAATTAATTTGCCCAAGGTTTCATGGAAAATAAGTGACAGAACTGGGATTTAAGCTCAGGGCTACTAAAGTCAAATCTAGCATGAAATCCTAGAACCATAACTAACAATTATGGCACCTAAAACAAATTTCATGGGGGATGAGATGAGAAAATTGACCATCCTATGACTATCAAGTCTTATTTTTCCTGAAAACCTGTAGTTCAGAGTTGAAGGTTGCCTGTACAAAATCTTTCTTCACTCAAAACAACTTCCTGATCCTTCATCCCTGTTCATTGTATCCCTACTCATTTAAAACTACTATTCTAGTTTACCCTCCCTTTCCATTTTCCTCTGGAACTCTCATTCTATCACTAACAAACTTCTTTTGTTAGAGATATCTTCCTCCCATCCTCCTTCCATATTGTACTCATGGAAATTGGGCACCTTCCTACCTTTCCTCAACCAAATACATAGCATCCCTTGCCACCTTCTCCTGTTATGAATCTATTTTTCTCACAGCCTGGGATAGGAGGAGGTGCAGGCATGTTCTTGACTCCTTACAGACCTTTCCATAATTTCACCTGACTGCCATGACTCAGCAACTCCTTCTTTGAGATTCCTTACATTCATCTATATATTACCTTTCCATATATGTTATACTATTTCCTACTTTGCTTCTATCTCACATGAAGATATGGCACTTCTGTTTATCAAGGCAAATCCCTCTATACACCTTGAGTCCCATTCCATTCCATCTTCTTCAGCAGATTTATCCCCCTTTTATCTCTATTCTCACTTTCTTCATTATTGTTTTATACACTAGCTGTTTCTCTACTGCCTACAAACACTCCCATGTCTTTCTCACCCTTAAAAAACCCTCCATTCAACTTCAAGTCAACCACCCCTGCTAGCTACCATTCTATCTCTCTCCTTACCTTAGTGGCAAAACCAACTGAGAAAGTCATCTACAATGGGTCCTTCCACTTCCTCTTCTCTTACTCCACTCTAAACCATCTGCAATGTGACTTCCAACCTCACAATTCAACTAAAACAATTCTTTCAAAAATTACTAGTGGGCTCTTAATTTCCAAGGCAAATGGCCTTTAAAAAATTCTCATCCTTCTTGATCTCTACAGCCTTTGACAGTGTTGATCACAATCTCATGGATACTCTCTCCTCTCTAGTCTTTTCTGGTATTCATCTCACCTGGTTTTCCTCCTACTTTTCTGACTTCTAAGTCTCTTCTGCTGGGTTTTCACTAACTTTGCATATCTCCCCACCAAGTCCCTGTCCTAAGTTCTCCTCTTTTATACTAGCTGGGTCAAACTCAAATAGAAATGGATCCCTGAAAGTGGCATATTGACTTAGTAAACCACAAATTGACATAATCTGTGCTTTATTATATTCTATTTAGTTTGTTAAACATTTCCCAATTACATTTTAATCTTGTTCCTGAGATAGTATAGAGCAGAGGTATCAAACTCACTGCCTATATTGGAGGTTATATATAGCCCCCAACACTCCCAAGTGAGACAGTAATCCATGGGTTAAATTATCATGGTCTCAGCAGATGATCCCCAGAATCTATTTATCCAGCCCTAGCCTCTCTCCTGAGCTCCAGGTCTCACATCACCAACTGTCTCTCTGACATCACCCATTGTCATCTCTAAGAGTCTCAAACAACAATTCTAAAACAGAGCTCATGATCTTTCCACCAAACCTCCCCTCTTCCTAACTTTTCCAGTATTATTGAAGACACCAACAGGGTTGAAGACTCCCAGTTAGTTAGGCACACAACTTAGTTGTTGTGCTCAATTCCTCATTCTCACCCGCCCTGCATTTCCATTATGCTTTCAGGTCTTGTTTCTACTTTTATAACATCTCTCCTATATAACCTCCTTTTCTCTTCTCACATTGACTCTATCCTTTAGATTCCATAGATTCTATTCCCATAGGCCCTCATCACCTCCTGTCTGGATTGTGCAACAGCAGGCTTATCAGTCTCCCTGTCTCAAGCCCCTCTCTCTACTCCAATACATCATCCACTCAGCTGCCAAAGTGAACTTCCTGAAGAAAAGGTTTTGACCATGTCATCCCATGCTGAAGGAGATCCAGTTACTATTACCTCCAGGATTAAATATAAAATCCTCTGTTCAGCTTTAAAAGCCTATCACAACTTGTTCCCTTTCCTACTTTGCCAGTCTTCTGCCATTTTATTTCTTTATCCTTATTCTACAATTTGGGACCACTGGTCTAGCTGCTGTTCTTCAAGCACAATACTTCCACCTTCCAACTCTGTTGTCCCCTAGGCTGTCAATGTTTTTGCTCCTCACTCCTTACTTCTGGCTTCCTTTGAGACTCAGCTCAAATTCCAACTTCTCCAGGATACCTCATCCAGCGCCACCTACTTCTAGTGCCTTCATTTTGAGATATCTTCCGTTGTGTATATTTTGTATGAATACAGCTTTTACTTCAAGGTTTTTTTTTTTTGCATCTCATCTTCCCCATCAGATTGAACTCTTAGAGAGCAGGGATTTTTTTTTTTGCCTTTCCTTACATCTCACTGCTTAGCAGAGTTCCTGGCAAATAATCAGTATTTAATACATGTTTGACTGAATAGTTCTTCAAATTAAATCACTTCAGATTAGACATCCACATACGTGTATATGTAGATGCACATATATCTATGTATGTGTATGTATATATAAATATGTGTGTGTGTGTATGCATACATAAAATATGTGTGAGCATGTATTTGTTTGTATTATAATGATAATATCTGACATTGTAACTGTTGAACCTCATAATTCTCCTGTGATGTAAGTAGTACAGGTATGTATGTTAGGGTGGGTCTGATGCTCTCTCCTCCTTAGTTCAGGTTCAATGCTGGAACAAAATGAGGTGCTTATAAGCGTTGCAATTGTAATTGACTAATCGACAAAAGGAGGTTTACTTAGTCCTAACATAACAAGCATATGCCACAAGGACACTGTAGCATCCACCAAGCCTAAAGGTTCCTGAACCCATGTGGGTGGGACCTTTCATGCCCTTAGGTGACCAGGAAGTCATCTCAGCACTGCCAGAGGCCACCAGGAAGCTGTAAGGGAGGTCCAGCTTGAGTATTGCCCCACCTGTGGCAAATCAAGTCCTAGCTTTGTTTAGCAAAAATCTAGCCTAGCCCATGTGGAGGGGAAAAATCCTGCTACCTGTTAGTCCTATCATGAAGTATCATTATCTCTATTTTACAGATGAGGAAACTGAATCTTCAGAGAGGTTAAAAGTGACTAGCTCATGGTCACATAGCTGCTAAATGTCTGGTGGTATTTTAAACCAAGTCTTCCTTCCTCAAAGAGTACAGTAACTTGTTTATATTCTTCTTCTCCATCCCAATCCCTCCCTTCATATTTGGGGACTTCAATAAACATGTACTTCTTTCCTCAAACACCCATGGCTTCCCTCTGAAATCCACTCCCTTTCTGCTATTTCTCCATCCATAGTTTGTGTCTGATTGAACATTTTATTTGTATCTAAATCATCAGTATTATATTCTAGCGCATCATAAACATTTAGTGACTTTGCAATAGTCTACAATTCTAGAATCTTCAATTGTTCCCCATTGCTGGTTCAATAAACCATAAATCTCTAATCCTGGCCTTTAAGGCCAGCCAAAATCTAGCTTTAATCTACCTTTCCACCCTTATATTATACAATCCTGGTTCCTACATTTTTCTCATCTGCATCCATGCTTTTACTCACATCATGACTGATGCCTGGAACAGACTCTCCTGAACCTTCCCTCTTAATCTATTGAAATTCTCCCCTTCCTTCAAGGCAAAATAAATATCAGAGTAAGACCAAAATGATTACTATGGTTGATATTTAAAAGCATTGATAATACAATTAATTAGGGGTTTTAGCAGAAACAAACTCCAAAATCATAAAGATCAAAAATGGTTATTAACTTAGAGCTAGAAGTAGCCTTTTAGGTGACATGGCCTTACCCTCCCATTTTTATAGATGAGGAAACAGAGGCCTAGAGAGAATGATTTTTCCAAGTACACACACATAATAAGTGATAAGGTCAGAATTTGAACTCTAGATACAGCTGTTTTCATTATGCCATGAGTCTTTCAATGACAAACCTGAAAAAAAAAAGCTTTATACTCCCATCCTCTTTGTAGACTATTGTTCAAAATTCAATTCAAATCAACAGATGCCTATTACTCATCTACTAGATAGAAGTCATAGGCAATAGAGATACAAAATTATGCCACTTGGCAAGAAGGGAGATTGCGTACAAATAACTAGGATATAAAGGAGAGTAAAATATGTACAACAGAAAAATCATCAAGGCTAAGCATCAGACCCACCCCAACATACCTGTACTACTTACATCACATCCAGACATTTATGAGAAGTCTTAGGAGGGAGAGATCATTGTCACTTGGACAGAGATGGGGGCAGAGATGAATCCATGGAGGAGGTGAGACCTGAGTTGGGCCTTGAAGGAAGGGGAGAATTTCAATAGATTAAGAGGGAAGGTTCAGGAGAATCTGTTCCAGGTGTAAAAGCATGGATAGAAATGAGGAGAGAATAAGAAGTGGGACTGCATAAAATAAGAGTGGGAAGGTAAATTGAAACCAGATTTTGGCCGGTCTTAAAGTCCAAGATCAAGGATTGATGGTTTACTGACCAGCAACTGAAGATGGTGGAATTGTAGACTATTTCACAGTCACTAAATGTCTGTGATGTATTAGAGTCTCCATAATACCAAAGATTCAAATGCAAATAAAAATGTTCAATCAGACAGTCTGTGTTGAGTGCCTTAAAACCCAGAATGTTACATAAAGCTTGGTCTCCCTACCTCCCTCCCCAATACACTTACCTAAAAGCAGGATTTTTTTTTCATAGTGTTGTTTTTGACATTTTCTGCCACATAAAGAGTCGTGTTTGACCTAATGGCTTTTTTGAAAATTGTCCATGGGAGTTACTAATCAGCTCACTTAGTGCTAAGCAACACTAGCTGAATTCTCTGAAGCCAGAGTACTTAACATTGCAACCACATGCCCAGAAGGTATTATTTTGGTTTTAATTTTTAAGGGAAAATGTTTCTATACCAACACAAAATTGGGGGAAGAAGTTCATATTAAATGTGAGTTGTGGAAAATCTGACAAATTTGTGATACAATCTTTGTCATATGTGACACAATTAGATATTGTCATAGAATCATAGATCTAGATCTAGAAGAGATCTTAGAATCTACATAGATCATCCCTTTCATTTTACATGGGAGTCAACTAAGATGCCAAGAAGTTAAATGACTTGCCCAAAGTCACCTGGGTAAATAAGTATCAGAGGTAGGATCTGAACTTAGGACATCTTACCTCAGAGCCAATTCTTTCCACTGTAGCATGTCCTTGGCATTCATTTTCATAGATATTAAATTACTATGAGTTGGACAGATTTGTCTAAGATATTGGAACTAGCCAATGGCATAGCTACAAAGGGAAATCACATTGGCCAAAGACTCTCTTTTAGCAAAACCAATGAACATGGCTACATGTCTTCTGTCCAACACATTACTGGGAAAGAGTGAAGGACAATTCAAGTAGCTCCAGAAAGAATGAAGCATCTGGGCCAAAGCCAAAAGGAAGCTCAGCTGCAGAGGCATCTGGTAACAAAAGGAAATTCTGATTCCAGTAAAGATCAGTATTGCATAGGAAGCTGGAAGGTAACATCTATGAACCAGCTAAGCTGGATGTGGTCCAACAGGAGATTGAAAGATTAAACATCAATATCTTGGGTGTCAGTGAACTTCGATGCAGGAATGGGTGAATTTAATTTCAGTGATCATTCCACATACTACTATGGGCAAGAATCCATTGGAAGAATGGTGTAGACCTCACAGTCAATAAAAAGGGTAAGAAAAGCAGTACTGAGGCATAATCTCAAAAATGACAGAACGATATCTGTTCAAATCTAAGGCAAATAATTCAACACCACAGTAATACAAGTCTATGCTCCAACCACTATGCTAAAGAGGTCAAAGTTATTCAATTCTATAAATTGAATACATCATCTAGATGTACTCTACGTCTTCTAGAAATAACATCAAAAAAAGAATGTCACATTCATCACAAGGAATGCTGAAATAGGAAATCAAAAGATAATTGGAATACCAGGCAAGTTTGGCCTTGGAGTACAAAATAAAGCAAGAAATGGACTAATAGAGTCTTGTCAAGGTAAGTCACTTTTTTTCAACAACCCAAAAGGTGACTCTACACATGGACATCATCAGATGGTCAATATTGAAATCAGACTGATTTATAGCAAAGGTGGGGAAACTCTGTACAGTCAATTAAAACAAGACCTGGAGCTGATCGTGGCTCAGATTATGAGCTTCTTATTGCAAAATTTAGACTTAAATTAAAGAAAGTAGGGAAAACCATCAGACCGTATAAGTATGACCCAAATAACATCCCTTATGACTATAAAGTGGAGGTGATGAATAGATTTAAGGGATTAGATCCAGTAGATAACAGGCCTGAAGAACTATGGACAGAGGTTCACAATATTGTACAGAGGAAAGCAACAAAAAACAACCCAAAGAAAGCAAGAAAGCAAAATGGCTATCTAAAGAATGTTTACAAATAGCAGAGGAAAGAAAGTGAAAGGCAAAGGTGAAAGTGAAAGATATGCCCAACTGAATGCAGAATTCTAGAAAACTGTAAGGAAACATAACAAGGTTTTGGGGATTTCTTTGTTTTTTAAATGAGCAATACAAAGAAATAAAAGAAAATAATAGAATGGGAAAGACAAGAGACACCAAGGGAACATTTCATACAAAAATGAGCATGATAAGATACAAAAATGGTAGATACTTAACAGAAGCACGAGAGATTGAGAAGAGGTGGCAAGAATACACAGAACTATATTATTAGAAAGAGCTTAACATTACCAATAACCACAATGGTGTGGTTACTGATCTAGAGCCAGACATGCTGGAGAATGAAGTCAAGTAGGACTTAGGAAGCATTGCTAACAATAAGTCTAGTGGAAGTAATGGAATTGCAACTGAGCTATTAAAAATCCTAAAAGATGATGCTATTGAAGTGCTGCACTTAATATGCCAGCAAATTTGAAAAACTCAACATTGGCCAATGGGTTGGAAAAGATCAGTTAATATGTCAGTCCTACAGAAGGGCAAGGCCAAATAATATTCAAATTACTAAACAATTGCACTCATTTCACATGCCAGCATGGTTATGTTCAAGATTTTGCAAGCTGAGCTTCAGCAATATGTGAACTGAGAATTACCAAAACAGCAGGCTGGTTTTCAAAGAGGCAGAGGAACTGGAGACCAAATTTCCCACATTTGCTGAATTATTGAGAAAGCAGGGGAGTTCCAGAAAAAACATCTACTTCTGTTTCATTGACTACTCTAAAGCCTTCAACTGTGTGGATAACAACAAAAAATGGCAAGCCCTCAAAGAGATGGGAGTACCAGATCATCTTACTTGTCTCCTGAGGAACCTATGTGAGAGTCAAGAAGCAACACTTAGAACCAAACATGGAACAACTGATAGGTTTCAGATTGAGAAGGAGTACAAAAAGGCTGTATATTTTTACCTTATTTATTTAACTTATATGCAGAGTGCATCATGAGAAATGCCAGGCTGGATGAACCAAAAGCCAGAATGAAGGTTGCTGGGAGAAATATCAACTGCCTCAGATATGCAGAAGATACCATTCTGATGGCAGAAAATGAAGAAGAATTAAGAAGCCTCTTGCTGAGAGCGAAAGAGGAGACTGTAAAAGCTGGCTTGAAGCTTAACATCAAAAAGATTCTTGGCAACTGATCCCATCATTTCCTGGCAAATAGAGGGGGAAGAAGTGGTAGCAGCGTCTGATTTTATATTCTCAGGCTCAAAGAGCACTACAAACAGCAATTGCAGCCATGAGCTATGGCAAATCTGGAAAGTATCTTCAAAAGAAGAGACATCACCTTGCCAACGAAGGTCTGTATATTCAAAGCTATGGTTTTTCCAATAGAAATGTGTGGCTGTGAGAGGTGGACTATAAGCACTGCAGAATCAGTGCTTTCAAATTGTGGTGCTGTAGAACTTTTGAGAGTTCCTGGGATAGCAAGGAGGTCAAATCAGTCAATACTTAAGAATTAAGTATAGAAATTAATTTGGACTATTCACTGGAAGGACAGATACTGACACCAAAATTTAAATACTTTGGCCATATAATGAGAAAATGGGACTCACTGGAAAGACTCTGATGTTGGAAAAGATTAAAGGCTAAAGGAAAAGAGGATGGCAGAGGGAGAGATGGATAGATGGTGTCATGGAAGCAATGAACATGAGCATGGACAGACTTCAGAGACAGTGGAGGATAGAAGGCCCTGGTGTGCTGTAGTCTATGAAGTTACAATGAGTTGGACATGACTGAACAACTGAATAACAATGACAGCATGTGTTCTGATCGTTCTGACTCACATTCTAAGCAGGCTACGATCCGGTCCCTGTTTGCCTCTGTGTTTTGTAAAGTACTCAGCGTATTTTAAAATATTGGCATTAGGATATTTAGAATTAGAAATCTTTGAAATGAGAAAGCTGAAAGGCAGACCAGAAAGCCTTTGGTTGTGAATGTCCACTGTCTTGCCTCTTTTTTTTTCTTTTAAAAATTTTTTAATATAAATTTATCTATTTTTAGTTTTCAACATTTACTTCCACAAGATTTTGAATTCCATATTTTCACCCCATCATCCCCACCCCAAGATGTCATGCATTCTGAATACCCCTTCCCCTAGTCTACCCTCCCTTCTATCTCTCCCCCCCCACTTCTCTTATCCCCTTCCCCTTCTATTTTCCTGTAAGGCAGGATAGATTTCTGTACCTCATTTCCTGTGTTTCTTATTTCCCAGTTGCATGTGGAAACATTTTTTTTAAACATGTGTTTTTAAAACTTTGGGTTCCAAATTTTCTCCCTTCCTCCCACCCCACTCACCCTCATTGAAAAGGCAAGCAACTCAATACAGGCCATACATGTGCAGTTATGCAAAACATTTCCATAGCAGACCTGTTGTGAAAAACTAACTCTATTTCCCTTAATCCTATCCTGCCTCTCCATTTATTCTATTCTTTCTTTTGACCCTGTCCCTCCTCAGAAGTACTTCCTTCTGATTACCCCTTTCCCAATCTGCCCTTCTCTATCATCCCCTGCTCTCTTGTCCCCTTCCTCCCCTATTTTCCTGGAGGGTAAGACAGATTTCCATACCAAATTGAGTGTGTGTGTTATTCCCTCTTTAAGCCAAATCCTATGAGAATAAGATTCCCTCATTTCCTCTCACCTTCCCCTGTTTCCCCTCTGCTGTAAGAAAATCTTTTCTTGTCTGTGTTGTGCAGATAATGTACCCCATTCTACCTCTCCCTTTCTCCTTCTCCTAGTATAATCTCTCTCACCCCTTAATTTTATTCTCCAGATATCACCCCTTCATCTTCAACTCACCCTGTGCCTCTATCTATCTATCTATCTATCTATATCTATCTATCTATCTATCTATCTATCTATCTATCACACATAATTTTTTCCCTCCCACTACCCTAATACTGACAAAGCTCTCATGAGTTATAAATATCATCTTTCCATGCAGGAATGTAAACAGTTCAGCCTTAATAAGTCTCTTATGATTTCTCTTTCCTGTTTACCTCTTCATGTTCCACTTGAGTCTTGTATTTGAAAGTCAAATTTTCTATTCAGCTCTGGTCTTTTCATCAAGAATGCTTGAAAGTCCTCTATTTCACTGAATGACCATTTTTTCCCCTCAAGGATTATACTCAGTTTTGCTGGGTAGGTGATTCTTGGTTGTAATCCTATCTCCTTTGCCCTCTGGAATATTATATTCCATGCCCTGGTCCCTTAATGTAGAAGCTGCTAAATCTTGTGTTATCCTGATTGTGTTTCCACCATACTTGAATTGTTTCTTTCTGGCTGCTTGCAATATTTTCTCCTTGACCTGGGAACTCTGGAATTTGGCTACAATATTCCTAGGAGTTTTCCTTTGGGGATCTCTTTCAGGGAGGATTGGTGGATTCTTTCAATTTCTATTTTGCCCTCTGGTTCTAAAATATCAGGGCAGTTTTCCTTGATAATTTCTTGAAAGATGATGTCTAGGCTCTTTTTTTGATCATGGCTTTCAGATAGTCCAATAATTTTTAAATTCTCTCTCCTGGATCTATTTTCCAGGTCAGTTGTTTTTCCAATGAGATATTTCACATTGTTTTCTAATTTTTCATTCTTTTGGATTTGTTCTACTGTGTCATGATTTCTCATAAAGTCACTATCTTCCAATTGCTCTATTCTAATTTTTAAGGAAGTATTTTCTTCAGTAAGCTTTTGGACTTCCTTTTCCATTTGGCCAATTTTTCTTTTTAGGGCATTCTTCTCCTCATTGGCTTTTTGGACCTCTTTTGCCATTTGGGTTAGGCTATTTTTTAAGGTGTTATTTTCTTCAGTATTTTTTTGGGTCTCCTTTAGCAAGCTGTTGACTTGTTTTTCATGATTTTCTTGCATCACTTTCATTTCTCTTCCCAGTTTTTCCTCTACTTCTCTTACTTGCTTCTCAAAATCCCTTTTGAGCCCTTCCAAGGCCTAGGATGGATTCACGTTTTTCCTGGAGGCTTTGGATGTGGGAGCTTTGACTTTGTTGTCTTCTGGTTGTATGTTTTGATCTTCTTTGTCACCAAAGTAAGATAATATAGTCTGACTCTTTTTGTGAGGTTTGCTCATGATCCCAGCCAACTACTTGAGTTTTAAACTCTTTGTTAAGGTAAAAGTCTACTTCCAGTGTGGAGAATGTACTGTCCCAAGCTTTGGGGTTTGTATAGCTGTTTTCAGAGATACTTCTAGGGACCTGTAAATTTTCAGTTCTTCCAAGGTGGTATGATAAGGGTCGAGGTGTTTACTCTTTTCCTGGCCTGTGCTCTGGTCTTTGAGTGACCAGCCACAAGCAGTCTTTTCTCCCTTGGAGCTGTGAGGAGAGTTTCCTCTCCACTGCCACTACAAGCTCCATCGTACCAGCGCTCCTTCTCACCCCAGGACTGCCACCCAGAACTGTGACTCAGATCCAAGCACGGGCAAAGCAAGAGATTCCTGCCTCAGCACCAGCAAAGAGATTCCTGCAGTCCCCCTCTGATCAGCCACTTGATTCCCCTTCAGTCTGCGGGCCAGAAGCTCAGGACACAGCCACCGCCCCAGCACCCGAGATGTGTTCTCTGGAACAGGCTCTGACCTAGCTCTTCTCTCACCGAAAAAACAAACTTTTCCCACTGACCTTCTAAGTTGTCTTTGGTGTTCGTGGATTGAGGAGTCTGGAAGCTGCCACAGCTGCCCATGATTCAGTCCTCTGAGACATGTTCTAGGTTTGCTTCAGCCTGCACGCCCATGCCAAATTGTGCTCCTCTACCTGCCTAGTGCCATATGCCTTTCCGATCAACCATCCAGGCTGTCTTGGGCTGGAAATTTGTTTCACTCTGTCTTTTTGTGGGTTCTGCTGCTTTAGAATTTGTTTAGAGCCATTTTTTTATGGGTATTTGAAGGGGTTTGGGGGAGAGCTCAAGCAAGTCACTGCTTTCATGCTGCCATCTTGCCTCCCACTGTCTTGCCTCTTAAAGAACTTCTAAGAACCTGGCTCAACATTTGTGGTTACTAAGTTGTCATGGGTAGCAGGGGGATTTCTCTCCTTGCCCAATTTTCAGGTACAGTTCTTTGTTTTCTTATTGTGTACCCCAATATGGAAGCTCCTTAAGGGCAGGAATTATTTTATTTGGGGGGGGTTGCATCCTCAGCACCTAGCATAGTGCCTTGACTATCTTAGGCACTGCATTCTGAGGCATTTTTGAACTTGGATTCCAAAGCCTTTTCCATACTGCCATATCACTTTTTAGGGCCAGGAGTCCAAAGGTCTGAGGAAAGTGGCAATGGTGTTGGCTACCTTTGGGTATTACATAATTCCTAGTGACAAAGTATTGGTGCAGACAGCTAACTGGTCTTTGAAATCTTTATCCCCTTTCTAAGAATCTGTGAATCTCAGTGTTAGAAAGGACCTTAGAGAATATCCAAGTCAGCCCTTAACTGAGAATGCCTTCTGTCAATCTCCTAACAAAGGGACATCAAGTCACCACTTGAAAGCCTCTAATAATGGTATCTCCAAGATGATCCCATCTTGGTCAACTCTGGTTGTTAGGAATTTCTTCTTTATGCTGGCTTAAAAGTGGTCCCCTTGAAATGTTAAACCAATGAGGAAGTAAAGAAGAACTTAATAGAAAGAATATTGTATTTAGAGTCTAAGGACCTGAATTCAAATTCTGCCTCAACTTACTTCCTGTGTAACCTTAGGCAGATCACTTAATCCAGCTCTAGGTTTCATTTTCTTTTATCTATAAAATGGGTTGGTCTAGATGATTTCCAAGGTCCCTTCTAGCTCTAAAAACTCTGATCCTATGGAAGCTAAGTGATGTAGTTGATAGAACACTCATTCTTAGTCAGGGAGACTTGAGTTCAAATTTTGCCTCATTTACTAGCTGAATGACCTTGGGCAAGTCACTTAACCTCTGTCTCAGTTTCCTCAACTGTGAAATAGGGGTAATTAACAGCACCTCCCTCATAGTTGTGAGGATCAAATGAGTTAATATTTGTTAGAGTAAGGACTATGCAAATATTAGCTATTATTATTCTTATTAGTTCTGCTTTCTGAGGACAAGAAGAAAAAGTCATATCTGTCTTCTAAATTCTCTTTGAATTCCTCTCTCTGTACAAACTGAAGGTAAGTTCACTATCATCCCTCAAAAGTATAGCTTTTAGTACTGCCACCTTTCTGGGTGACCCAAAATTTGTCCACGACTATCTAAAAATATTACACTTAAAATTGACCTCCTAAGAAAAGCTTTTCATCTCCTTCTTCTTCTCCTCCTTCTCCCTCTTCTCCTTCTCCTTCTCCTCCTTCTCCTTCTGCTCCTCCTCTTTCTCCTCTTCCTTCTCCTTTTTCTTCTTCCTCTTCTTCTCCTCCTTCTCCCTCTTCTCCTTCTCCTTCTCCTCCTTCTCCTTCTGCTCCTCCTCTTTCTCTTCTTCCTTCTCCTCCTTCTTTTCCTCCTTCTGCTCCTCTTTCTTCTTTGCTCCTCCCTTCTTCTGAAAGACAGGTCTCTCCCTCAACCCTGCCCATTCCTGGCCACAATCAGTTTCCTTTCCGATTTCTCTCTTCTTCCTCACCACGTTTCCTAATGCACTGCAAAAGCTGAAAGCTAAAGCTTGTCATTACTAGTTGGCTCATGGCTCTTTCCTCTGATATTTTTCACTGGAAACAGCTCCTCACCCCTCATTTTACAGATGAGGAAACTGAGGCTGAGATACTTTAAGTGACTTGCCCTAGGTCCCAGAGCTAGTAAGTGGCTGAATCTGGATTTAAACTCAGGTGTCCCTTCACCCAAGTCCAACACTATCCACTGCACCGCACAACAGCAACCAGCCTCTTAAGTTAGGTGAACTGAATTATTTCTGCAGTCTGAACCTTCTGGGGCGGTAGGGGGTGAAGACCACAGCTGCTGAGGACACACAAGCCAATCAAGACTTTTCCCAGGCCCCCTGAAAGTCACTGAAATGTCAAGACCAGTTTCAAAGAAATGACGATGGATGACAATCCAGAGTTGTCCTCCCTCAGGCACATTGGTTCATGAGAGACTCTTCTTCACCTCACCTAGCCTCAGTCAGTTGCTCAGGTGCACCAGAGCCTACCCCCACCCCTACTCCACCTCCACCTCCAGGGAACATACCAATTTTTGGCAAGGCTGCCCTTTTGGCAGCCAGAGTGCCATGCCTTGGAATGATGCCCTTTCATTCTTTACAAGTTGGCCAGGATTTCTAGGGAAGGAGAAATCATCTCCAATTTTGCACGTACTGGGGGCGTGGGGAGTGGGGCAGGAGAAAGAGGCAGGGTGGGGTACAAGTGAGTAAGCCCATTCATATCTCCTGGGAAACATCCTGTTGTCACTAAGGCACAAGTTTTCTGAAGTTATCCAGGTGCAGGTGAGCCAGGAACTGTTTGTCCTTAGTCAGGTGTCTGGCAAAGAGTAGCAAAAGCAAACTCAGACAGTATGGTATGATGAAAAGAGCAGCAATTCTGGAGTCCAAAGAGTTGGGTCCAAATTCCAGTTGTAACATTCATTCACTGCCTATGTGACATTGGGAAACTCATTTAACGTCTCTGGGTCTTGGTTCTCTCATCTGTAAAATGAGAAAGTTGGTCTAGGTGAACTCTGAAGTCTCTGAGTTCTAAGTGTATAATCTTATGCTAAATCCCTCTTTAAAAATTTTCCCTAGATTGTGTGCCGTCTTGGGGAGAGTGGCGGGGAGGAAGGGGGAGAAAAATTTTAAACTCAAAAGCATATGGAAGTGACTGTTGATAAATCAAAATAAATTAATAAAATTTTAAAAATACTGAAGATGGGCATATGGGGGGAAAATGACTCTAGAGACCAAGATAGTGCTGCATCCGGTAGAGAGGGTTGACTTTCTTTCTGGAAGTAGCACTGTGTGCCTGCCTGAAGGGCATGAAGGCAGGGCTAGAGCCTCCGGAGCAGGGCCAAGGGTCCTCCCATGCAATCAATCAAGCATATATTAAATACCCCAGCTAACTGAGCTTCATTTTCAACAACAACCTGTCTTGAAATCTATGAGAACTAATCCTTCCCTTGACCAATAGGGTATAGTTCCAAAAGGCAGGGATAGCTTCACAATAAGCAGTAGTCTAGAGGTTTGATTTCATGATTTCAGAGGGCACTAGGACCATGAGGGTGAAAAGAGGGACACAAAGGGCAGGCTTGGGAAAGGAAGCTCCACTGTGCCTGCATCACGTTGCAGCCTGGGGTAGAGTTCTAGGGTAGGGATGGGGAGTGGGGCACAGGGTGTAGTTACCAGTCTTTCAGGATGATTCACATTTGCCAACTACTCAATGACAAAGAAACTCTGGATCTAAGGGAGAAGGCTGCCAAGAGACAAAGAGCTCAGTGTACTGAACGAAGCCCGGTGCTACCGGTTCTCTTTGAGACACATCTGTCTCTAAACATACCATCAAGAGCTAGAAGGGACCCTTTAAGGCCACCTAGTCCAAGTTCCTCATTTTTTTTAGATGAGGAAACTGAGGCCAGGGAAGTAAAGTGAGTTGCCTAGCAGAGTTCACTTTTGAAATCAGTTCTTCTGCCCCCAAACTCTTTGCCACTATGTCAGTACTGTACCTTTTTTTTTTTTTTGGTGGAGAACAAAGGTCATCTATGGAGAAATTAACTTTATCCTTTTTATTAAAATCTTTTCTAGATTCTCCTTCAATAAATTTTAAAAAACGTTATGGGATATGGAACAGTACGTGCTCTCTTTAATAGAGGGCAAGCTGTCCCAGCTCTGTCAGAAGTAGTAGTACTTGGTATTGGATTGTGAACTGTTTGAGAACAGGGCCTATCTTTTAGCTCTTTTTCTGTATCCCATGCACTTAGGACAGTGCCTGGCACTTGGCAGATGCTAAATAAATGGTAATCAACTGACTACTTTTTGGCAATATTTGATATTTGATTACACTTAAGCCTTGAGTGTTAGCATTATACAATGGATAGGAAGCATTTTTGTTGTTGTTCAGTTGTTTTCAATCATGTCCCTTTGTGACCTCTTTTGGCATTTTCTTGGCAGACATACTGGGGTGGTTTGCCATTTCCTTCTCCAGCTTATTTCATAAATGAGGAAACTGAGGCAAACAAAGTTAAGTGACTTGACCAGAGTCACACAACTAGTGAATGTCTGAGGCCGCATTTGAACTCAGGTCTTCCTGACTCGAAGCCTGGTCCTCTATCCACTACACCACCTAATATACCAGGTTTTAAATTAGAAAACCTGCATTCAAATGTCAGCTCTGCCACTTACTTCCTGTGTCAGCTTGGGCAAACCTCTTAACTTCTATAGGGGTCTCAGTTTCCTCATCAGTAAAATGGGGGAATTGGATTGGATGACCTCTGAGTGTCCATCAGGCTCTAGATCTCTGTGTGCAAATATTAAATCCTTAACCAGAAAGGACACAGGGAAACTCGGACTGAGTTAGTCATATGGGGAGAAATTACCACTTTTGACTGAAAATGCCAGGCATGATATTTCTTCACATGCTTCATAATTTTTGTTTTGTTTTGTTTTGGCCTTTCTTTTTTTGCAATGAGATGAGAAGCCAAGTGAGTCAAGGAAAATATCAGCAACTAAGAACATGGAATTTGGAAGGACCAGTGGGAGCTTTCCACTTACAGTATGATCTCTAAGGAGACAGTAAGGATGCCCTGATCAAAGAGTTACAGTGTAGAACAAAACAAAATGGTGGTCTCAATTCAGAGTGAGACAGCCGTTTTTTGGACATGCCAACATGGGACTTCGCATGGCTTGACTATGCATGTGTTTTTACAATAATTTTGTTTTTCTTTTCTTTTTTTTTCTTCTTTTCCAGTGGGTAAGGGGAAAAGGTGTGAGAAAAAAAAACATGCTTATTAATTGCACAAAGGTTTTGGAAACCACGTTGCTCTTGAAGCCTCCATAATAGCTCCTTGTTTCAATATTCTTCTAGTGAGTCCCAGAAGCTGAGATAGCTCTTGTAGAGATAGGGGTTGGGGGTCTGATCTGACTCCAACTGGGGGAAGTATAAAGGCAGACCCTTGAATCCCTAGCTTGGCAGCTGCTGCTTTTACTGCTCCTTTCATATACAGACTTCAGAAACTGGGCTTTTGCTCTGTGTCTTTTGACCCGGAGAACTCCCACTTCTTTTTTACCCCAGTTCCAGTACATGACTGTATCTACTAGCCCCCTGTACTTTAGTTTTCTTCCTGTTGGTAACCTGGTCCTTCTGGGGCTGTGACTCTCCTCTTGATCCCCAGTTCTCTTGAGAATCTTGGCCCTGAAACTAAGTCTCTGTGTCTGGGTCTCTGTTACCTGCTGCCAGACCCCCCAGACAGTTTTTCAACATAGGAGAATTACTTTTCTCATTTGAACACTCAGGCTATTCACTCAAGCAAGGTGGTTGCCAGCTCTTGAAAAGTTCCCCCAGGAGATCAGGAGGTTGCAGTACATAACTTTTAACTGTTTCTGGGCTCACTCCCCGCTTTGAGTCCCTGTGGCAAAATGAAGAGCAGTTCGTTGTGAACTTAGAAAGGCATGACTAACGCAGGGTCAGGCAATCCACTATGGACTTTAATGAGTGTCAGGAAAAGGATTTTGTTCTAATTAGATCATTACCATGTGTCTAAAACTCAGTTAATTGTAGAATATGGGAGCTATTTAAATGGATACTTTGTTTCCTAATCCAAAGAAAAGCAGCTTTCATTGAAGCCCCGGCTAAAAAGCTCCTGATATTGCAATTGTCAGTTGACAGACATAGTTACTTTTCAGCTATTTGGAAAATGGATAGGATAATAAACTTTCCCAATTCTCTGGCCCTCCTCCCCAACATCCATCTTCACCCAGACAATAGGTCTTGAAAGGGATCCAATGGGGCATGTGACAGAGGAAGTGACTTCTAACAACTTTCTCTTGTTAACAAGGTCGGTCTTTCTCATTTTAAAAAAAGAGCAACAATCTACAATGACCCTCGAATCAGGCAGAGTTTGAAATGCAGAAGGTAAGATTTCACGTCTAATTCTCAGGGGGAGCTGAGAAGACTATAGAGGCCAGGGCAGGTGTTCCTAATCGTTTTTTGTGTCTTCCATCCTTTACATCATCCTGAGAAAGTCTATGAGCTCCTTCTCTGAATTATGTTTTTAAATGCATAAAATAAAATACCTAAGATAACAAAGAAAGCCATTTATATTGTAATATAATTTTCTAGCTATCGAAAGTTTACAGGTAATCTGTATAATTTCCCAATTAGTTTTACTTCTTTAACAAGTACATTTGTTCACACACACACACACACACACACACACACACACACACACACACACGAAAGTTCACAGGCATCAGGTTAAGAACTCTCGCTAATAAGACGAAAGCTAATCACATATAACTCGATGATTAGAAATAGTGGGAAGGACATAGGAAGGGCACGTACATATACACACACACACACACAGAACTTCTGTTCCCATTTGTCCATAAGTTCTGTAGACATGGGTGTTTCCTGGTGCCCCTTCAATATCATTCTCATATCTGCCCTGTGGAGGGCAGAGACAGGATTGGCAGAAGGAGTGATGAGTAGCCATGATAATGTTCCCTTAATGTGGATTTGGATTGGATGAAGTGTCTTGTAGCTATGACAGGGGACATGTAACAGGCATAAACAGTACATAGGCAGCTTGTGAATGAGGAGGCAAAAACACAGTAACTGACTTCATTCAAGGCCCAACTGAAATCTCATCTTCTACTTTCCTAATCCCGCTTAATGTTAGTGCCTTCCTTCTGTTATTTTCAATTCATCCTGTGTAGAGTCCACATAATAGCTTTCATCTTGTCTCTATTAGACTGTGAGACCCTTGAAAGTAAAAACTGTCTTTTGCCTTTCTTTTTATACTCAGCACTTAGCATAATGCCTGACTGACTGACTGACTGGTAAAAATGTAATTAGGGAGGGTTTACCTCTAATCTTCCTGCCCTTGGTGAAACAGATTTTGGTAACTGATGAGACTACTCAGTATGGGGAGGAGTCATTTACCCCCATCTGTGGGTAAGGACTTGCTATAGAGCTCTCTCTTCATCTTTGAAGGTGCGGCCATAGCAGCAGATTCCTCATCTATGAGCATCATCTACCAGAGATGATGATATTCGCCTCAAATGTCTACAAGGTGAGCAGCAGCAATGACCTAACTTTGAGACAATTTACTCATGACATGTATCTATGGCAAACGGGAATCTCTGCCCATCTGCTGTTCACTGGGATAGGGCTGGAGGGATCTACAGGAACACCATAGATGGAAATGGGGAAAATAAGGGGGAGATTTTTTGTTACAGAGGTGCTAGTTTTTGGTTAATGCCAACAGATGGTTAGACAGTTTATCAATTCTTGTTGAGGTCTTGATTTTTACAATAATTTTTCCTAATCTTATTGAACTGTTTGTTTAATTATGCTATTTATGTTACAGTGACTGAAACAATACACTGAATGTTGGAAGATTAAGAGTGGCTGGTGGATGGTGGCAAGAATCAGTGAATGATAAGTAATGATTGTCAGATATTCCTTGATAAAGAGCCGGGGATGAATGTAACGATTGTGGAGGTGGAATGCTGACTGCGACATCTGCCCCAAAGCTGGTTGAAGGTAGGAGAAAACAGGTCCCTATAACAAGACTATACCTGGCATCTGTTAGAGTTCACTCCCATTCTATAGGACAGAGCATTGCCCAGATCCAGATCCTTTTCCCTCACCCCTTCCCTACAACATATAATCTGACTCTTTTTTTTTTTTGGTAGCTACACCAGAGGTTTCATCATTCTTTCCTTGTCCAGTTCTTAGCCAGTTTTGGTTGCAGACATTCCTCCTTCTGTCTCTTTATCTGCTTAGTTTAGCGCTGATAGGACATGTAGCTTCATGTTTAAACTTAACCCAACTGGGCCACAAGAGAGATGCTGATTTCTAATCTCATTTCACCCCTTTTCTCCTTTCAGGAATGCTTCATGCATCCCTATCTTTTGGATTATTGTAAAGACTTATAATCTTAATTTATAGATGCAATTTTAGGTAGATTCATAGGTTTGTGTGGAGCTATAAATTTGCCATTTCATATGCTTATCTAGTTTCCTTAAATACTCCCTCTATTACAGACTCATGTGAAATTATGTCTGTTTTATTGACTAAGATTCAGTTGCTCCAGCGCTCTAACCAGCTACTCCCTAAAAGGTCCCCAGAGATGCTAGCTGGAAAAGAGAGTTAACTGAGCCCTCCAATCCCTTCCTAGAGTAGGATTTATAACAATCCTTCTAGGAATTCACAGGCTCTCTGTCTCCTGAAAATACATTAAGCAGTGAATAAAAGATCCTTCTCAATGCTCCCTATCACATAGTCTCAAGTAGACTTTTATCTCTTTTAAATCTTGAATTTTACCCTACCAACTAAACTTGATAATTGTTCTACAAGAAAACTTAAAAAGAGTGGAAAGAAAAATAATAGAACATTAGGCATGAGAGAGAAAAAAATATTAACAAGGGGTTTCTAGATGCTGGAAACTGGAGGACTGGTTTATTTTTAGACTGATGACAGTATTATGTCACAATAACAAAAAATCCTGTGTTATACACTGATTCTCTTCCAAGGATCTCACACCATTTTGATTCAGACCTTCCAAGACCACACAGGGAATCAGCATTAAAGCTTAGGATGGAAGTTACCTTCTTTCCCAGGTTAGATTTTTTTTTTATTGATAATTATCTTTGGGGCAAAAGATGCTACAACTCAATGATGTCAAACTCAAATAGAAACAAGGGCTCCCCAGAGTGGGGGACGTATATTGACTTAGTTTTAAAATGTGATGTTATCTATGTTTTTTTATATTTTTATATTATGCTAAATATTTCCCAATTATATTTTAATGTGCTTCTGGCAGCAATCAGGAGTGTTGTGGGTCAAATATAGCCCATGGACCATGTCTTTGACACTTCTGGTGTCGTGGACGTAGTGCTGGACTTGGAAAGTCCTGGGTTTGAATCTCATCTTAGATATTAGCTGCGTAATGCCTTAGCACCTTATAGAGTCCTTGTAAGACTCGATGAGCTAATATATATAATAGTTTGCTATCTTAAAGCACTATATAAATGTTAGTTATAGTTTTTACTGGTAATAGTCACCTCTGCCACTTATGGCTATGGGACCTTCAGTAGTCCATTAAGATCATATAAAGTAATGATCATATGATCGTAGATTTAGAACAGGAAGGAATCCTATGAACCATAAGACCTGGAGTAGTGGAAAGAGTGATGTACTCAGAGTTAGAAATTCTGGGGTTCAAATCCTGCCTCAGTCACTGATTATGTAAACTTGGGCAAGGCATGTAACCCTTCTTTGTTTCAGTTTCTTTATCTGTAAAAAGAGAGGGATGACCCCTAAGGTTCTTCTTGTCATTAAATTTATGATCCTATGGAATCAAATTTTGCAAATTAGGAAACTGAGGCTCAGGCAGGTTAAATGACTGACTATATATTAAGTGTCACCAGGCTGCTAGGTGGTACAGTGGATAGAGTGCTGGGCCTAGAGTCAGCAAGGTCTGAGTTCAAATCTGGCCTCAGACACTAGCTGTGTGGGCAAGTCACTTAACCTTGTTTGCCTCAGTTTCTTCATCTGTAAAATGAACCAGAGAAGCAAGTGTCAAACCACTCCAGTATCTTTGTCAAGAAAACCCCAAATGGAGTCACAAAGAGAAGGACATGACTGAAATGACTGAACAATAACATGTTATGTATCACAGCTAGTATTGAAATTCAAGTCCTCAGATTCCAAATCCATGGCACCACATTGTCTCCATACCCTGTACCATAGTGTAATTGGGAGGATCAAATGTAGCAATCTACATAAAACCCTTTGTACGCTGTGAAGTGCTATAAAAGTAAGGTTGTATTGTTATCATCCACAGTAATTGATTCATCAATAAGCATTCATTGTAGTGATCAATATTACTAGTAATAATATTGATCAAATATGACAGGTTTAGGGTCAAATGAATTGGATTCAAATCTTATTTCTGCTAGTTAATGACCTTAGGTAAGCCATTTAATTTCTCTGTGCCTCAGTTTCTTCAACTGTAAAATGAAGGTGTTGGACTAGATAAACATAAAGACCTCTCGCTCACCATCTATAAATCTGTGAGCTAGTGATGATCTTTTAAGTTCAGGACTATAGGGAAATTCCAGTGAGGAGACTCCTACCAAGTGCCAACTGTCCTACAACTTAAAGTTTTAGAGAGCTGTCTCCCTTGAAGGCTATTTCATTAATAACAGTAATAATTATTATTGTTATAGTTAGCCAATATATATAGTTACTATATATACAATCTATATAGTACATATATATAATATCTATATATAGTATGTATATATGTACTATATATATGCATATATAGTTACCAACAATATGTAGTTACTACCAATAATAATATAACTTGTCTTTTTTGGTAAACTATTTTTCAGCATTTTACTGAATACATATGTATTCATTCTCTTCAATTAGTTTGTAAACTCCTTGAGAGCAGGGATTGCTTTTTCTGTTGCTGTTGTTTTGTACTACCAAATAATGCTTATTGTAGTGATTTGCACACTGTAGTTTTTCCTTTAACCTTAGTTTCCATAATATGTGGACAATTTTCCACCCAACCATTGATTGGAACGATGATTCAAAATCCTCAGTACATTTGCATTGTTTATGTAAGGATTACTCTGCCTGTGGAGATTAGATCCATCATATATTTCATTGTTACTCTGATGATTACATTTTTCTCCATGGAAAATGAAGTGAATTCTCGTGGGTGTAGCTAATTCTTTAGTGAGAAACAAAATATTATTTCCCCCCAGGTTACTTGAATTCAATTTGTAGATTTCAAGGGCACAACTTGATCATTTGCAAAGAATTCTTTGCTGAAACTGATTTGACTTTGAAGGTTTAAATACACACACACACACACACACACACACACACACACTACCACCACCACCACTAAAATAAAACAACTAAATAAATAAATGAGTAAATATTTAAAGGTTTCACGATTTTGTGGGCATGGATTAGAGGAAAGTTTGCTAACAGATGGTATTCCTTCTGTGATCGAGTAGGCAGACTTCAAAAAGCTGCTGCCTCCCAAAATTTTTAACCTTGTGTCTAGGCTGGTATCTAGGCTAGGCTATTAGCTAGGCTGGTCCTCCGGCAACACATTGTTTAACATTAGTCCCATAGCTGACTTCTTAGCTTGCTAGGACCTGCTGGAATTTTGCTATTTCAGTCTTTAAGAACTCATGGAGTAACTCCACAGTAGTACGAACACCTGTAAGGGGCTCTCATCAGCTACCCTAATGTTACCTATCACAAACTTGAAGCGTTTCACTTCAGCAGCAATCTGATCAGACTCTTCCACCCCTCAACAGGTAGTTCAAGAGTTAAGTCTTCAGGGGGAAGGAGGAAACAGCAAGAAAGAGACTAAAGAAATGAACAACAAAACTTCTATTTCTATGAAGATATAATTAGAGCTAAGAGAATGCCAGGACAAAATAGCCACCATCCCCTCCAAGAGACAGAGAAAGAGAGAAATCCAGCAATAACTAGTGGAATCCCAGAGAAGAGAATAGATTGACCACTAGAAGCCTTGGGATGTCTGGAAAGCCTAATAATGAAACTGAAGGAAAAGCTAAGGACGCTGGGAAAAGGTAGCAAAGCATGGAAACCCTAAAAATGGTTGAAGTGGTACTAAGATTTAAATAATACAGTAAGTAATATTAGAACAAAGTAAAAAAGCAGCAAAACTGGAAAAAAGCGTAATATTAGAAAAAAATGTGATATTTATGAACAAAAATGGCTGTAAAATAGGAAATGGGGAGATAATCTAACAATCATTAGGTTCCCAGAATGACTAAACCAAAGAATATATTTCAAGAAATCATGAGAGGCAGCTAGGTAGTACAGTGGATAGAACACAGGCCCTAGATTCAGGAGGACTTGAGTTCAAATCTAGCCTCAGACACTTGACACTTACTAGCTGTGTGACCCTTGGCAAGTCACTTAACCCTGATTGTCTTGCTAAAAAAACCGAAAACAAAAATCATGAAGGAAAATTGCTCAGAAGTATTGAAACCTGAGAGCAAAGAATAGCTAGAGTGACTTCATAGATCACTGTGGAGCTCAGATGTAACACATGAAGGAATATGATTGGAAAGATCCTGAGCTCCTAGGTCAAGGAAATAAAACTGTATGGCTAGAAAGAAGTTGGTCAAAAAACAAGTGATCTTGGTTATAATTGCATAGGATTATGCATCATTTATAAGAAAAGAAAGAAACTAGCAGGATATGATATACTGAAAAGCAAAGGCAAATGGCTGCCATCCAAGAAAAATTTATTCTGAAAAGTCGAATATAATGTTACTCAGATGGATCCCTGATCTAATTAATGTGGATACTCTGAACAATAATACAGCTGTCTCTTTCTGTGTCCTACTATAAGTTCTCCACAAGGGGTCCACTTAATGCACTAAGCACTTTTTTCACTTACACCTGGCAACACCTGCTACAAGCCTCTCCTTTGCCCTCTGAGTGATAATCATTTAAATTCTTCAGAAGTTGTAGTGTCAGTAATTCATAGCCATACGGCAAGAAGCAGAAAACGAACTTTTAGCAGAATTGGCAACTTCCAAGTATTCCTATTGAGTGAACAATTTCTGAGCAAAGTCTTCAAAAGGTAAAGTGCAAATGAAAGTACCTTAAGAAATGAAAACAATTTTGAACATGAAATGGCTAATTGGTTATTAAGTGCTTACATTCTTAAAGAGAGAAAAAGGACAATAGTCTCTTTGGAGTCTCATGTTTTCTAAAAGTCAATGAGGGAACAAAGAGGGACAAACTATAGGTTTTGGTGCTGCAAAAAGGAATGTAACAAGCAATATCCTAAGGAAAAAAGGGGGAAGGGTAGTAGAGTATATCATATAATTGGGGCACCAAAAAATGACATATTCAAATACAAAGGTGTAAGATGGAAAGAAACGGGGATCTCACAAATCTCACTCACATCTAGGCTGAACAAGGTGGGGTTGATGTTTTTTAAAAGAGAGATCATATAAAGGCCCCACTTCTCACATATATAGAGAATTGAGTCAAATTTATAAGAATACAAGCCGTTCCCCAATTTATAAATGGTCAAAGGATATGAATAGGAAGTTTTCAGATGAAGAAATCAAAGCTATCTATAGTCATGTGAAAAAACGCTCTAAATCACTACTGAATAGAGAAATGAAAATTAAAACAACTCTGAGGTAATACCTCATACGTATCAGATTGGCTAATATGACAGAAAAGGAAAATATAAATGTTGGAGAAGATGTGGGAAAATTAGGACACTCATTGTTGGTGGAATTGTGAACTGATCCAACCATTCTAGAGAACAGTTTGGAACTATTCCCAAAAGACAATTAAATTGTGCCTAAGCTTTGATCCAGCAATATCATTACTAGGTCTGTATCCCAAAGAGATATAAAAAAAAAGGGAAAAGGACCTACATGTACAAAAATATTTATAGCAGATCTTTTTGTGGTGGCAAAGAATTGGAAATTGAGAAGATGCCCATCAATTGGGGAATGGCTGAACAAGTTGTGGTATATGAATGTAATAGAATACTATTATTCTTAAAGAAATAATGAGTAGACTGACTTCAGAAAAACTTGGAAATACTTACATAAACTAATGCAAAGTGGAGTGAGCAGAACCAAGAAAACATTGTACACAGTAACAGCAACATTGTGTGATGATCAGCTGTGATCTTCTCAGCAATACAATGATCCAAGACAATTCTAAAAGACTCATGATGAAAAATGCTATCCACATCCAGAAAAAGAACTGATGGAGTCTAAATGCAGATCAGAGCATTATTATTTTCACTTTATTTTTTATCACAGTTTTCCCCCTTTTGTTCTATTTCTTCTTTCACAATATGACTAATATGGAAATATGTTTCACATTACACATATATAACCTATATCAAATTGCTTACCATCTTAGAGAGGAGGGAAGGAGAAAATTTGGAACTCAAAACTTTATAAAAGATGAATGTTAAAAATTGTCTTTATGTGTAACTAGAAAAAATAAAATACTATTTAAAAGAAAATAAAAGAGACCATAATAACATAAATGTAATTTTAAAAATAGGGCACTTGGATGGGAGAGGAAAGAGGAAGAGATGAGATAGACAGGGAGAGAAATAGGGAAAGATTGCTAGGCAAAACAATGTTGAGAAAGTCCAATTATAAAAGGAGGGAAAAAGAAAGCTCAATACCTGTTATTTGAGTTATTCGAGGAAGGGGAGGGAGAGAGATGACTGGGATGAGATTTTCTTAAGCCATATAAACTACAGATCTTTAGTGCTAATTTAATTGTTTTTCTTTCTTTTTTTCCTATAAAATAGTTTATCAATAGATTATGAAGAAAGAGGAAATATTGCAACAAAATTTGAAGAAAAAGAAACAACTGTGAGTTGCCCATAGCATGAAGGAGGATGGCAGATAGAGTCAAAAGCAAAACTCCATTCGTATATAAGAATCATATTTAAAATACAAGGATGTGTGTGTGGGTGGAGGGGAAGAGGAATGAGTTAGGTCACACTTAGGCTTGACCTGTGATGTCATTAGTGTGGGGAACTCATGGTGAAGAAGCTCCTTCCACTGATGAAGAGCATCAACTAGTCTGTAACTTAGAGTCCTAGAAAGTTGCTGGGCAGTGAGGCATTAACTGATTTGCCCATGGTCGGATACCTAAGATGTATGAGAGCAAAGCCTGAACCCAGGGATCCCTCAATTCAGGGCCAACCCTATATTGACTATGCCATGCTGCCTTAGGTGTAAAGATTCATTTGGTGTTATTGTCCAGTCTTTCAGTCATGTCAACACTTCGTGACGCCACGTGTGCTTCTCTTGGCAAGGACAGTGGCGTGGTTTGCCATTTCCTTCTCTAGTGGATTAAGGCAAACAGAGGTTAAGTGAGTTGTCTAGGGCCACATAACTAGTGAATGTCTGAACCAAATTTGAACTCAGGTTTTCCTGCCTCCAGGCCCAGCATTCTATTCACTAAGCCACCTACCTGCCTCTATATAGAGTTAAAATGAGGGGTTACAGTCGAGTTTCTCATTCCTCCACTGAATCTAAAGAAATAGGAGCGTCTAATATTTCAGACAAGGCTTCAGTAAAAATAGGCTGAGAGATAGGCAGGGAGATGACATGATGCTTAAATAAAACTGACAACGAATCGATATAAATATAACACACATGTTGCTGTTGTGTTTGTCCTTCATTCTCCAAGAGACCATGACATCAGGAAGGTGATGCTATAACTTGCAAGTGAATGCATTTAAGGGCTGTGCAAAGTCACCAGCCTCACTTTCTCCTCCAGAGTCATTTGAGTCCAGGGGCAAGATATAGATCAGGATGACTAGAGATGGCCCCGATGCAGTGGGAGACCTCGACTTTTTTAAGCTAAGCTCTTTCCCAGCTCTCAGTTGACAGATTCATTCAGTAATTAAAGCTAGGTAAGAAATGAGGCAAAGAATGGCCTCTTTTAACTAGTCAAAAGAAAAAGAAACAGTCTGGGAGGGGAAGACCCTCAGGGTTTCTGGCCAAAACAGAAATGGTTGCTATTTACATTCACTCTGAGCCATCAGGGACCAATCAATGACCAGTTGGAGCTTGGACTTGGACCTATTGTTGTCCAATCAATTAGAACCAGAGTGGATTGGTTTTAGGCATGGTCCTTAAGAAAGAAATCTAATCTTAAGAAAGAAACCCCAAGATATCTTGTGAGGTTTCAGTGAATTGGATTTAAGTGAGGGAGAGTTTTGTAAAGTCACCAGCCTTACTTTCTAATGTAATATACACAAACACACTGAATGGCATAGTGTGATAATGTAGTATTTGTGTTGCTTGATGTTACAGTTATAATGATAGAACTCCATTACTGAGTCGCTTAGGCTAAGTGGTTCTAACGTCCATAAAGCATAAAAGCAATGGCAGACAGTTTTGTACTTTTCCACTGTTCTGACCTATTTTAACCCTGTGTCAAACAGTTAATGTTTGCAGCTTCTGAATGAATAAAGCTTTGGACCAACTGTAGTGGCCTGTGTGCCTCTCCTCCTCTGTTGTTTCGTAACAGCCAACTCAAACCTCTCCCAATTTCTGGTCCTATACCCCCACCCCCACCCCCACCACGAATGCCATAGCAGCCTGGTATTGATAAGTGACACTAAGAACTTCTCTACTTTATCTGGGGCTTATTAGGGATGCCCCCTCCCATATGTGGCATAAGTTAAAAAGTATAAAACTTCCCCATGCGAACCTTAGCTTTGAGCATGTACCCTCCCTAACACAAATCCCTCTACTTCATCCTGAGTTTCTTGTATCTTGTAGAAATTAACCTGTCTATACTGTCACATAGCATATGTGTTTATGCTTTTGTTTACTTGGCCCACTTTCTGTACCACACAATGATAAAGCTCTTGTACCAATTTCCTACAAATAGCCTAATAAAGCCATATTATCTAAATACTTAAATGAAAAGCTTACTGAATGGCAGGAAAACCTATTTAAGAAAACAGTAATTGTGGGGATATTCAGTATACCTTTTAAGACTTAAACAAATTAAACAGGAAGATGAAAAAAGAAAGAAATTAAGAATCTGAACAAGAAAGACAAAAAAAACCCAAATAAACAAACAATTAGATATTCTATATATTTAGTAATTACTGAAAATCAAATAACACCTTACAAAAATTGTTCTCATCCTTGGGATATAAAAAACTCATTAATAAATGCAGAAAGGCAGAAATGTTAAATGAATTCACATACCATAATGCAATAAAATTTGAATCAATGAGGGAACATATATAGAAGACTAAGATTTAAACTAGCAAAAGAAACTTCTCTCCATCTAGCTGGATTTACAAGTAAATTCTACCAAATACATATATTTTTAAAAAACAGATACCATTTACCACATAAATTGTTTTAAAAAATCAAGAAAGAATGAAACTCCCCAAATGTTTTCAATGATACAAATCTTTTCATGATACACCGAGTGAGAGAGAAAGCAGATTAAGAAAACTATAGACCAATATCACTAATTAATATATATGTAAAAATATTAAATAAAATATTAACAATGAGGCTATTTCTCTATATTTGAAAAATCAGTATAGCTAGGGTAAGTTACTACAGGAATCCAAGGATGGTTTAATATTAGGAAAATTATAAAAATAATAAATAATATTAATAAAACCATAAAGGCCATGATTGTAACAACAGATTCAGAAATAAAATCTTTAAAACTATAACATTTATGTTCAAAATCATTAAAAAGCATAGGAATAAAGAATAACCTTTCTTCAATATGATCAAACTATCTAAAAGTAAGAGTTAGCATTGTTTATAATAGAGAAACATTAGGAGTTTTCCCAGTAAATAAAGGAACAAAGAAAAGCTGCCTATTATCTCTAGTTATTGTTTGATACAGTGTTACAAATGCTAACTATAGTGGTAAGACAGGAAAAATAAACTGAAGGAAAAATTATAAGTAGAGAGGAGACAAATCATCTCTGTTTGCGTCACTATTCTCCACGTTAAAAAATCTCAGAGAATCGAAAGAAAAATTCATTGAGACCATAGTGTCAGTAAAATAGTAGAAGTAGATATGAAATAAATACATAAAATCATCAGTCATTCTATATATTGCTCACAAAACTTAGGAGAAAGAAATAAAAACATAAATTCTATATCAAATAACTATAAATTGCATAAAATATCGTAGTTAACTTACCAACTTAAAAAAAAATAGAATCATAGATTTGGAAAGGACCATAGAGTTGGAAAGGACTCCGGAAGCAATCTAGTCATCTAGTCCTACACCCTCAACTTTCAGAAGAGGAAAAATAGTCAGGACTTGTATTAATACAACTACAAAAACTTTACAGAAATATAGAGAAATAATTGGAGAGAGATTTATTATGCATGGCTAGGCTATGCCAATATAATAACTGTAATGATAAAATGATATTGCTACCTAATTTATAGATTGAGTGTTATGCCAATCAGCCTTCTGAGAGTTTACTTTATAAAACTAAACAGAATGATAACAATATTAATTTGGAGGACCAACTTATGAACCATTTAGAGAAAGATAATGAAGAAAATAGGGGAAAGAGCATAATGAAATAGCAAACAATGTCACAAAGCAATAATCTTCAAAACTGGTCTTGATGAGAAAAAAAAATTCTAAACAAATGGAAAATTATAAAAAGAAACAGACTAGACCAACAAAACCTAGAAGCAGATAAACATAGCAGTTGAGTGTCAAATAACCCTAAGAAAGGATCTCCTTCACCCCAACCTTAGATAGTAGTTTGTTATTTCAAGTGAGCCTGACATCTTTTCATTAATACAAATGACTTGTTAAAATTGATGTTGAAATTTACTTTAGTCATTGTGAAAGTATGTACTGAAAAATATAACCAACTTGCCAGTTTCTAAATTGAAATTAACATGGGCTGCCAGAATAACATTGAATCAGCACTCCTTTTAAAATTTAAAATTTGGTTATCTTTCTTTTTGTCATTTTACCTCCTTCCTCTACACCCCTACTTATTTTCTCTTTATTCTTATCCGCCTCAAATTATAGAGTAGACAAATATAAAATAAGAATTTGGAGTGATCTTGTTCTGGGTGCTTCACTGCTTCCTAATAGAGCTTGTTAGGTCCTTAAAAAGTAGATATGGAAGCCTCATATAGTTTGGGGCAACCTAATTCCTTCTCCATCATTGTTTAGCCTTTCCAAACTCAGAGACTGTCTGGATCAGGAAGAGCTGTATGCCAGTCTGGGAAAAAATGTGCTATCTATATATTAGAATTATCATTTGGGTTTCATTTTAAAAGCATCCTAGAAATCTGTGGGGTTACCATTATCATACAAAGAGAAGGCAGGAAGATCTAAGACCAAAGTCCTCTTGCCTGCTGGTTCTAAATGCCCAGGGAATTTGTGACTTTACAGACTACTAAACTACAGGTTCATTGAGCTCAAGGTTCCTGTCTTATCTTAAATGTTGTCTCTCAGCTACCTAGCACCATGCTAAGTAACACAATGAGTGTTTACTTAATATTTATTGAATGAATAAAGCCCAGAATGCTAGACCTAGAAGACACTTTTTAAAATTATGGAATCTGGACAGAGAAAATGTCATTTTGCTTCTCCGTTTTCCTCATATTTTATTATTCCTTATTCTGTTATATTCCTATGCCACACTTAGTTCAACTGGTCCCAAATCAAAAAAGCATCCCCCTAATTGCCAATTTTTGCCTATATATAGAGTACTTTTATCAATATTTTGGTATATATAAGACTCTTCCATCATTGACTTCCTTGGGAGAGATGAGATCACTGGGTGAAAGAATATGAGCAAATTAATAACTTTTCTCAAATAATTTAAAATAAATTTACAGAATGATCGAACTAAATCACAGCTTCTCCAACAGTGCATTAGCGTACATGACTTTAAACAGCTCCTCCGCATTGATTTTTTTTCAATCTTTTATTATCTTTTCCATTTTGATGGATCTGAGGTGAAATCTGAAAGTTGCTCTACTTTGTATTTCTATTATTACTAGTGATCTGGAATATTTTACATAGTTATTAATATTTTGCATTCTTCTGTTGAAAACTATTTGTATCTTGGCCTATAATATTTTGCATTCTTCTGTTGAAAACTATTTGTATCTTGGCCTACATATCTATTGAGAGAATTCCTCTTCATCTTAGATATCTGTGTCACTTTTCCACTTATAGGTGATCATACTTTAATTAGAGATTTTTTGTTTGTTTTTTGTTTTTTGTTTTTAGGCAATTGGGGTCAAGCGATTGCCCAGGGTCACACAGCTAGTGAGTGTGAAGTGTTTGATCTGAGGCTGGATTTGAACTCAGGTCCTCCTGACTTCAAGGCCAGTGCTCTATCCACTGCGCCACCTAGCTGCCCCTTAGAGATTTTTGATGGAAAGAGATATTTCCACTCAACCTCTTCTTTTCCCAAGCTAACTACATTAATTTTGTTCATGAAGAAACTCTTTGATTTCATGTAATTGAAATAATTCGTTCTGTCTTTTGTGATTTCCTTTATTCCTTGTTTGACCATAAATTTTCCCCTCCAGATTCCAAAATTACCTCCTTCTGTCTGTTTCCCAACATCAGACTGTTAGACTCTGCTGTCTTTAAAATTTCCCTTCTGTCACCACTACCAGAAGGCCTTTCCTGGGTCCTGCAGCTGCTAGGACTATGTCCTGGTCTGACTTTTGTGGCTTCTTACCAACTGCACTGTGACTCTGACTTCTCCAGCATGTAGACTCAAGTGGAATGGTGCAGGACAGTGTAAGCGCTATCATTCACACACTTTTAAAAAGGTCTTCTTAAGGACCCCAATCTAAGCTGGAAAAATTTGGATTCAGAACAAGAAGCAACAGCAGAGGTGGGGAAAAACATGAAGTTCAGATCCAGAAAACTGAAGTCTGAGTCTTCTCTGCTCTGCCCTTTATTTTGTTTGTGACCTTGTGGCAAGACTTTTGGCCTCAATTTCCTCATCTGCAATGTAAGGCTTCTGGACTAAATGATCAATAAGGTCCCTTATAGCTCTAAACCCATGATCCTATGAGTTTAAACAGTCTGCCAATCCAGTTCACCCTTCATAGGTGTGAGAAACTTCATAGTTTCTGTTCACAGGGGCTCTAAGTGAGACGTGGCCAATGCTGTCTGCCTGAGGTTGAAAGTGAAACTCTGCTGAGCTACCCAAATGGAGACTGGCAAGAGAGAGTGGCTAGGTCTAGGGCTTATTCAGAAATGGGCCTAGACCTGTAGGTGGAGAAGCTTATCATTTGTGGTACCTGAGTCCACCTACTCATGAATTCTCCATTCTTGTTCCAAGAGGTACTGGAGTGTACTTGAAAAAGTCTTGGTTTTGATGTTAACATCTATATCAACTTGGGAAAGTCTCTTCACCTCAGACTCTCAGTTTCTTCATCCATAAAATGAGGGAGTTGAACTAGAATCAGGGGTGGGGAACCTGCAGCCTCCAGGCCCCATGTGGCTTTCTAGGTCCTCAAGTGTGGCCCTTTCACTGAATCCAGACGTCACAGAACAAATTGGATTCAGTCAAAGGGCCACACTTGAGGACCTAGAGGGCCACATGAGGCCTCCAGGCCACAGGTTCCCCACCCCTGATAGATCATCTCCTAAAGCACAAACATTCTGTTCCAACATTTTATGATCTGTGCTCTTCCTTATGAGTGGCTCATCTGCAAGTCATGACCTGTTTTTAAGGATCTCTGACATTCTTCCTTTAACAGGAGTCCTTTAAAAAAAATCCAATAGTTTAGTTCTGGAGTTGAAGACTTGGGTTCAACTTCTGCTTTGATACTACCTTTGTGATCTTGGGTAAGTCATTTAACTTCTGTTTGCTTCAGTTTCCTCATCTGTAAAATGAAAACGACAATATCACCCACCTCCCCAGGTTGTTGTGAGGATCAAATAAAATATTTGTAAAGTGCTTTCTAAATCTTAAAGTGCTACATAAATGTTAGTTATTACCATTAGTTATTACTTAGCTTCCCTGAGCCTTAGTTTCTTCATACCTAAAACGAAGCTATTGCACTAAGTGGCAGCTGAGGTCCTTCCCAGCCCTAACTCTCCAATCCTAGGACTCTATCTTCCTCATCTTGAGCCCTCTGAGCTAGGGATTATGCTCTTTGGATCCTTTACCATTCCCCATAGTCCCTGGCAGGACTCTACTTAATCCATGGTTACTTCATTAGTTTGGGTAGTTTGGGTAGGCAAATTGAGAAGTCAGCAAGTTTCACTCTCAAATCCACTCAATTGCCCGTAACTGACTATGCCATTGAAACCACAGAGCAGTCGAACCCACCACATTATCAGTGTGAGAGGAGATCCTCATCAGGACTAATTTTGTCACCTTGCAGTTTTCTCAAGTGAAATAGAGGTTCCAAAGTTGTACACAAAGAGTCTTCCTGCTCTTAATCAATGATCCCAAGGTTCTAGTCTTTGGATCTTGATGAGTCCAAATCTAGATACTGGTGAGTGCCCAGAGAGCCCCATATAAATCCTTTGAGGACCCTGGTCAGAAGTATGGCTTGGGAGACATGGAGAACAGTAGGAAGGAATGACAGAAGCATCTCCATCTTTATCCCAAACCATTGTCTTGAGGGAATGTTCCTCCCCATCCCCTTCCTAACCCCATCCAACAATTTCTGATAAGCAATCCCTGCTATTGTGGATTTGTGGGTGCCACACATAGCTCCATGGAGGAGCCAGGATGGGCATTCTCAGAAGATATGGGAAGCAGTTTATCTCCAGGGAGTTTCAGAACTGTCCCAAGGCCATTCTTATGAAACAAGACTACTAGCACAGTGCTTTGCACATAATAGGCTCCATTGTGCTGAATTGAATCTATTTTTATTTAATTACATTTAGAAATCACAAATTATATATCCATAACCATCAATTTATGATAAAATTTTAATATTGACACCTTAGAGTCACAGTAACTAAAGGCAGCTTTCCAAAAAGGATATCCTCATAGCATCTGATTAAAAAGCACACCAGGATTATGATTAATCATTCAATAGCACCCCATTCTGTTCCTTGAAAGGGTTATTACCAGTGGAGGTTCTCTGCTTCATATAAACATTTGGGTTTATCTTTTTGCTCTATATTCCTTAGAGGGAAAGGAATGAAATAAAAATCTTTTATTAGCAAGAAGATGAATATATTATTGAGCCTTCATATTTCAGGAAGCTCATCTTCATTCTTGTGAGTACATCTTACATGGACAAATCTTAACCCCTCTATACTTTAGCAAGGAATTCTTAAGCTGGGCTTTGCAGACTTGTACCCCCAAAGTCTCTGTGAACTTAGAGGGGAAAAATTATATCTTTATTTTAATATAATTTATTTCCTTTGCAATTCTATATATTTTATTTTAGGTATTCAAAAACATTCTGAGAAGGTGCTTTACCAAATCACTAAAGGGGTATGACAAAAAAAAAAAGTTTAAGAACCCATGAGCATTTAGCAGATGGCGTTCATGGGCTGCAGTGGACAGAAATCACCTAGTGGCCAACCTGCCAATGAGGAATCTTCCTGTGGTCAGCCTGGATAGTCCTTGGACAACAGACACAGTCTGTCACTGGCCTCATATTCAAAGCCTTTCCAGCTTGGTAGGAAATGCCAGAACTCAGGCTTTGCTGGCAGAGCCTTCAAAAACTTTCCCTCCTCCATGAGCTTTTGGGGCAGGACATTAGCAGAGGATGCTATCAACCTAAAAAATGGCTCTTGATGCTCAAATGACATAGAATGGTGGACCCCAGGAAGGTAATTTTAACACAGGCCTTTGGACAGGCTTTCATTCCATTCACAGCTGCTGTGATTTTACAAGAAAATATCATTATTAATGTCTACTGATGGTGATAATAATAACTTATATTTGCTTAGTTCTTCACCATAGAGAAAGTGCTTTTGCAGACACATTTCACTAGATTTTTCACAAGACTGTGGGGTAGACAGGGCAGATACATAGAAAGAGAACAATTTCATAAAATTGGGGTTAGAAGATGGACAATTTATCTAGAACAGGAGTTCTTAACTTTTTTTGGGTTATGGACCCTTTTGGCAGTTTGATGAAGTCTGTGGACTGGCCCCTGCTCAGGATAATACTTTTAAATGCATCAAATAAAATTCACAGAATTACAAAGGAAATCAATTGTATGTTTTTAAAATAAGTCCTGGATTCCGAATTGAGAGCCCGTGATCTAGAAATATGGGTTTCTGAAGCCCAGTGGATTCAAGGGATATCACAAATAAAACTTGCTCTCACATTAGTTTCTTCTCTCATCCTAATCCTTCTTACTTGGAGAGAAAGAGAGACAGACAGACAGACAGGTAGACAGAAGTAAGAAAATACCATATCCTTGTTAGATAGCAATTAGATACTAATGGACAAACCCATTTAAGTAAAAGAGAAGATTCAAGGGGGACATGATAGCTGTCTTCAAACATCTGAAGGGCTAGTGTGTGGTGGAGGAATTAACTTTGTTACACTTGGCCCCAGGAGGCAGAACTGGGAGCTGAAAGGGCAAATTTAGACCAAATATCAGGGAAAATAATCAAACAACATCCTAACTATTACAGCTTTCCCCAAGTGAAGTAGGTCACCTAGAATGGTAAAGAGTACTCCATCCAAAAAGAGACTGGATGGCAATATGCTGGATAAATTAAAGTGGGGATTCACGTTATGTATGGATTGGACTAGATGGTTTTGAGGTCCCTTTGAACTCCCAAATTCTCTGATTCTCTGATTCTGTGAAACTTTTTGTTGGTCTCTTCCAAAAGTACTTTGCTTTTATTCCTAAGCTCTTTCTCAGAAACTGAGGCCTATTATTTAGAACATGAGTCCTTAATCTGAAATCCTTTAACAAATTACAGGAGATTCATAAGCTTAGATGAGAAAAATGCATTTTATTTTCACTAATCTTTAACTGAAATTGAACATTTCTTTTAATTATTTAAAGACATTATTCCGAGGAGGGGTCCATAGGCTTCACCAGAGTGCAAAAGGGTCCATGACACAAAAATAGGGCAAAAAGCCCTGATTCAGATGGATGCAATTTATACCTGGGGTAACTCCAGGCTTTCTTTTCTTAAAGGGATCTCCATCAGGACAAAACGACACAGGTTATTTGAGCCCAAGCACAGATGATGTTTTGGGACGTCTTGCTTTTACTCCTCTTAAAAGTCCAGAATAATGGCTCAAAACACATGGCTGGTTTTCCTCAACAGAACAACTCATTAGAGTGCAATTCATTGATTTCTTTCCGTTCCCTTTTCATCTTGTCCTTTACACTGTTTTTACTTTTCTCTTTAGTTGCTATTCCCTCTGTGCCTCACCCTTCAGCAAGACCGAGTTTATTTTGATGGAGACAGTTGCAAAAGTTGGAGTCATTGGAAATGAGCAGCTAGTGTTCTTTTCAAGGTGAAGGAATTTAGGCGTTTTGTACCATATCAAAAGTTTTTTGTTTTTTTTAATTTTTTCAAAGCCTTGGAAAGAGAGAAATTTCATGGCATGTTTGGGAATCTTTTCATAGGAAATAGTATTTGAATAATGGGGTCAATTCCACCCTTGACACCAGGGAAGGCAGGGTAGTCAACATCTCCCTCTTCTTCATGAAGGGAAGGAGAGCCTTCCAAGTTGTCTCCCTCCTTTTCCCTGGAGCCAGAGAATTGCCTTGAAGTCACTTATGACCTGAATTGGTCCTGGGAAAGAAACAGATCTTTTCTCATGTCATAGGGTACCGCCCTAGGGAAACATTTTAGGGACCTATCAGTCCTCTGACTCAGACCTGGGTCACCCTCCTTTTGGGGACTTTACACTTGACTAATGTCTAGCCAGGTGACACTGTTGTTATGTATTCTTCTAGTGCTATTTTATTTTTCAGAAGATCAGGGAGGAAAGGGAGGAGATGAGGAATGCTTCCCTTCCCTGACACTTTTGGACACACCATGACTTTACTTTGGTCTTTAGCCTGCTCCCCGTGTGGATGGGGTACGTGTGTGTGTGTGTGTGTGTGTGTGTGTGTCTGTGTGTGTGTGTGTGTAGGGGATGTGGGGAGGGAGAACCTAGAATGTGGATCAATGAATCTTTCTACCCTCTACTTATCTGTTAAACACCATCCACATCACTCTTTAATTATGGGTATACCCAAGGTTCTGTCCTAAGCCTGCTTCCCTTCTCCCCCAATACTCTCTCTCTTGGCAACCACATCACTTTTCAAGGGTTTAACTCTCAACCCTATGCATATGGCTCTTACATCAAGTGCTTTCAGAGGGGATCAACAAAAAATTTCACAGAATCAGAGAATCATAGAATTTGGGAGTTCAAAGGGGCCTCTTCATATTTATTCAGTATTTACTTCAATCAATCCACAAACATTTCAAGTAACTACTATGTATAGGTTCTGTGCCAGGCACTGAGGATACAAGTACAAAGGATGAAACAATCTCTACTGGCAAGAAGATTAGATTTTAATGGGGAACAGAAGAAAGTGCATGTATAGTATATACCAAATAAATATAAATAGAATAAATATGAACAAGTACAAAGTAGTTCAAGACAGAAGCATTAGTAATTGCTAGGATCCAAAAAGGCTTTATGTAGAAAGTAGTGCCTGAACTTCATCTTGAAGAGAGGGATTCTACAAGGTAAGGGTGAAGAAGGAATTTTTTCCATGGATGAGAGTACAAAGGCACATGGGGAGATAGTGTCATGTGTGAGGAATAGAGAATTGGTTGGCTCACAGAGGGCGGGGTTGGGGGTGTCATGTTCAATAAGGCTGGAAAGATGGGTTGGGGTTAAGTTGTGTAGGGCTTTAAAAGCTAAATTGGAGAAGGAAATGGCAAAGCACTCTAGGATCTTTGCCAAGAAAACCCCAAATGGGGTCACGGAGAGTCAAACACATCTGAAACAACTGAATAACAACAATGATCAAAGCTAAATAGAGGAGTTTTTATTTTCTCTTAGAGGCAATAGGAAGCCACCAGAGCTGATTAAGCAGGGGAGTCACAAGGTCACATCTGCACTTAAGGCAGTGATATATAGGATGTACTGGTGTAGAGAGAAATCTGAAATAAGAGGATGAATTAGTAGGCTGTTGGCAATAATCTTGGTGAGAAGAGAAGGGGAAGGGAACATGAATTTATTAAGCGCCTACTATGTGTCAGGTACTATGCTAAGCACTTTATAAATATTCTCTCATTTGAGAGATAAATAAGAGTCTGAACTAAGGAGGTAGCTGTGTGAATAGAAGGAAATGTTTAGATGTGAGAGATGTATAAGGAGAAACGAAAAGATTTGAAAACTAGTTGGGTATGTGGAGTTCTGGAGAATGAAGAATTAAGGATAATGCGAAGTTATGAAACTGGCAGACTGGAAGGGTGGTGGTGCTTTTTACAGAAATAGAAAAATTTGGAAGAGAGAAGGGTTTGGGGGAGAGGGAATAGAGAATAGATTCAATTTTGGACATATTATAATTGAGCTGTCTGTGAGACACACAGTTTGAAAAGTCTACTAGGCAATTGGTGATATGGGACTGAAGTTCAGCTTAGAGATTGAGAATGGATAAATTGATCTATGAGCCATATGCATAGGGTTGAGAGTTAAACCCTTCAAAGGTGATGTGGTTGCCGAGAGAGAGAGAGTATAGGGGGAGAAGAGAAGAGGGCTTAGACAGAACCTGGGGGTAGACTGATAGTTAAGGAGTGATGTGGGTGGTAAACCAACAGGGTTAATAAAGAAGAAGCAGTGAAACAGGTCGAGTAATGTGAATGACAAGCCAGAGTTAATGGAGAAGAAACCATCAAGCAGAAGAAGTTCTCTTGAACTACAAGAGAGTAGTGTGCCAAAAACTCACAGAGGAAAAGTGTCTGGGGGAAAGAGCAGCCAAGGATGTCACATGCAGCAGAGAGGTTGAGAAGAATGAGGACTGAGAAAAGACCATCAAATGTATATGATGACACATATGTGTACTTCCTGTCTCTCCTACTAGAATGTCAGATCCTTATGAGGAGGATTATTTCCTTTTTTGCATTTGTGTCTCTAGCACTCATCATTGCTCCTTATACATAATAGGTGCTTAATAAACACTTACTGACTGATTGATTTCTAGCCATAACAATAGCAAGACTCAGATGGATCTTTGATCTCACTGAGAAGGAGATTACCTGCAGTGAGGTGGATTGTGACTCCTTCCTGCCCACCCAGCTGCTCAATTGTCCATGTCCTTTCCAAAGTTCATAGAATTTAAAAGTTCATACTGCTATAGTCTCTAGGAATCTTAAAGGTTATCTAAACCAACTCCCTCATTTTATAGATTCGGAAATTGGGAAACAGAGTAATTAAATGACTTGCCAAGTGTCATACAGGTAATAAGTTGAAGAATGGATGGGAATTTGAACTCGCATCTTTTGATTCCAAATCCAGTCCAGTTCTGCTATACCATACTGCCTCTTCACATGAGGCTCACCCAAGGTCATGATGGTGAAGGAGGGAGCTTCCGCACTCTCTCTTGGTATTTTGAGGACATCGGTGGAGCACCTGAGCTGTCTTTAGGTTACCCCTCATTCTTGCCATATTACTAGCCTCTCTTTTTCAATCATGATTTTATTTGATCATTATGATAAATAAATAATGCACTGTGCCTAATGTAAAATACAATAGTGGGGATAATATAGCCTATAAACACGGCCTCACTACTATGAATGCTAAACGTACAACTCCTGAAGTCTAGCCTAAATGAAAGTGTTCCCCTTTCTGCAGTTGAGATGACTTTGGTGACATAAGGCCAGCTGACTTTCTCAATACTTCAACAGTTAGTACAACTTGTATAGCTCATCCCAGCTTCCAGACGCTGGTCAGATTGTTGAGTTACACCCACCCTATCCCCTCAGGTCCCATGATTCTAGGAAATCATATTTACTCTTTTATTTATTTATATCTGGTGGCAAGTGCTCCAAGTGGGATGGAAAAGAACACAGAATGGTATGCAAACTCTCCAGATGGTCCAAACATCTGTGTCAAGCAAGCTGCTGTTGGACCTCTGTTTAAAGGCCTCCTCTCTACTCCTCCACCTCTCACCCCCCCAACCCCACCCTTGTCCTTGCTACCAGCCACACTGGGAGAATGCTATGTACTCTGATTTGCTGCCTGACCTTTGCTAATGGTTTGTTTGTTCTGCCAGACGTCCTGACGGTCTAATTCAGGCCACAGATTTTAGATGCCAGGACTTCCCTTCTTTTTCATGTTATTTATGCTTTTTTCCCTCTAAAATATGTGGCTGAACTACTGTCCTTTCTCTCCCTTGTGTCTGTCTGTTCTTGGTTACACAATTTGCCAATGAAGTGGCTAGGTTTCACTTCATTTATTTATTCTTTCTAATTCTTTTTTAAATAACAGAATTAAAATAACTGATGATCTGCCCACCTGTGTCCTCAGAGGTTTTCCCTCCAAGTCTTCAGAGTCCAGTTGGCATTTCAACTGGATGTCATTACTGTTTTTAATCTCACTAACACTTTGTGTGAAGTATTACCGAATTGATTCCACAACAAATCCCCAACCAGGATTTCATTTCTTTTCCAATTGATTTTAGTAGAATTGGTTTAGAGGAAGTTCCTGCTTGCCTGTCCCACCTCCTTCTTGCATACCCTGCCTGCAGGCACTAGGCAAAGGGGTGGAACTCTGGACCTGTTTTGTATTACATTTAGCAGAGAGACGGGTGGCATGCAAGAAATAAATAACAATACCAAGCCCAGGAAATAGACTTCTCAGAGCAGAAGATGAACAATAAATTTCCTAGCTGCAAAGCTGCCTGAACCAACCACACAATGATGGGACAAGAATCTTTCTCCTCCTCATCCTGATTAGCTAGTCCTCTTGGACTCCCAAGCCAATCAAAGCCCTTCTATCTTCTTCTCCTACCTTCATCCTCCCACTCAGCCCAACTCCCACTCAATTTCATTTTTAGTCTACAGTGAATAATGACGTTGTCCTCTGTTGGAGATTTACTGTCGGTACAAACACCAAAGGATGCTCTCAGATCCCTTCCAGCCCTCAGTCCTGTGACTGATGACTCAAGATTTACCAAAAGAACCAATGTCCAAACAATCAGTGAATGATACACATGGGAAGAACCAGATCTTAGTCCAATGCTCTTTCCTCAATGTAAATTCTAACACATACAGACACACGCACACACACACACACATATTATGTGTATATATGCATATATATATATATATAGTTCTAATATGCACACACACATATACACATATAACAAGTCTAGGGATGAGCATGAGTGGAAATAGCTTTTGTAACATGAAGGAAAAATATTCTCTTAGATCTTCTTAAACCTTAGGTTTGGGAAGACCTTTTCAGTTTTCACCTTTGGCAACACCTGCCTCTTACAGTGGATAATAGTGCTAGACCCGAGGTCAGAAAGTTGTTGTGTTTCAGTCATTTCAGTTGTGTCTAATTCTTCATAACCCATTTGGGGTTTTCTTGACAGAGAAGTTTGCTATTTCTTTTTCCGGCTCATTTTACAGATGAGGAAACTGAGGCAAGCAGGGCTAAGTGACTTGCTCAGTGTCACACAGCTAGTAAGTATTTGAGGCCACATTTGAACTCAGGAAGAGGAGTCTTCCTGACTTCAGGCCTGGCACTCTATCCGCTGCACCATCTAGCTTCCTGGGATCAGAAAGACCTGAGTTCAAATCTAGCATTAGCACTAACTAGTGATCTTAGGAAATCACTTAACCTCCATCTGCCTCAGTTTCCTCAGCTGTGAAATGAGGATAAAAATAGCAAACCTCCCAGAGTTATTGTAAGGATAAAGTGAGGTAATTTGTAAAACACTTGCAAATCTAAAAGCTATATATTATTATATTAATTATTATTTATGTTAATTATTAATGACATTAATAAGCAATATGGTCAACATACAATATGTATATATCAGTATGTTATGGCATTATAATATATTATTATAAGCACCTTGCAAACCTAAAGTCTATGTAACTACATTAGTTATTTATATCAGTATTAATAACACTAATATGAGAATATACTCATATTGTTACTATATCATGCACTATATTATGTAATAGTATTGTGATTACTAATATAATTGTTCTATTGCTATCATTAATCAATGTTATAAATAGTGATTATTGACGCTTATCAAAATAATATTATAGTTATTATTCCCCTGGTGAAGATATTATAGGATCAGTGCCTAACCTTTCAACACAAAGAGTGAAGACTGGATACCATGCCTTTGTGAAGATCATCTGAAAATACCTGGTGATGTTTGGTCTAGAGAAGAGATAGTTTTTGGGTGCACTTGATAGCTATTGGAGCATTTGAAGGGTCTCTAATGGAAAAGGAATTAGCCTGTTCTGCTTGGCTCTAGACCACAAAACTGAGCAATGGGTAAAAGTTTCAGAGCAGCAGATTGAAGCTTAAATGACAGAAAAACTTTCCTCAACAATTGAAGTCATCCCAAAGTGGACTGGGCTGGCTGGAGAAATCATGGGCTCCCTATCACTGGAGGTCTTCAAGTGAAGGCAAGATCACTACTTTGGGGGGATGATGAAAAAGGAGTTTCTGTTCAGGTCTGGGTTGGACAAGATGGTCTCCGAGGTTCCTTCTAATGCTGAAATCCTGAGATTCTTCAATATACTTCCATTTCTATACTCCCATGACCTGAACTGTTTCTTGAAGCCTAGATTGGAAATACAAGATCATTGAGTTTTGCCATTGTAATCGAAGTCTGAACCACATACTTAATTTACATAGCTATTCTACAAATGGGCATTGTTCTTGTCTTTGTGTGATCTGTCAATAACTTAGTGGATAAATCCTGAGACTTTGCCTGAAGTGCATAATGGTTAAGTGACTTATCCAGGGTTACTCTCTTCCTGGTTAAAAGTTTAACATTGTCCACTATGCATCACCACCTTATAAGGCATTAATTGGAGTAGAAAGTATCACATAGGTGTTGACAGGTACAAATAAAGACATCTGCTATTTTAGACCACAAAGGGCCATAGGTCCATAGACTTGGAGCTGGAAAGGACCTGAGAGACCGTTTAGTCCAACCACCTAATTTTACAGATGAGGAAACTGAGGCAGTATAAGTAGCTTATCCAAGTTCACGCAGGAAATAAGTATCTGAGACAAGATGTACAAGGACAGGATGCTAAATTAGAGGAAACCATCAGGGAAAGATAACTTAGAGAGGTCCTCAGGACCAGCAGGAGGCCCAGGAGCAGGACAGTAGCCAGAGGAGTAGTAGGAGAGCCAAAAAAGCAGCAGCTGGGATGGAGGGAAGTGAAGATACAAGAATCCGATGTTTGAAAAATACCCAGAAAGACTCTGCGAGCCCACCATACTTGAAGGAACAGCATCTGGAGAGAGCTTTAGCTGGATCCAGACTAGATCAGGATTCCTGGAGTTACTTTTTGTGGCTCATGTGGTTGTGGGCAGCTAAATGTCACAGCAGATGGAGCACAGGACTTGGAGTCAGAAAGACCTGAATGCAAATCCTACCTCAGACACTTACCAGTTGTGTGATGCAGTCCAAGTCCTTTGTGCCTCAGGTTTTTTTTATTTGTAAAATGGAGAGCTATTGATGTCCTCATTTTACAACCTCAAAAAGTTGTTATGAGAGTCAAATGAGTTAAAATAAATAAAGTGCTTTCCAAACACTAAAGCATAATAAAATTATTAATATCAGGCCCTCTCTAAATTTGCTTTTAGACAGAAGTAGGTTATTTTTTTTTTCCGCAGAAGGCTTAGAGAATGATCTTAAAGAAGAATATGAGTCCAGAAGGATGTCTGCTTTCCAGATCATCTCAGATTATGGCTGATAGGGTCAGAGCCAAAGAGTTTGGAACAAAACAATTCCATAAGTAGAAAGGAGTAGAATTTTTGCTGGTGCATACAAGTATATATTCACCCTCTGAACCCAAGCTAAAATATACAAAAAAGTATGTGCAAATGAACCTATCAAAAATCCATTTAAAAACCACAAGTTGATTTAGTCTACAGCCAACTTTATTTGAGCTGGGAATTCCCTGGAAGAATGCAGTCATGGGAGATAGAGTAGGATGTCATGTGATGGATGGTATATTTTGAACACTGAGAGCACTGGGTAAGTGAATGGAATGAGAAAACCAGTTCCAGTGACAAAGATATCACTGGATCAAGGAAACAAGAGAAAACAATCCATCCTCAGGATTCCTTCCAGCTTTTTAATTGGAGTAGCCCACAGATGAACAGAGGATAGAGGCACTCCCTTCCCTCTACTCCCTGCCTACCCCTCCCCCCACCCCGGCCTTCTACTCCTGTGCCTACAAGATTTAATCCAGCAACAGCGAACAGAAGCGATAGTAAACTGAAGCTAGCAAAAAGAGTGTGTAAGCCTTGGCTCACAGGCCAGTTGTATGAAACTCTTTATTGGTAGACATCGATTACTTACTTGCATGAGGGGCAGATGAAGCTGGTGAAAGCTGGAGAGAAAAGAGATCTGGCTTCTTCTTGCTTCCAGTTTTGAGAGAGGAGACTGGTGACTCCAATGTCTCTATAGGTCCACAAAGGGAGAAAGACTTTGGGAAAGAGGGGCATGTAGAAAAGCTGGCATTCTCTATCATGCTACTATCCCTTCTTTGCTATATGAAAGACTTTGGGGAATTTCCCTTGGGTGAGATCTGGAACTCTCTCCCTTTGAGTCCATTGTGGAGCCTAAAAAACAAATAAAATATATGTAGAGCACTTTGGAAATCTTTTTTATTATTGCTGTTGTTCAGGTCACATTGGTGAGAGAATTTTCACATGCTTTCAAAACTAGAGAAGTTCACCAAGCTTTCCAAGAGATTATGCAAAAGCGGTTCATCGACTCACCTTTTACAAGCCAGCAAAAATGATGCACTGGAAAGATGCACTTCTATCTTGCAGATGCTCTCCAGGGACTGACAATTCAAAAGAGAGAGTGGTCCACTAGTGAAGTTTCCATGGGATCCCAGAACCAACAGAGCATGTGGGTCCTATATATGTCAGCCCAGGGTGGTGAAACTAGGAATCACATCTCCAGACTTTCTGTTGGGGATGCTCCAGGAAAGTTATGGAAGAGGTTTGACACCTGGAGAGCCTAGTGAGCTGAACCTCTCTGCCTCAGCAGGAAGCATGTGAATGGCATTCCCAAACCTGACATTTTCAGTCTGTTTTAACAGATGTGCTGTGTTTTATTCCCCTTTTATCTGTTACTCTTCTCTCCCCCTGTATATTGGAGGTGGGGCAAGAACAAACCTAGACACCTTCCTTCCCCACTCTCTACTGCACTGAAAGGGTTGAAGTGTGCTCATTCCTTTATGTTATTTATCATTTAACATGGCATTTACCCATAATTGTCAATGACAAACAACATCGGTCATCTCTGGCTTCTTCCCAAAAGATACTTTGACGATGATATGTGAACTCATCAATATGGCGGTACTCTCTCCATTGGTAGAAATGTCTTCTCATCCTGTGTGAATTTTGTCTCTGTCCTTCCACGTGTCCTTCACACCAGAGCTGCCTAATGTGCTGGAGCTTTGCTTGGGATTTTTAATAGTAGGTACTCAATAAATGCTTATTTACTTGACTTTACTATTTTATGGATACCAGTGCAATACTTGGGCTATCAATTCATTATTCTTCACTTTGGCTGCAAGACCAGGGTACTTCCCTTCCTAGTCATAAATGTCTTTGGAGATATGTTTTAAAATATTATTTGTGTTAATATTATTATTGGTAATATTTTGCAACTGGTTTATATCCACCATGGTGTTTTCATTGTCCTCTAGGCTACCTGAAATTTTGTTCCTTCTGAGAGTGTGTGCTTCATCATTCACAACCATATAAGCATCCTTAGTAAAATACTAGTATTGCAAAGACAGACTATTGTTGCAAGAGGTACTTTGAGCATGCTACACAGTGTCCTCAACTTCCTAATGTTTTTTTCTTCCTATTTAGTTATAAACACAGATTCTCATCCAACTTCAATGCCTTGTCTAAAATATAATATATGGATGTATGAACTCAATTGGCTTCTCATCCAATTGCATACCATAATGTGGAAAATGTGCATTCCATTTTTTTAACCAAATGGATTATTAGATTTAGCTCTTTTTAGTGGCTTTGGGTGTTATTGAAGGGGCCATATAGTGTTATGAGGTTTAATGGAGTTAAGGGTGCCATTTGAAGAATTTCATCATATACAGGGGATTCCTCTTCCATTTGGAGTTTGCACAGAGCATCCTCCATGATAGTGGTAAACATCTTTGATGAACATTTTGCCTCCTTGTTTTATGCCTTATCCCTTAATTGGAGGGGCGGGGCACTGAACAAAGTTGTGTCTGTAACTGCATTTATCAAGGGATCTTTCACGTATGAATGTGAGACATCTTGTTGGAGAAAAGAAATTTCTATTGACATCATTGCTTTTATTTTACACACATTTTCCAATGTATACCTCTCAGAGAGCCTATCTTTAAAACAAAGATGAAAAGGAATTTAAAAAAAAGTTAAGTAAAACTAAACAACATATTGAAAAAGTCTGACATCATATGCAGTGACCCACACCCCTACATCCCTACCTACCTCTGCAAAGAAGTGGTGGAATGGAGGTATCTTCTCATATTTCTTATTTAGCTCCAAGCTTGGTCGTCATTATTTTGCAGCATTCAGTTTCTTTGCTGTTCTTCTCATTTATATTGTTGTAGACAAAGTGTATATTGTTTTCCTGGATCTGCTAACTTAATTTTATATCGGTTCATATAAATCTTTCCATGCATCTCAATGTCAATCATATGCACATAAGAGCTTAATGAATGCTAGTTGACTGACTGTTTTATATATATAACTTTTATGGAAAACCACATGTTAATCGTCACAGAAGACCATCACTACTTAGCATTACTTCATCAGTAAACATTTTTAATGTCTCAAAGTCACCACACAGGTGTTTTGAGGAAAGACTGAAACCTTTCCAGAGGTATATAAAGTACAGTTTCAATACAAAAGGCACTTGAGGGTCTCCTCAGTGGATTATTTTTGGACTCATCACATTCAGATTCATCATAACTATCACTATCATTCTTCATCTTGAGATTCTCCAGCAGATCTCTCTAAAGCAAAGAAAAACTTCATTGGATACTGCCTTCCAAAGATACTTCTCTTCCTTCAGGCTTGGATATATCACTGTACCAACTGTTATGTGAATACATTTTATAATTTTTTTTCATTGTGTGTTTGGTATATGTTTCACAAAGACCCCTGTCTCAGTACAGAACCCAACAGCCTCAGCTTCAGGTAGTGCTTCCCTCAATCCAGTAAACTCCGCTGAATAGTGACTTGCTGCATCTAAAGTCCAGCACTGAAATCGTTCTCTGTCCCATTCAAACTTGTGATCTGGATGTCAAAATAGCGTCTTTCCTGAAAACAAAGGATTAAATTTGGAATTTAGTGTTCTGATAACAACTGTACATGATAATCTAATGGGAAAGACAGTTACAAATGATTATTAGAAAAAGATATGTAGAGCATAGATTGGAGATAATCAACAGATGGAAAGCACTTAGCATTAAGGGGGATTGCGAAAGCTTCTTGTAGAAGGTAAGATTTTAATTGAGACTTGAAGGAAGCCAGGAGGTGGTGATGAGGAGGGATAGAGTTTCAGGCATGAGAGACAGGTTGGGAAAATGCCAAGAGTCTGTCTATTCTCTTATCATATTTTCATTAATATGAGATATATACATATTGGCCCTTCTTGTATAGGTTTTATAGATATGAGGCAGCAAACATTTCCATCAGTAGTTTCTGGTGTATGCTCAGTTATATGTTTTTGGGTAATAATTCCATCAATTATCTTTTCATCCTTTAAAAATTTTCCCCCTTTTGAAGAGGCAGCCTGGTAGAGAGCAAAGACTATTTTTAGAGTCAGAAATCCTAGGTTCAGGTCGCAGCTGTGTCACTGACTACCTACGTGACCTTGGGCAAGATACTTTGCCTCTGGGGGGGTCTGAGCCTGAAAAATGGAAGGGTTGGACTAGGGGGACCTCTAAGGTCCTTCTAGTTCTAAATCTATAATCATGAAAATTGATCCCTGAGTGACTTTCAAATTGTGTCACCTTCGGCATGTGTTTCTTCTTTCTGCATCTCATCAGGTCCAGCTGCTCTTTCTGACTTCATTTCCTTGAGTCTCATTTCCACGTATAGCACTTCTATAGCAAATTGGCTACTGACATGTTGGAGTTCAAATGTTGCTTCTCCACTGTCGTTAATAATGGTAATTATTAATTACCAGTAGAAATGCTGACATAGCTATTCCATTTCACATTTATTTGTGCATCTCCTTCCAGTTTAATTTGCAAATGCTTTGGGGGTAATCTGGCTTAGTTCAGTCTCATCCCAAGCATTCCTTAGCTTTATTTTTCCTTCCATTCCTTTTCATTATTTTGTGAGCTAATGCTACTCATAAGTTTCCATGCTCCTCCTCACTAATGTTTTGGAAGCTGGTATTCTGACCTAGTGTTACCCTTGACTGTCACTTCTCTCCTCTTTGGCAATGAGTTTGCTGGCTGAGACAATTCCTGAGTTCCTTTGGTCTTTTTCATTATGGTGATCATTTTAAATTGTTTTAATTTCACTAAGAAATATCTTTGCTTTTGACCTTTCTTTTTGTTTAGATTTAACTGTTTAAATATTTTGTGAGCTCTTGCAATTATAGGCTATGTCTTCTTTTCTTCCTTATCTTTTTTTTTCTGATTTCTAATTTAAATTTTGACTTGAACTCTGACTAGTCTGTGGTTCGACTGCACACAAATAGTTCTGAAATCATTCCCACACTGGTAACAGAGCATTTACTGTCTGTTAAAACATAATCAATTTCATTGCTGGTGATGTTGTTTGTTGTTCCCCATGTCTACCATTAAGATATAATGGCATCAGGCTTCTGAGTAATTTATCAGCCTTTGGCTTCTTTTGTTCTTTAATTCCATATATTTTTTCCACTATATTTTTTCACTTTTCTCCCCTAGGTCTATTTTTCAATGAAGTTATTGAATGTTAATAACTGGGTTTGAAGGAGCTTATCAAGTTTAGAGAATTTCCTTACTTTACCATATGCAAGAGATACTGGGAAGCAAATCTTAATTATGATAATGATATTTGAGACCACCTGCTACAGGAGGAAATGACATGTTGTTCTTTTGTTGCCTGAGACAAATCCCCATTAGCCCCACCCTAGTTCTAGCTCTCCTCTAAAAGATGACACACTCAGTTTGCCAGAAGTCTTCCTGTCTTGGTATTACCTGTGAGAACTTACCCTCCATTGCCACAGCCTTCAAAGATCTAGAGTCACCTCCATGTCACTGTGAGACAGATGAGTAAGATTACCCAGGATAAGGTGAATTAAAGGGATTGATGCCTTGCTCAAAGGCTTGGGAAAAGCCAGGGAGGCAAATTAGGCCAGAATCTCTCAAGGTACAGAGGGCTGTGCTTACTTTTGCAATAACCTGTATTTTAGATATTTATGCAAACTTAGGAGAGATACGTGGATGCTAATATATTCAAAATCAGGCCCAGTGTCAAAGCAGGAAATTTGCAAGACATACTTTGAAGTTTCTCTTTAGAAAGACTGTGTAAGATCCATCTGCCACTAATGCTGGGTGGCAGTTGCCTTTCTTTGTATCCTGGGAGATGTCATGGAAACATGGGAGCCACTCCCAAACCCTCTTTTGCCTCTTTATCCTACATATAGTAAAACTCTAGGATTCCAATTTAATACCTTATTTCTCCACTCCAGGAAAGTTGGTTGGGATCTCTATTGAATACATGAGATTCAAACTCTTCTATAGTAGAACCATAAAATACTGAGAAATTTCTCTTCTTGTAAAGTTTGGGACCAAAATCACATGAAGATGAGCAAAGAACACTCTTTCAAGTGTCCTTTAGGGAGAGAGAAAGTATTTGGCTCGCTGGAGTCCTGTTGAGAGAGATTTGTTTTGAATTCTGGTGCTTGTTCTGGGGGGAGATTTTTTTTTCTTTTTAAAGGTGTCAGCAGAAGCTGTGAAAAGGTACAGATCAGAGAATATAACATTCCCCAAGGGACTTCTCAGCAGTTCACACTTCATGTGCCAGACTCCCTTGTTTCAGGATAAGTACTTGACATGCTTTGTTACCTGATTAAACCTGCATTTGTTTAGTTCTGGCTTATTACTGTCTGAGGCACTGTGTTGTGAAATGAAAATTACTGCCATTTGCCTGCCAAATGCAATGATTCAGAGAATTATGAATTAGGATTCTTTAATTACAGAGATCTGCACCTGATAGGTTAATTTCAAAACAAAGTTAACCACATGGGCTCCATTTATCATCAAACTGATTCTATTGAATTACATTTTGCTTAATAGACTTTATTGCTTCCCTATTAATAAACAGTACCGGTAACAGGAAAAGAATGAACAAGCAACAATGTCCTTTGTTAAAAGGTAGCCATTGATTCACCTGTGCCCTAAAATGAAGGAAAGAATACATTTTCCTAAGGCATCCTTCAAATATCCAATACGTTTTGAGGCCATTTCTTGGGCAATACCCTTGCATACTTCTTATTATTATTACTATTATGCTGCATGACTTTTATATTAAATTATAGTTGACAATATTTTGCTCCAGGGGAATGGAAAGGCTGCACTGAATTTGGAGTTGAAGCAAATGAGTCAAAATCCTTGCTCTGATAAGGGCTACTTGTATTACACGGGTGAGGTCGAAGTCTCTAAGTCTGTTTCCTGATCTCTAAAGCAAGGGCCTTGAACTGTATAGCTCTTTTAGAGTCCCCTCTACCCAATCTATGATTATATGGGCCACATAACAATGTCTGATCACTACTGTAAGCAACAGCTTGGAGTTAAGGAAATGATTTGTGAGAAAATGTATATTATAGAAGGATGTGTGTTGCTTGCTGGCCGATGCTATTTTGAGTATGTAGTCACCTTATTCTAATCCTCTTATTAAGCTTCTGTTTGTGTTTTTTTTTTCCTATCCAAATTTTCATCTAGATGGTGATTGACTTGGTAGAGACAATTTCTATCTCTGCATCACGTTATGGCCACATTATAAGAGCTTAATCCACCTTAACAATCATGACAAGTCATCTTTATCATCCTCATTTAGTGCTTAACAGTCTGGTGCAGTGCCTGCCTTGACAGTGGAAATAAACATGTTGAGGCATCTTCTCAGGACTTGAATTCTAAGTCATTGTTTAACTGATATTTCAATGGGAGGGGAGCCCCAAATTATTAACAGCATTTGAACAAAATATGGCCTCACCTTTAAAAAATGCAAGCATAGGAAGAATATAGAAAAGACTCAAGTGCTTACATTTTTGAACAACTCTTTGCCTTCATAGGTAGCATCTCTTGTGAGGGATGGGAAGATAACAGAAGAACAGAGTAAGTCACATTTAATAACATGAGAAGAAAAGTGCAACCATCTTGGTGTTCCAATCAATTGGTCCAGTTTGGATGGTTTAGATAGCATCTATATGGAACCATTGACTTGACAATTCTTTCTATTCCTTTCTTTTTGAGGAGATATATTTATGGTCTAGCTATAGCTTTACCTGCACAGGTGATTCAATTTGATCCGTAAGATAACCCCAAAACCCATAGTGACTCATTTTCAATCCAGTGAAAAAAAGTTTTTTTTAAAGAAATAAATTAAGCTAACTTCCAACTTAATACCACAAATTTAAAGCTAGAGGAGACCCTAGAGGTCATCAAATCCAACTCCCTCATTTTGCAGTTGAGGAAACTGAAGCTCAGAGAGATCTCATGACTCGTGACAAGGTTTCATAGTAAATGGCAAAGAATCCAGATCTTTTCATTCCAAATTCCATTTTACTTAACCATTTTGCTCTTTAATCTGAATGTCAAATTCAATTCTCTTTTACATATAACTTAGGTTATTAAGAGAACAGATGCAAGATAAATTCATATTTAATCTCTCTAATCCTTTATAGAATTACACCAAATTTAGCACAACCACTCACCTAATTTCCCAAATAACTACTTTATTGAATAAGTTTAAAGAGAAGGGAATATGGATATGTATTTAGGGAACTGGGATAGAGGGGACAGGGAATATTCAAGTTAGTCATTATTGTAAGTATTTATTGAAATGAAATATATCCAAATAAAAATTTGTCTAATTACTGAAATTATTAGCAAAATTTTTTGTTAGTTGATTATGAAAGTGGATATATTGTCCTATGTTTCCATAGGCTGTCCCTTTGTGATGCAGTTAACAGCTTTTTATGAGAAGGTCATGGACAGTGATTTGAACCTAAGTGACACTGTTGGGAACCACAAGTCTGAAATACTTGGTGACCGAGCTCTCAGTGTTTGATGGGAAATGAATCAGTGGATCTTGTCCAGTTTCTATTGGTGAGGTGTCCCTACAACCAAAATCACCAACAAGCACATCCTTGGCAGCTTTGGTAGAAGTCTCAGAAGAAAGAACTAAACTTGAAAATGTCCCTGACTCAGAACAAACTACCCCTTTCTGCTCAGAATCAGTTCCTTCAGGATGCAGTGGGAAAGCTGGCCATTGCTTCTGCCTTGCCTACATCCATTTGTAGGTCTTTTTGAAAAAAAGAGGGTCATTGTTTTCTGGGGCTGCCCATCAGGCACCTCAAACCAGCCCCACTTTTATTGAAGAACATTGAGAGAAGAAAATATCTACCCTTCTTCCTTCTCCACCCCAATCTAATTTGGGGATTAGTTTGGGTAGCAAACTAAACCAAAAAGGTCTACTTAAAGTAGTGGTTACCATAAGGGCCCCAGGTCTCTCATAGTCCTGGACTGAGTCTTCGTCAAGTCAACAAGCATTAATTGAGCACCTACTATGTGTCAGTCACTGTGCTAAACACTGCTAATACAAAAAAAGGACAACAGCAGTCCCTGATCAAGGAGTTCACAATCCAATGGGGGAGATAACACACAATTAACTATGTACAATGAAATATATACAAGACGAGTTGGAAGTATGACAACACAGATTGCTTTAGGCTGAATAAGTCTCAAAATTAATTTTAAATTAACTGAACTACAGGAAACAAAACAAGCAAATAAATAATGTAAATTACTCATAAGTCACAAATCCACAAGGGATCATGGAATTACCAAAATTTAGTATCCATCTAGTCAGACAATATATGAAAGAGATCCTTATTATCGGGCCTGACAAGTGATCATTGAGTCATTGCTTGGGGACTTCCAAGGAGGAGAAGCCTACCACCTCTTGAGCCAACCTACCACTTTTGGACAGTTCCAATTATTACAAAGTTGGAGTGTTTTTGAAGCCAGTTTTAGCAGGAAAAGAGAGAGAAATTTGAGAATCCTGAGGTTTCCAAGTTGGGGTGTGCAGGACATGATTCTCAAAATTGAATTTTGAGTTCTTAAACAGAGATTCAAAGAGAAGCAGAGATTCTCTGTAATCACTATTTACCATTAAAAGAAGAGGGAGAAAACCCCTCAGTTTCCCTGAAGGTATTTAAATAATAGATTATTTACATTGATAAAATTCTCTCAGCTGCTTCTTTTTTATTTTTCAGATAGAGGCCTTAGCACGATGTAGTAGGGGAGGAGGGAAATCCAGGACCCTAAATTTTTCACATAATCCAAATATTAAAGATCATACAAGTGAACTGAATGAGGTTTTCATAGCTATACTGACATCTCACCAGAATTCTGTCCTTTAACAATATGGCATGAAACTCCTTTACAAGTAAAACAACCTCATTAACAAGATCTTTTTGGTACCTGAGTAACTTAAACCTCTATGAATACTCTCTAAAAGAAACCTTTCTTAAATCAGATTGTGCTCAATAGATAATAGTGTTTAAAATTATATTCTGATAATCAGAAGACATTATAAAAATTAATAGCCTATTCCATAGTAAGTACCATAGCACTAAGAATCTGGTGTCACCTTAGCTAGTCTAAACAAAGCCTTGAGGCCCATATGGTAAGACAGCTCCAAGTATTAAATTCGCCTAACTTCAAGGCCACAGAGGTCTCCAAAGAACAGAAATTAAATATTACCACCTCCAGTAAGAACAATGTACTCTTAAAAGCATTCAGTTAATGGTGAAATATTGTATATATTTTGACAAGTACTATATTGGTTCTAATAGATGTTGAATATGCCACTCTCCTAAAATGAAATCTCTTTGAAAAGAAAGATACGTGTACGTCTGTAATGTATGCATAGGTATATATAAAAATTTGTTTATATACCTATGTACATATGTGTATACATACGTATGCATTGAGTGAAAAACTACACAAATTATTATATAAAATACATTTCCTATGCAAGTTTGTTTTGTATTTCTTTCAATTTAATAAGGGTGTTTCACTCATTTTTATCATCATTCTTAGCCTTACTAATGTTTGCTGTCATTTTTTCTCCCTTTCCAGTCTTTCCTTAAACAATAAATATGCATACTTATGGGCCACATTCAGGCTTTACTCAAGTCAGAAGGGGAAAAAATATATAGGCTTCATTAAGACCAATAAATCTGTTTATGCCTAGTTAGTGGTAATTGTCTCTTCATGCTACTGCTATTATTTCCATTTTATAGAAAGGTACTAAAGGATCAACATCTTAGGTATTTCTGATTCACACTTCCTTAGCATAGTTTTGGCCTGTCACTAACTGTGATCCCCAAAATGGACCCATGGAAATTGGTGACCATACTGCAAAATGTTTCCCATTGTCCTTAGTTTTTGTTTGTGTGTTTCTTTTTGGTTTTGGTCAGAGAAATATTCCTTAGCTATGTCTATACAATAAAAAACTCCATGCTTAAAAAAAAGTTTACCTACTGTTCTCACTCATTTTGCAATTCAATCAGCTGATTTCATGGATTATTGGAATGAATAAATGTATATTTATCATTCAATTCTGCTGGAAAGAAAAAAGATGTGATTAACACAAAATCAATTCAGATTTTATGTAGAGGAGATCTGGAAAGAAGAATGGCTTTGTATTTGTTATTTCTTACTTCAAAAAAAAAACTTAAGAGATATGTGATTTCATAATCCATTACTTTTATATGGTTTAAATTTGTACCAAATGCAAGCCCTCTGAGAAGAATGCGACTCCTAGACATTCTGCACCTTCGTTTATTGCTAAGAATCAATGAAGTTGTAAAAATCCATTTCTTCCTTGGATTCAACATCATTTAATGTAAGAAGAAATTTAGATTATGTTAAAAAATAATACTACATCATAATGTAATTTACATAAGGGATAATATATATACATAGCCCAATATTATAAAGCTATAATTTCAGGCAGGGTCCTAGAGACATATTAAGCCTCAAGAGTAAAACTCAAGGAGTTGGTTTGTATCACCAAAACCCCTTGACACATATAGGCTTTTATTTACGCACAATGTGGGAGGATACCATGCTTTTATAATTACTGAACCCTATATTTTAACAAATGGTTATTTTTATTTTTCAAATGACAGGCCCAGATAGTTACAAAGCCAGAGGCATAAAAAAGGTAGAAAATTTCCCCTCCCATGCAATCATCGCTTATATTTTCTCCCTCATGGGATTGCTCCTTAGGAACTTTGTCAGGTCTACTATTCTGAAAATAAGTTGGAGGCAAAGATTTCTAGCTGGTCAACAATATTGGGCAAATTTTTTAAAAAGTCTTTGGACAAAGGATCCACCTGAATTTCTATTTTTCTGTTTCTGTTATCTTATAGTAACATAGGATCTAGGTAGGATTTCAAGCTAGAAGAGACCTCAAAGGTCAACTAGTCCATCCTCCCTTCTTTGTTTTTAGATCGGGAAACTGACACTCAAAGAGATAAAAAGAATTGCACAGGGGACTATTTTTATACAGTGTCATTCTTAGTCCCTTTTCGTAAGGTCTTTGATTGAGTTCCTCATTTTATGGTTCAAGGATCTTTTGCAGGGGGAGGTGAGAACTTGATGGAACATAAGGTCATATTAGTTGGCACTTAACACTTCCCTTTCTTTTTATTCCATTTTTCTTATCTTCTTCTATTCTCCCATGCCTTTTTTTCCCTTCTCACTCTTCTCTTCTCCCCTCCCATCACATTAAGGCATCTATCCTTTTCTTATCATTCAAGGTAAAAAAAATTGCTGACCCCTGCTCTTTTGATCTGTCTGTGTGGAGGCACATAGAGAGCTAGCTAGCCATATACATCTAAGGCATGAAGTGGGTAGAACTCTAGACTGGGAGTCTGGAAGAACTGAGTCTGAATCCTGCTTCAGACTCTGTATGACTGTCACATAATCTGTCTTAGCATCAGTTTCCTCTTCTTTAAAATGGGGATGATATAGCACCATCCCCTAGGACTGATGTAAATGATCAAATGAGATAACGTATATGAAGAGCTTTGCAACTCTTAAAGCACTGTACAAATGTTAGCTATTCATTTTTACAATCTTTCATTTCACTCAAAAAGTAATTCCTGAGCACCAATAATGTACACAGTTCTGCAGAAGGAGAAGATACAAAGACGAAGGGGGTGTGATACTTGATCTTAAATAGCTTTCAGTCTATAAGAAAAGATAAAGAATATATCACATTATTATTAATCCATGTCGAGAGTAATGCTCCATGAAAAGTACCAAGTGTTGCAGGTTTCAAGGGAGGGAAAAGTTACTTCCAATTGGTATGATTAGGGAAGGCATAACGTAGGAGGGGGTTGTATTTGAGCTAGGCCTTGTGCCAGTCAATGCAGTTTTGAAAGACAAGGGTGAATTAGAATATTCCAGGCAGAAGGATTGGCATAAATAAAAGAAAACTCTTGCATCCTTCCCCTTCTCTCCAAGTGCAGCATTAACACCCTAGTTCAGGCCTTCATCACCTTTTCTGGGGACTATTTCAACAGCCTCCTAATCGGCCTCTCTGCCTCCTCCCTTCCCTTCTCCAAACCATTCTCCACAAATCTGCCAAACTGATATTCCAAAAGTGTGAGCCTGACTATGTCACTCGCCTGCTCCAGAAACACTGGTGATTCCCTCTCACCTCTAGAATAAAATGTGCTAGCTCCAGACTATCTTTCTAGACTTATTCTATTACTCTTTAATTTATTTATTCATTAATTAATTAATTCATTCATTCATTCATTCATTTATTTGTTTATTTATTCATTCATTTATTTTTATTTGTTTACTTGCTTATTTATGTATGTATTTGTTTATTTTTAGTTCTCAACATTCACTTCTGTAAGATTTTGAGTTCTAAGTTTTCTCCTCCTCCTTCACCACCCACATCCCCAAGATGGTATGCAATCTGATATAGGCTGTGCATATACATTCATATTAAATGTATTTTCACATTAGTCATCTACGTTATTCTTTTCGTGAACTCTCTGTTCCAATAAACTGCCCTACTTTCATTTTTCCCGGCACAATATTCCATCTTCATTCCTATGTACAAATGGTTCCTTATGCTTAGAATGGGCTCCCTCTTCCCCATGTCATAAAATATGTAAGCTTGGCTTATATACTACCAAGGCATTGGTAAACCCCTTCACCACCTCTGCCCCCCCCCAATTACTTTATATGCATTTTGTCTTTAATTTTTTTTTGTAACATTGATTCCAACAGAATATAAGCATCTTGAGGGCAGGGGCTATTTTGCCTTTGTATTCCCAGTGCCCAGCATAGTCCCATACCTGACATATCTTGAGTGTTTAATACATATTTGTTCAATATGTATTAAGTAGGGGAGTGAAGGTGAAACAATTAAATGTCATCCCAACAAGTATTTATTAAGCACTGAGTTAAGTGCTGAAACACACACAGTCCCTGGCTTCAAGGAGTTTGCATTCTAATAGGGGAAGATAACACATAAAAGAAAGGTTACTAGGTCATGGTAAAGAAAGTGCAGAGAGTAATGAGTGGGGTAAAACATGCCTAACCTGGGGGATTTCCTTAAAATTGAGGTTCTGACAGGCATCAGCCAGTCGGAGGAAAGGGCTTGCCAAGGTAGAGCAGAATTCTAATGTAAGAAGTCCAAGAGGAGAATGAATTCCCAGGTATAGGAGTCTTGTGTGGTAAAGTGATGCCTTTTTCTTTCCCCCAGTGGTAAGGTAAGGTAGAGAAATACTGAAGAGTCAGTAGTGGAACCAAATCAAATAGAAAATAAGTTTATATAGTGAATAATAATAGTTAACATCTATATAACACTTTAAGATATGCAAACTGTGATATAATTATATAGTCACATATGCACATATGTGTATAATATATATTTTATATAATTTGTAACTTATATTTGTGTGTATATGCATATATGTTTATGTATGTGATTTGACCCTCAGGACAACCCTGAAAAGGCTTTACAGATGAGAAAACTGAGGCTGTAAGATGTGCCAGGTTCACAAAATTTCTAAGTGTCTGCCGGATCTGAACTCAGTTCTTCCTGATTCTCAGGCCACCTTTTTTTTTTTCCTTCTCACTCTTCTCTTCTCCCCTCCCATCACATTAAGGCATCTATCCTTTTCTTATCATTTAAGGTAAAAGAAATTGCTGACCCCTGCTCTTTTGATCTGTCTGTGTGGAGGCACACAGACCTTGCAGCTGCCAGTAGAAGGCTAGCAAGTTGGCTCCAAATTATAACAATTCTCCACTGTCAGTTTAAGGAATGTAGAATTTGCTTCAAAGGTAAAAGGGAGTCTTGGTAAGTTTTTGTTTGTTTGTTTTTTAGCAGAGGAGTGATGTAATCAAAACAGCACTACAGGAAGATTAATATGTCAGTTGTATTCAGATTTAAAAGGCAGATGACTGGAATCAAGGAGGTCACTTAGAATGTTGCAAGAATCCAGACATTGGATAATTAAGGACTTAGCTATGGTGGTCGTGGCCACAATAGGAAGAAAGGAATAAAATGAGGTGACAGGGCAAAGCAAGAAGTAGCAGCACTTGGTGTGTGATTGTATGTGAGTAGTAAGAAGAGGAAGGAGTCTCAGGCGGAGATTCTAAGACAGGACAATTAAATACTGCTGCCATTGATAGACATAAGGAAGTGAGGAAGAGTACCTGGCTTGGGAGGGAAGATAGATTTGGTTTTAGACTTTTGAAATTTGAGGGGTATCACCATCCTTTTGGAAATCAAGACCTCCCTACCTCTAGAGAGAGGCCAGGGCTAGAAATAAAGACTCGGGCATCACTGACAAAAAGATTAGAGTTCAAGCCATTAAAATAGATGATATCACAAAATGAGGAACATATGAAAGACCTAAAGACAGAAATTTGGGGCCCATCACAATTTAAAACTGTGGGAGGAATAAGGAGTGCCCAGAGAGGCATTATATTTCTGCTCCATACTTAAATTTACCATGCAACTAGCTACACATCATCTACTGATAAATTTTGATGTTCCTTTCGGGTAAGTACAGGGTGAGTTTTCCCCTTGAGTTTTACAATATTAGGCACAGAGTAAACTATATGAACATTTCCTTGATTTTTATGGAAATAACCTTAAAGACCAGTTCAGCTGAAAATATCCTTCTATAAAGGGAATATAGGAAATTGAAGTATAATGATCAGGTAGATTGCCACAGAAACTTAAATTCTGTGAGTAATATAATTCTGAGAAGTGTGATTGATTCTTCAAAGCCACCCGGGTATTGTTTGGGCAATGAAGTAACATTTTTAAAGGATTAACACAACTTCCCCAAAACTCTTTGCTTACTAATGGGAAGCAGCTCACACAAGAGGAAAATGTGGCTCAGAATTTCAAGTTTATAGCAGCTATATCCAAAATGATTCATAGGGATTTTTTTAACTAGCCACTCCACATCAATCTATCTTATTTTTTGATCTGAATCTGCAGAAAGGGAAACTGCCATGATGCCTCAGTCAGACAGTCAACAAGCATTTATTAAGCACCTACATGAGCTTGGCACTATGCTACAAAGAAAGGCAAAAAACTGTTCCTGTCCTCAAGGTGCTCGAAATCGAACAGGGGAGACAATATGCAGACAACTAGGTGCCAATGAGATGAATACAGGATGATTGGAGCTATCTCAAAGAGAAAGCATTTGTATTAAGGGGGACCAGGAAGGGATTCTTGCTAAAGATGGAACTTTGGCCTAGACTTGAAGGAAACTGGGGAAGCCATACAGTAGAATCAAAGAGGAAAAGAAGTCTCTGTATCTGGATTTGAACTTGCTGAATTTTAAATGAAATAAATAATTTGAATAAAGCTGAATTCCAAATAAATGTAACACATTAAAAAAAAAAAACTTCAGGAAATGACAGCAAAATACATCTTGTTTTGTGAGTGCCTGAGTATTAATAAATTGGAGTAACACTCTGACCTCTAGCCTTCTGATAGTTGAGTATTACTATCTTTTTTAAGTATCAGGTCAAGACTTTATAAGTAGCCCTCCTTACTGGATTTTGTGTTAGCTGTAGACATTGATGTGGAAGGAAAATTCTCTCTCTCTTTTCTGTTTCTACTCTTGCTCTCTTTCTTCTCTCTCTCCTCTATTTTTCTTCTCTTTCTCTCTTTTTCTTCTGTCTTCTCTTTTCTTCTCTCTCCTCTCTCGTTTTTCTTCCCTCTCTCCTCCCTTTTCCTGCTCTTTCTCCTTCTCCCTCTCATTTTCTTCTTTTTCTTCTCTTTCTCCCCTCTTCTCTCTTACCCTCCTTTTGTCTCTCTGCTACTTTTTCTTCTCTCTCTTCTCTCTTTCTTCTCTCTTTGCTCTTTCTCCCCTTCTGTCTCTCTTTCTTCTCTCTCTTGCTCTCTTTTTCTTCTCTCTCCTCTCTCTTTTTTCTTTCGTCTCTCCCCTCTCTTTTTTCTTTCGTCTCTCCCCTCTCTTTTTTCTTTCCTCTCTCCCCTTTTTCTTCTCTCCTCTTTTTTCTTCCCTCTCTTCCCTTTTTCTTTTCTCTCTTCTCTCTCTTTTTCTTCCCTTTCTCCTCTCTTTTTCTTCTCTATCTCCTCTCTCTTTCCATTTTTTCTTCCCTTTCTCCTCCATTCTTCTTCTCCTCCTCCTCCTCCTTCATTCTTCTTCTTCTTCTTCTTCTTCTTCCTCTTCTTCTTCTTCTTCTTCTTCTTCCTCTTCTTCTTCTTCTTCTTCTTCTTCTTCTTCTTCTTCTTCTTCTTCTTCTTCTTCTTCTTCTTCTTCTTCTTCTTCTTCTTCTTCTTCTTCTTCTTCTTCTTCTCTCTCTCTCATATTCCTGGCCCAGATTCAGGTTGTAAATAGAGATGTGTGGGTTTCTAAACACTTGTGTGCACTCCAGAACTATCCACCTACATATCAATTTGCTTAAGGTACTTGGGTGTTTATGACTAAAAATTCAAGTTTTCTGCCACTAAACACACTACCTAGTTAGTAGTGTCAGGATTTTTTTTTTAAATACCTTGTTTCATCAACCCCTCTGCAAAGTTGGCAGCCCTCTGACTTGGCCAGAAAGCAGATCTCCCTGGTTGTACTGCTGCTATTGGTGCTGAAGAGGCAAAGGTAATAGTCACTTCTAGCAGGCAACCTTTTTTTCCCCCAAGTATTTCTAGCTTGAGTCTGTACATGCATTTCTCAGAGCCCTCAACTTCACCTTCTTCATAATCTGCATTTCCCTTCCTTCAGAGCTGTTAATTGTGCCTACAACAAATTCATTTGGTGGAGGAGAAGGTTGGCACAGCTGCACAGGGGACACCATGAAGGCAGTTCTGCTGGGAAAGGGCAGTCCAAGCACCAGGAAGTCCTAGACCTCACCAGTGAGGGGTTTCTGGGAAAAAGCTATCCAAGAGAGTGGTGTTAGGATGTTAGGTTTCTGGGCAAGGGGACCATGGCCGAGGACTGTGAGGTGCAGAATATAAACTGACCAGGAGAAAACGTCTCCCCCCCCCCCAACCTTGTGCAAGTTACAATTCTGTGTGGATCAACCAATCAACATTCCTTTCTTAGGCCCCTAGATATGCCAGGCAATAATGCCAGGTGTTGGGGATGAACATCAAAAATGAAGGTCTCTGCCCTAAGGAGGCTTACATTCTGTTGGAGGGGACAGCATACGCATAAATCCATCTACGGAAAATTTATTTTAAAATTTTTACAAGGTAAAATTTTGGGAAGTGGAAGCACTTGTAACTAGAGGCATTAGGAATTATTTCCCATAGAAGGCAGTGTTTGAACTGAATTTTGAAGGAAATGAGTTGAGATGGGAGTTAACTGAAAGAAGTAAGGGACCAAACAATATAAAATAGATCTCCAACCATTCTAATTGTTAACACTAACAGTTCCAAATATATTTTTTTAATTTCCCGTTGAAGGATATGATCACAAACTCTTTCATAAACGCTCTTCTAGGCATCTAATAATAAGGCCAGTTTAAGCCACCTGGCCTCATTGACTCTCCCAGTGGGCTGTTATTTGAACTGACATGGTGCTTCAAACCTGCCAGCCTAAGGATATAAGCTTGGAGCCATTGGACTAGTGATGGTGATAGGTTTGAACTGAATTCTTGTTAGAGAAGCAACAGGTGTGGAATCACAAGAGCTGGGTTTAAGTCCTCGCTGCACCACTTCTTCACTATGTGATCCTAGGCAAGTCACTTTACTTATCCGAGCCTCAGTTTCCTTGCCTATAAAATGGGGTAATAAAACGTATGCTACCTACCTCACAGAATTTCTGGAAAGTACTTTTTAAACTTTAAGGCACCATAGAAATGTGAATTATTATAATTGTCTGTTCCCCCTTTGAGGCAAAGCACACATTTGTGAGATAACTGAGTAAGGGAGGGGAAGGGGAAGGGTGCTGCCTGTGAATGTGTAACTTTTCCCTGGGTGAAGGCAACTAGTTGGCGTTAGAATCAAATCCATTTCCTACCTGTAGAATCAGGGCCCTGGGTCTGTCTTCTTTTATTGTACTGCTAGACAGATTGACAGCTCTGCAAAGGTTTGAGGGGTACTCTAGGGTTTGCTAACCAAGAAACTGTGAGGAAATGCGTTACCATGGAAAAGAATGCTATTCCCCGGCAAAACAATGGCAAACACCTGAAGGGTGTGCAGTATTTGTTCTTAGAATGTTCTAATCCCAGCATGGTCACTGTGTCCTCATAACCATACTTTCATTAATCTCCCAACTTTGTGCTTCCCTCTTCCAGCATTGTCCTTCCCCCATTCATCTTTTAACTGTTTATTACCCCCAGTTCATCCTTTGTCTCCTCAACTCAGTTACAAGACTATAAATTGGCCAGCCACACTCTACTTAGTGTAAGAACATACTTGTGTGTCTATGGTCCTGTTCTCCTTTTGTGTATGCACACACACACACACACACACACACACACACACACACACACACCCTTAGTTAAGCTAAGGAAATGCAGACTATTGAACTGATTCTTTGTCTTAACCAAACCACCTGCTCTAAGTGCCCCAAGTAGCTGTTTCCCTCATCTTATTCTGCCCTGCATGCATGTCAGGCCCCTCCGTGATGTCTTTGTAACCATACCTCCCTTCACTCCTCTTCACACCCTCCATGCTCCAGGAAAGGCTGGTAGATGAGAACATATAATGTTAACATTGCAACTATTAGTTACAAAACAAGGATGTGTTGACCATCCAAGATCGTGCCTTCAATATGTAATATGTGCAAAGATTTTTACTGGAATTTTATTTTTAAAATAGGAAAAGTCATTCTTAAATTTAGGGGGTCATTACTTTTGAATACTCATAAACACTGAGCTTTCAGATAGTCACTATGGAAATTCAGAATTTTTTTTTAATAATTATTACCATGGAACAGGTATTACCTGACATACTGTAGCTTTATTATTTTAGTTCATTCAGGCATTAAGGAATATAGCACTAATGTTGTTTAATAAGTGGTACCTCTGGTTATCTTTCCTCCTCCTCCCAACCACCCTCGAAGAAATAAGTTTTCATTTGGGAGGAGGTGAATTATTCTGTTGCTAAGAAGAGACATCAGCTCATGGTTGACCTCATACATGAAACTACAAAGCAGGGGTATGCTGGTAAATGTTTAACAACTAGCTTTCCCAAAGAAAAAAAAAGTCTGTGTGACTCACTTTTGAGTTTAATTGCATTATTAACATTTTCTCCATCTCTGTCTTAAGAGTGGCCCATCAATAAAACAATAAATCTAGTCCTGCCTTGTAACATTTTCTGATTTCTGAAGTACAAATGTTGTTGCTCAATCGTTTTCAGTTGTTTCAACTCTTTGTGACCCCATGGACCATACTGTCCATGGGGTTTTCTTGGCAAAATACTGGAGTGGTTTGTCATTTCATTCTCCACTGGATTAAGGCAAACAGAGGTTAAGTGACTTGTCCAGGGTCATATAGCTAGTAAGTGTCTGAGGCCAGATTTAAACTCAAGTTTTCCTGACTCTAGGCCCAGAGCTCTGTCCACTGAGCCATCTAGTTGCCTCAAGGTATAAATTCTCATAACTTAAAATTTAATAATTGATTTTCATGAAATAATAGGATGTGGCTCCTATACACCTCTACAACACGAAGTCTTGAATTTGAAGTTGTGTTTCCATTTCAACCATTAATTTATGTTTCTGATTAAAATTCATTTAAAAATTTTAAAGTTTTATTTAAATTAATACATTTCATAAAATAACAAATCCCCATTTTAAAATTTATTCATTTATATAGTTAATATTTAGAAAGGGATGATCCTTAAGTGTCCAGTTTATTTATATTTACATACATATATCTATGTATATGTATATGTATGTATATAGCAAGAATATTGTGAGTTTCTCCTCCTTCCTACCTGAACAGGTCTGATTGTAACTTTACCTAGAATGATTAGACCCTGGTGCCTTTTCAAGATGGGACAGTCATCAGTGTCCAGTAGGAAAAGCATGAGATTTGAAGTCCGAGAACCTCAGTTCAAATTCTAACTTCTGCTTGCTGTCTTGGGCAAGTCACTTTATCTCATTGTGTTACATATAAAAAGTTTGAGAGACATAGTTTCTGGGTAATTATTTTATTAATCATCCTAGCCAATAATTAATAAAAGGGGTCAGTGGCACTCTCTAATGCCAAAGACCTCTCATAGCATCCATTCAACCCTTATCTGACCTTGGAAGAGTGGGTTTTCCTAAAAGGTGACAATCAACTGTGACTGGTTAACCAGTAATGAGAAAATGAATACTATAATGTGAGGTAGATCTATTCTAATGACAGGCTGAGGGATGTGACTTGGATTATGTCATTTACTTCCAAAGCACCCCCAGCCTTGGGCAAGCTGGACCAGGGCTTCTTAAACTTTTTTTCTGCTCGTGACCCCTTCAGCACTTCTTAAACTACAAGTTGTCAACCTAGATTGGCCCAGTCTAGACTAGTCTAGACAAAGGAGCTAATCTCCACCCAAGCCTGAGTGGAGTGCAATGAGCTGGAGTTCACCTTAGATTAAATTTTTGGTAAGATTCTCATTGAGTGGGGCAACAACTCCCTCTAGATAAGATGATCTAGGTGGGGTAAATTTTTGGGCAAGGACAAAGATTTCTTAAAAAGAAAATAACCCTGGATCTTGCAAATAATTGGTTATTTAATAGTGATTTCTCCCAATTGGCTGTCAGAGTGTTTCCCTGTAAAATGAGGAGATTGGCCTAAATGTCTCTTAGACCTCTCCCAGCTCTAATTCTATGTTCCTAAGACACGTGAAGGCTATGTGATTTGATCAGAGTAGAATAAGGGTATTCTACTCTCAGTGTGAGAATTCCATCCACCAACCAGATCACAACCAGCTATGACTTAGTCGAAAAATGCTAGGGAGTTGCCTGGGGGCATAGAGAGGTTAAATGGCTTGCTTGATGTGACATAGCTGGTGGCAGAAGCAGGATTACTCACTTTTAATGAGTAATCAGCTTTTATTGGTAGTATAAATACGTCACAGATTGAATAAAATGGGTAGGCTTCCCTTTCACAAATTACAGTTACACCCAACAGCTTCTCCTATAGCCAGGAGAACTCAGCCTCACCCTCATCTCTCTGGACGTCACTTTCTAAAAATCTCTGGATTGTAGCTAGCAATGTACTTTCTCTACATGAGGAATATGTTGAGGATATTCCTCATTGGAGACTTCCTTCCAAGGTACTCTAGATAGAACTTGGTACAATGTGCTTGATTTCTAGACTATACTCTTCTTATTTAAAGTTCAACCCTTCCTTCCTTTAAATAGTCCAGCTGCTCTTCTTAGCCAAGTACAGCTGTGTCTCCTTGAGGCTCAGCATTCTACACCCATTTTTAAATTTTTAATTGCTTCTTTCATAGAGGAGATGATTGATGGCAGCTATGGGAATGCTGCTACTGATGCTGTATTTAAATGTTGTTTTATTAGATAAAACAACTCAATTTAAGCACCATCTTCTATGTCCAGCAAAATTTTCCTGAACCTCATCCCATCCCCAGTTGCTAGTACTTTTCTCCTTAACATTAGCTTGCATTTGTTTTTCTTTTATCTACACATGTACATTTCGTCTCCCTTGGTAGCTAAGCTCCTTGAAGGCTAGGCCTATTTTGCTTTTGTCTTTGTATGCTCAGGGCAGGGCTTACAGTAGGTTCTAGGTTATCTCCTACTCCTTACTATTAAAATTCACCAGTTGGGTCCTTCTTGGGACAACCACACCAGGTTCAAGGTTTTCTGTGGGTTAGAACTCCTAAAACTGGAGCTCACAAGTGCCACTAAAGTATTTGCCCTGTCTCTAATCATCCAGAGGGCACAATTAACTCAAAACCAAAGCATTTACTACAGAAGCCTAATAGAAAAAGTAGCAAGTAGAATATCTCTCCCATAAACCTGGGGCATACTTTTTCACAAAAATATACAGTATAAGGGGAAAAAATGGAAACAGAATTCACAAATGGATGGGGTAAACAAGTAGGGATGCTTCATATCCCATCTCACTGTCCACCCAGGGCATTTTCTTGCTAGCTGTCCTGCTATTGAACACCCCAGACTATTGGACTTCCTGAAGTCACGCCTTGGGTGACTTAATCCATTCAACTTTAGCATCATTGCCCTGGGGCTATGCTGTCTTGATTGGCCAGTGAGCATATAACAAACAGAGTCTTCTGTTGGCTGGACTTAGCTGGTGCCGGACCTTCTATCATACCTCATCTAATCATCCATACCATCTTCCTGCCACTTGCACACTTTCGCCCTTCCCTTCCTGACTTATCCTTCCGCTTTCAGCATCTTACTTTGGGAAAAGTAATGAAGTTAGTAGACTATTGCTTTTGGAAAGTCTTATCTGTTAACTCTCTGATAGCTCCAATCACCACCGTTGCAATTTCCCAAAACAGAATTCCCTTGTCTGGTCAGCTCTTCCATATATGTTGTTTTCCCTTGTTAGAACAGAAGATTCTTGAGGGTAGATACTCTCTTACTTTTGTACTTGGACCCTTGTACTTGTCATATAGTAAGTGATTAATAAATGTTATTCATTCATTCACTATCAGTGATAGCTCAAAATCCTATCTTACATTGTGACACCTTCAAAGGAAGTGAGAACTCTCAGATGCCTGGAGGAATGGAAAAGTTCTAGGAAGTAGTTGGGAATGGGATGGCATTATGGTGTAGTGGCAAGAGTCCTGGATTTGAAGTCACAAGGCCTGAGTTTGAATTCTATCTTTGACACTTATTACCTACAAATTTCTTAACTTCTTTGAGCCTCAGTTTCCTCGTTTGTAAATTAAAAAGAGTAAATTGGTTGACCTCTGAGGTCCTTTCCAATCCTCAAACTGTCATCTCTGATCCTATGGAACAATATCTAAAGTTATTTTCATACAATAAGAATATTCTCTTCCAATAACAATAAATGAACATTATTTTGTATTATTAAAATATAAAGTGGAGATCTTGGGACTTAAAGCTAGAAGAAGCTTTAGAGATCTTCTGGTCCAATCTCCTCATCACTCTAATAATTTGGAAAAGGTATTTTTATCTGGTGAGTAGGAATTTTTCATCTTCCTGAGATCAAATCTAGCTTCAGGAACCTACCAGCTGTGTGACTTTGGGCAAGTCACTTAACCCTGTTTGCCTCAGTTTCTTTATCTGCAAAATGAGAAGATACTTTTCTTATATGCAAAATGGAGAAGGAAATTGCAAACCACTTCAATATCTTTGCCAAGAAAAGCCCAAGTGGGGTCATGAAAAGTCAGACATGACTGTATCATTACACATGTACATCCACGTCATCTTGGGCAAGTTACATCAACTTTCTGTGTCTCAGTTTCTTCATTTATAAACAAGACAGAAAACAACGGAAGATATGGAGGATGTCTTCCAGAGGTAAGATTTCATGAGGAAACTGAAACCCAGAACTTTCCTTAATTCCTACAGGTAATAATATCAGAGACTTGAACCCAGCTCCTAAGATTCTGAATCCAGTGGTCTTTCCCTAGGTTGACATTTCCTTCTAGTCAGGAAATAACCTTTCAGAGCCCTGAAACTGGATTTTGATCAAATGGGGAGGTTAAGCCAGAGTGGAGTGAGCCAAGATGCAAATAGACAGCAACCTTTGGCCTCTCCAAATGATCCAGAGCTATAATGTTCATTTCTTTAAATCCTCTAACCATTTCAATTGCCCCATTGGGTCATATCCACCCTAACTATTTTTCTAGAAGTTTGCAGTGAAAAAAAATATGGAACACTCACTTCATGAGAAAGTAGGAAGGCAGAAAAGTATGAAGGAAGGAAGGAAGAAAAGAAGGGAGGAAGGAAGGAAGGAAGAAAAGAAGGGAGGAAGGAAGGAAGGAAGGAAGGAAGAAAAGAAGGAAGGAAGGAAGAAAAGAAGGAAGGAAGGAAAGTGTTGGTAAGAAGTTGGGCTTAGTTGATGTAAAATGCTTTGTAAGTATAAGATTTTTGGCCCAAGGACAGGGAGTATCCTCCCCCACTAAGGGGGCCTGTCTCTGGGCACAGGCAGACTGAGTTCAGTTCGATGAGATCTTAACCCAAAAGAGAGGATCAGGATTTTTTTGCACTCTCTGTATCAGTATACCCCCACCTACAGAGAGGAACTATGCAGAAAATCTTTAAATGAAGCTTAGAAATGGCTCACGTCTAGGATCTCCTCAAAAGGGATTAATAGGATCCCTTCTAGTAAAGGCACTCAAAGTGCAGAGTCAACTGGATATAACAATACAGCATAGCTATTTGTTTCCTTTATCATAAAAGAAATGTTTAAAATACCAAAAAAAAAATCTTACAAGTGAGTATTGACAAATACTTAAAATATGAAACAGTACTCCATAACTCTTACTATACTGACTGCCAGCTAACCCTCAGACTCTGATGGGGACAGCCTAGGACCCTGAACCCAACAGCCTTGCAAATAGCAACTCCTCAAGCCCAGTGCTCTCAGTCATCGTTCTGTGAAGCAAACCCTGTGAAGACACAGCCTTAAGGTTCCTTAGGTGCTAAAATCACAGCAACCGAGGACCCAGAAAGTTTTTGCTGCCAAAGTCCTTCCCTGTCAAATGGTTCAGTATCAGAAACTGGTGTTACTTTATCTGTGGAAATGACATTAAGGAAGAAATGTTATCTTCTGCTTTGCTGCTACACCTGAAAGACCATGGACTTTTTCATCTGACTTGCACTTGAAACTGTCTGTATGTGTTGTTGCCCATTAGAATGTGAGCTCCTTGAGAGCAGGGACTGTCCTACTTCTCTATTTGTACCCCCAAGTGCTTGCACAGAAATTCTTTACACATAATAAGCACTTAATAAAAGCTTCACTCGTTCGTTCATTCATTCATTCATTCATTCATTCTATTCTTCTGGAAGATTTACATTTTAAACATTAAAACATAATATACTTTGTGGAACTTCTGAACAGAGAGAGAGAAAGAGGGACAGAGAGAGAGAGAGAGAGAGAGAGAGAGAGAGAGAGAGAGAGAGAGAGAGAGAGAGAGAGAGAGAGATCATTTATTGCTATGTGACAGGCACTGTGGTAAGTGTTGGGGATAGAAATACAAGCAAATAAGACCATCTCTATCCTCAGGTGCTTACATTCTAATATGGGAAGACAACAATAAAGGGAAGAAGGGAGTTGGGGAGGATGCCTGCATGGAGTCAAAGCTGTTGGCAAGGAAATGAAGCAATCTGGAGAGTGAAGAGTGGAGCCAGGAGTGAAATGAGCATGGCTTGGGTACCTCATGAAATGGTGGTCCAGGTCAGCGATCCACTAATCAGCAGAGACGACCTCAGGGTAGAGCCATATCAATGGTGGTCAAGGCTGCTGGTGAAGAGGTGAGAGAAGTCCAGAGAGGGCATTGAGTCAAGAGTGAACAGACAGGTCACTTTCATGTCAGATCTGCAGTCTGAGTAACTCATTCAAGATCTATCTCTCCTGATAAACTTTATCTAGTTTTGGGCTTCCTAGCCCTTTCATCCATAGTGTCTTCCAAGTGGTTATCATTTTTTCCTCTGACCTTGAGAGATCAGAAGCTAGTTGCTCAGCACACCTTCTGATCTCCCAAACCATGAGGTTGACATCAAGGCTAGAAATATCCATCTCAAGATCAACGTTTAGTCATAGAAACATAGGGCAGAAGGGGCAGCCATGGCCTTAAGATTCAGTCTTAGGCTCACCTAGACAAGCATGTCTTCTAGTCACCATGCGCAAACAACCACCATATCTGCTGGGGTGCAGCGAGTAGGAAAGAGAGACTTTGACCCCTCTCCCCTTTACCGGAAGTCTGAGAAAAAGCTTGAAGAGACCCAATACCCTGAACAGACAGGAAGAGAGTGATAGCATTGGGTTAATCCTTTTAAACATTATTGTGTGGGTAGCACCTCCTGGCAAGGTGACCAATACTCTTCCTACCTCCCACCCCTCCCCTCATGGAGAACAGAGGACCAATTAGGAGCCTCTGGCCATGTATGCCCTTCAGCAATAAGCCAGAATAAGCTAGGCCAAGAGAACAGTCCAGGATGTAAACTCAGCTCTTTGCTGGCTGCAATACAAACCCTTGCCACACTGGCACTGTTTAAAGATGAATTGCTGTTTGTTGTCATCATTACTGCTTTTATCATTGGTCCTCACCTATGATTTGATTGATGTGGGGAAATCACATTATGGAAACTTCCTGCACCAATGCAGATCTCTGCTGGAGACTTGTCTGGGACACCAAGAGGTCAAGCAACTTTCCTGTGGTCACATAGCCAGGATTTTTCAGATGCAGGATCTGAACCTGGGTATTACAGACTCCAAGGTCATACTATATATGCCACATATGTACAAGGGCCATACTGTAAGTCTATCATAAGTATGCCATATTGCCTTTCAGGAGAACTGGCAAAACAAAGAGAAAGTATCTATTAGAAAATTTAACTCTTGTCTTCACCATCAATGTCTTATTTTTAATGTCTTATTTTAATTGAGTATTTCAAGTTTCATCTACTAGCTACAGACATACTTCATTTTTACAAAAATGATTACCTTTAAAATGTGTGCTTATGGTGATGTCAAGACACTAAAAATACAATTCCAGTCTCAGGTCTCCATCTATCTTGGACATAGGGAATCTCTGGGGAAGTAGATGAATGGTTTGTCCTCCGAATTAAAGCACTAGTAGTTAACCTACAGATGCAGGCATTTTTAGCTTGTACAAATGGAAGATGAAGTTAAAAAAAGAGATTCCTGGAAATGATGAATAAGTTATAGGAAACTCCAGAGAGGAAAAAAGTTCTATTATTTTAAAGGGTGGGACTGATGGATAGTGTGGGAAAATGCGAAATTTCACATTAAGAAAACACAATGTTTCCTTCTTCAGGAATTTTAATTCTGACATCAAAATCATAACAATCGTATAATGGGAATAGTACTAGACTATGAGACTTAGGTCCTAGCCCCTGTTCTGTCACTTGTGTGACCTTAGGCAATGCACTACTCTAGACCTCTATTTCCTTATCTGTAGAAAGAAAGAGTTGGACCTCATAAACTCAAAAGTCTCCTCAAGGTTAAAAAAAAAATCCTATGATTCTTTAAGTCTGATTTATCTTATGAGCTTTGAAATATTCTTCATCATGTATTACCTTGGGCAAATCCACTCAACCTCCTAAGCCTGAGTTTCCTCATCTGCAAAAAGGAGCTTCTGGAGTCCCTTCCAGCTCTGGAGGTCTGTGATTACTTCTATGGCTTACCTTCAAAACAAACCTTTAAAGAAAACTTTCTGCTAGAAATATTTATGTGCATTTTACTGAAGGGATTAATCTTTTCAGCAATGAAAAAAATAATAAATTCACAGCCAAACTCTAGGAAAAATAAAAACATTTGCTTTTGTTGCCCCCATCACCTCATACTGCCACACCACCTGGAACATGCCTGATCTAGAAAAGTAGGTGGGTTCAAGCCTTATTAGTACTTGGATGGGAGACCGCCTGGGAATACTAAATGCTGGAGGCTTTATTCTTGAAAGGTAGAATGGTGTAGTAAATAGAAAACTGGATTGGGATTCAGGAAGACCAGGACTGAAATCTCATTTCTGACACTTACTAGCATCAGAAGCAGTATAGTGGAAAGAACACTGGACCCAAAGTCAGGAAAACCTAGATACTAGATACTAGATACTACTGGCTGTGTGATTCTGAGTAAGTCACTTAACCTCCACCTGCCCCAATTTACTCCTTTGTACAATGAAGATAATAATAATGCCTACCTTATAAGGTTGTGAGAATCAAATGAAATTCTATATAAATGTTAGCACTATCTTTAAAGTCATTTAGCCTTTCTAAGCCTCAGTCCCTTATCTGTAAAATGCTAGTCTATTCCAGTGCTAAATCTATAATCCTGTGATATTCCAATCCCTTTGTGACCCATTGATACTGACCTCCAACTGATCACTTGATCAAAATTGCTCCAAACTTCCTAATAATCTCTTAAATGAAATTTCCAGAAATATATTTTTCTCAGTCTCCATTGTCTGTCTCAGTCTCTGCAGCTTTCGACACTATTAATCATTTCTCCTTCAATGCTTCTGTCACTTATCTTGCTTGGTTCTTCCCCTACCTATCTGACCACTCCTGAATCTTTTTTTGCAAGATCCTTATTCATCTCCTGCTAACCAAGCCTTGGTATCTCCCAAAGCTCTCTTTCTGGACCCTCTAGGTGATTTCATCAGCTCCCATTAATTCAGGTATTACTTTTATGAATATAACTTCCAAATCTATATATCCAACCTACATCTGTTTCCTTGACTCTAGCCACAAATTATCAACCATCAGCTGGACATCTCCATCTAGATGTCCCATAGATTCTCAAAGAAAGGATAGGATTTCTGCTTTGGGTGGTTGTGATTATGAAAAGAAATGATGGAGATTAAGTATAGCAGTTCAACTTTGTTGCCAAAGAAAATCTGGAAAAGATAAAATGAAAGTGGCCATTAGAAAGTTGAAGGCCAAAATACATCTGAAGACAGGATAAAAAAAAAAATACCTAGCTACTCCTGATGAGTTCAAGTGACTGGGCTCAGATAAACTATATCCTAGGGTATTAGGGGAACTTGTGATTACTGATTGCTATTGATCTTTGCCAAACAGTGAAGAATTGGATAAGGGCATTCCAGGATTAGAGAAGGGCAAATACTGTATCTACTTTTTTTTTTTAAAGAATGGATTCTGAGGGACAAAGGCTGGTGAGCTTGACTTTGGTTCCTATAAAAATTCTAGCATGTCCCATTAAAAGGGTCATTATTGAAGATCTCTAAAAGGAAGCAGTGAGCAGAGAATCAGCACGGCTTCTTTAGGAATAGGTTATAACCTATTTAATTTCTTAGAGTTAATAGAGTGACAGATCATGGGAACGCTGAAGGTATAGTTTTACTAGATTTTTGCAACGCATTTGACAAAGTCTGTAATGCTGTTTTTATGAAAAAGATGGAGAGAGGTGAGCTAGAAAATAGTGTAATTAGTTGTATTCAGAAGAGGTTGAATGGTTAGACAGGCACACTAATACAATGTTGGTGGACCTCTCAAATGGTCTGCCCTTCTGGATATAAGTTTTGAATTATATAATTAAAGGGATCTATTTATATTCTTTGGCCAAGCAATCCCACTGCTGGATATATACCCAAAAGATATCAAGGACAGATTGAAACATAATATATATATATATATATCTCAAAATATTCAGAGAAGTTTTTCTGTTAGCAAAGGACTAGAAACAAAGTGGGTGCATCTAAGTTGGGAAATGGCTGAATAAACTCTGACATATGAATATAATACAATATTGTTGAGCAGCAAGAAATGATGAATTTGAAGAATTCAGAGGAAGTTTACAAGGTTTGTGTGAGCTGACACAGAATGCAATAAACAGGACCAAATTAAAAATATGCACAACAGTGGTATTGCTGGGTCAAAAGGTTATATAACTCTTTGGGCATAATTCCAGATTGCTCCCCAAAATCACTTCACAATTCCACCAACAATGGATTAGTGTCCCAATTTATCCATATTCTCTCCAACATTTGTCACTCTCTCTTTTTATCATTTTAGCCAATATGATAGGTGTAAAATGATATCTCAAGGTTGTTTTAATTTGCATTTCTCTAATCAACAATGATTTAGAAACATTTTTTCACATGACTGTAAATTGTTTTGATTTATCCATTGGAAAACTACCTTTTCATATCCTTTGACCACTTATCAATTGGTGAATGATTCATATTCTTAGAGATTTGATGAAATTCTTCATACTTTTTAGATATGAGACTTTATCTGATAAACTGTCTATAAAAAAAATTACCCAGTTTTCTGCTTTCCTTCTGATCTGGGCCACATTTGTTTTATCTGTACAAAGACTTCTTAATATAATCAAAATTATCCTTTTTACATCTAACTTTGCTGCCTCTTATTTATTCACAAATAAACCTATCCATAAGACTGATAAGTAATATGTTCTGTCTTCTTTTATTTTTCTTATAAAATCTCTCTTTATATCTGGGTCATGTAGCCATTTTGACCTTATCTTGGCAAATGGTGTAAGATATTGTTATGTGCCTATTTTTTGCCACATTGCTTTCCAGTTTTCCCAGCAATTTTTACCAAATGAATTCTTGTCCCAAAGTCTTAAGTTTTATGCTTGTTAAATACAAGGTTATTATGTTTATCTGCTGCTTTAAAGTGTATGTCTCCTCTATTCCATTGATATGCCTTTCTATTTCTTAGCCAGTACCAGATAGTTTTGATAATTACTACCCTATAATATAGTTTAAGATATGGTACTGTGAAACCTCCTTTCTTTACATTTTTTTTTCATTATTTCCTTTTATATTCTTGACTTTTTTGTTTTTCCAAACGAATTTTGTTATTATTTTTCTTAATCTGTAAAAAATGGTAATTTAATTGGGATGGCATTGAATATATAAATTAGTTTGGGTAAAATTATCATTTTTATCATATTGGCCCTGCCTACCCATGAACAATTAATATTTCTTGGTCTGCTTCCAAAGATAATTAGGGGAAAAGAAAAAGAACCTATATGTTTTAAAATGTTTATAGCAGCTGTCTTTGTAGTGGCAAAGAACTGGAAATTGCAGAGATTAGGGAATGGCTGAATAAGTTGTGATATATGATTATTATGGAATATTACTGTGCTGTAAGAAATACTGACCTCAATGATTCTGGAAAGATTTTCACGAAATAATGAAACATAAAATGAGCAGAACCAAGAAAACATTGTATATAGTCACAGCAATATTGTTTTAATAATGACTGAGAGAATGTTATTTTTGATTATTATAAATACCCAAATTAACTATAAAGAACATATGAAGAAAGACACTATCTGCATCCAAAGAAAAAAACCTGACAAAGAGAAGTATATACAGAGCAATTTTGCACACATACATACATACGTGTGTATATTTGTATATATGTATGCATATCTGTGTGTATTTGTGTCTAATTGTAGCCATCCCTAGGGCAGGGAAGGAAGGGAAAAAAAGGAATTTATGTGGTAATTTTATTGTATATTTGAAAGGGATAGCAAGTTGTGCATATTAGACTTGCAGTTTCATGTGCAATTATAATTCTTTATTGCACTATGTTATGGAAATGCTTGTTTTATTCCATAAAGTATGTATATAAATATATATGTATGCATATATAAGCACAACACAAATGGTAAAATAACGATAATAATCACCAAAAGCAGTTTAAATCTGTATAACTTAAATAGTAATGGTCCCAGAGAACAGATAATGAAATATACCTCCCTCTTCTTGGCAAATAACTGGGGGAGTAGTAGAGCAGAATGTTGTATTCAGTATCAGACATAATTACTGTAGCTCCTTTTCCCCCCTTAATTGTTCCTCTTTGCTTAAGGACAGGGTCAGTTTGGAAGAGGACAGTAAGTAATCCTAGAAATGGTGATGGAAAGACAGAAGACATCACTAAAATATGTTTAAATAACAAAACAATGCCCCTCTCCCCCCAGAGCCATAGTTGTAAAAAATATCACGTACTCTCATTTTCTCCTATTTTTTTTTTTTTAGGATGTGACCTCTTGATCAGGTTTCATAACTACTTGAAGTTTATTGTATACTATGGTATAAAATGCTGTTCTAAGTCTAATATCTTGCTAAACTAATTCCTAGTTACATGAGCAATTACTTTCAAAGAAGTTTATGTTCTTAGGCTTATGAAATTCTGAGCTATTTTTTTCAATTGTTTCTGGTTCTTTCTCATTTAGTTTGTTAAAGTGGTTTTTAACTAATATCAAAACTTTCAATGCTTGCTGCTTTATAATATAGTTTCGTATCTGATATACTTCATTCTTGCTTCTCTCTCTGCCACCTCTCCCCATCTCTGCTTTAAAACTCAACATTGTGTTCTTCCAAATGAATTATTATTATTTTGTCTAGTTTTATAAAGTATCCCTCAGTAGTTTGATTAATATAGCACTCAATCTATAAATTAATTTAGGTAGTACCTAAATTTCTTATTATATTGGTATGACCCAACCATGATCACTGAGTATCTTTATAGTTATTTAATTCTTCCTTTATTTCACCAAAGCATTTTGAAATAATTGTATAAAACTGAGCCTTCAGATTCTTCCAGGAAAAAAAATTGTTATATGTCCTGATTACAAGCAAAAAGATTAACTATTACTCTGGTCTCAGGTTCTAACTTCATTTATTGTAATAGTATAGCATTTATCTATTCACACTATCTAAATCTTTATTTTGCTTAATAAAAGGCTGTTAGTTTAATAATTTGTCTCAAAAATGGGACAAAGGCAGTGGAGCTGGTGGGTATTGATAGGGTTTGAAAGACCTTGATTCAACTACTCCCTTTGACACTTTCTAGCTATGTGACCACAGGAAAGTCACTGCATCATTGTTAGCTTCATTTTCTCATCTCAAAAATGTGAAAAATTATGCCAATTTTATTTACGTCAGTGGACTTGTTTAAAACTTAAGTGCAAGACTGCATATAAAGTATTCTGCAAACTTTGAAGTGTTATATAAATATCAGCAGTTAATATTATGTAATGTAATTTGAGTGACTACAATTTCATGAGGTTTCAGCAGTTAGTATTGTGTCTGGTACATAGCAGATGCTTAATAAATGTTTACTGACTGATTTTTAAGGTAGGATCAGGGAGAATGGGCTTGAAATCCTTGATTTTAAAATACTAAGAAACAGCAAAAGTCAAAGAAAATCATCATAAAGAACAGACTAAGCAGTATTTCTGAGGTCTGCTAGATCTTGGCACCAGTGAATTCATAGAAAATAAGTTAAAAATTTCCTGGAAACAAAAAATGGACAGTACACTTTCAGTTATTTATTTGTTGTCCTTTAAGGCAAGAGTAACCTGTTTTTCAGCCAACTAGGTGGTGCAGTGAATAGAAGGTTGAACTTGGAGTCAAGAAGTCCTGAGTTCAAATCTGTCCTCTGACACTAGCTATGTAATCTTGGGCAAGTCACTTAGCCTCACCCTGTCTCATTTTCCTCATCTATAAAATGGGAGCAATAATAGCACCTAACTCCTAGGATTGTTGTAAGGATCAAATGAGATAAAACCTATAAATGCAAACCTTCAGGTGCTATATGAATACTAGTGATGATGATGATGATGATGATGATGATGATGATGATGATGATGACATAAAAACCTATTTCCTATTGTACTACCTGTTTCACTAGTAATTCTTAGAGGCCTTAAAAGGCAAAAAACTAAATTATTTCGGATTGCATTTATTTCTCTGAATCACTCCCTTTTTCTAAAAAGAGGGAGGAGAAAGATACAGTAGTTAAAATTAGCTGCCTTTTCATAATGTACTATGTGGCATTAATTAGCAATTTTTAAAATATGAGCAGTTGGTTTTAGAGGGGTGATAATGTAATTGCAACATAATTCTGACCTCAATAATGAATTCCGATGTTAATGTAAGACTGACACAGAGCTGTTAGCTCTGCAATATAGATTTTCAGTTTCAGCAGTAAAGAGATTTATTCACCTGAAAACTGACTCTGCAATTTCAGTAGCCTGCCAATTGGCGGCAGTAATGATTGTGTGGTACTGATAAATTAATTGGTGGGGAGGGAGGTGGATGTTTAAAAGATTATTGTGCTTTACCAGACCATTTTAAGATATAATTAGATATCACTTTAACTTATGTAATATAAATGACCACCAGACAAAAACATGATCCACAAGCCTTATAAGGTTTATAAGGCTTAGACTCTACCCCTAGATCCATCATCTTATCTGTGAGCTTTCTTATAAAGAAGTAGGTGTCTATGTCACTTTCCTACCATATCCACACCATACCTTGCCCCTTCTCTTTTCCAAGGTATTGTCTTCTTCCATTACAAAACAAAACAAAACAAACTTTAAGCACTGGGACTACATTGAATGCTTTTATTTGTATTCCCAGAACCAAGCACTGTGCTTGGAATATAATAAGTACATAATTAATGCTCTATCTAGGAAGGAAACAAGCATTTATTAAATACCTACTACGTGCCAAGCAGCATGCTAAATGCTTTACTATCATTATCTCATTTGATCTTCACAACAACCCTGGGAAGTAAGTATTATTATCATCCCGACTTTACAGATGAAGAAACTCAGGCAGACAAAGGTTATGTGACTTGGCCAAGGTCATGTCTAGTAAGTGTCAGAGGCTGGATCTGACCTGAAGACTCAGGTCTTCCTGACTTCAGGACTTTATCCACTATGCCACCTAACTTCCTCTAGGCAGCTATCCAGTTGTCTCTGTGTGTGTGTGTGTGTGTGTGTGTGTGTGTGTGTGTGTATGCATGTGTGCATTACATATATAAAATATATAATACACACATACATGTATGTATACACACATATGTATGTATACATACATAAATGTATGTACACATATATGTGTGTGTGTCAAAAATTAGAAATGCTCTAATATGAAAGTACATCCTTCCACATCAAATTCTCCCTCTTCCTATTCTTAAATTTCTTCCTTTTTGAAGTCAGTTTTTAAAAAAAGACTTTCTCTTTTCACCTACTCAATTTTATTTGCCACATTCTTTCCATTGACTTGACACTCAGCTCTGGCTCTGACTTACTTCTGTTTAAGGAATCATCACACTCGCTGTACTAGGTAGTTGAGAAGACAGTTTTCCTCTCGAGCCAGCTAAATTCTGCCTCTCTGCAGCGGTTTTTTTTCTTCTCTAGCTCTTCCTCTAGGGACAGTTTCCAGAACTTATTCAAATTCAACTTGGCTTCTCAATCCCAAAGGAAAAGGTCAAGAGGAAAGTCAGAAAGAACAGGCTATTAGTCTGTATACAATAGTTCGCTAATTGAAGAAAGCTGCTTCTGGGAAGAACCCTGGCTCCACAGTCAGGAGACTTGGGTTCAGCTACTGGCTCTGATGCTTACTACCTGTGTAACAAGGTCAAGTCACTTAACCGGCCCTGTTTTCTCATCTGTAAAATGTGAATGTATGTGTGTGAAGGTGTGGGGGAAAGGGAAGAGGCTGGCCTCTTGGGTCCCTCCTGGCTCTCCATCTACGATCCGTAAACAAAGGGAAATTTTTAAAGAGATAAAGCTAAGTTTAGAATAAAGTCAAACTAGAACAACACTTTGCATAGTTTAATTACAAAGGTAAACTCTATGAAAAAGTCGATTGCTTCTCCCAAGTTTTACCCAGTGTGGGGACAGTCCTCTATATTCTTGACCCTAATTTTAAGGAGCGCATAGGTATCTACATGTAGATAATTTGTCTGCTTAGAAACACATGGTAGACATTATAAACACAAATATAAGCCAAAATTGTTCAATGTTACAGAGTTAGAGAATCTTTGTAAAATAATTGGAACCAAGTTGGCAGAGTTTTACTCAAATTGTGGTGAGAATGATATCATGCTTAAAGAATAGAAAAGATGATGAAAATTATTCCAGGAATAAAAAGACTAGGTTGTTAGAGATTGGGTATAATCACAAGACAACAAAATATGAATAAGCACTAAATTTTTCATTAAAAGAAAAAGCCTTATGAGTCAGGCTTCCATTCCTACTTACTAGAACTTTCACAAGTTAACAAGATAAGTTATTAATTTTTCAAATGTGAATTGAAGAAATGTAATACCATTTTACTTCTCTACATGGAGGAAAGAACTGTCAGATCCTGAGCAGTATAAAATAGGAATTATTTTGGGGATAATTCAGTGACTCTTCTCTGGTTCATCCTGAGACGGAAACTATGAAGGAGAAAATTGAGTTAAATAACATTAATCAATTCAATTGGCTAAGACAAATATTTCTTAAGCCCCACTATTCTCTCTCTCCTGTACTCTTATTGCCTGTACACTCATTGAACATCTATATACTGCCTTATATTGTGCATTTGCTTTTTATGAGTCTTATTTCCTCAGCTAGACTGGAGGCTCCCAAAGGGCAAGGGAAAAGTGTTTCATACTTCAAAGTACTCCTCCTAGCCTTTGGTCCAAAGCCCTCCAAGCAGTTCATAAGATCAGAATCTGAAAAGGACCTTAGGGACCATCAAATTCGATTTTTATTTTTTAGATGAAGAATCAGGGGCCTAAATTGATGAAATGTTATGTCTTGACCAAAGATACCCAGGTAGTAAAGAGTGGTTAGGAACTGACTTTCGTCCTTCAGTCTTCTGACTCTATTGCCAGACCTCTTCCCACTAGAATGCAGCAAAGTAATTAATTGATTGCAAGAGATGGTACTGGGCATTGGGAACATAAAAAAAAAGAACATGGAGAAAGAGTTCCTATCTTCAGGGCTTGCCATATAAATAAGACTTGAGAATTTATGAAATAAGGGAGAAGAATCCTGGGAGAAATGTAGATAATGAAAAAGCAAAAGCTATCAAAAATGTTATTTTAAAAAAGAAAACATATGAAAGAATCAGTGAAAACTATATCATATAGGAAGTGCTACCTAAATGCTTATTAATTAATTATATACTTTAACATACATATTTATAATATATAAATGGAAAATGTACAAGTTCAACAAACATTTATTAATGTGTATGACATTGAACTGGGAGTTGGGAATGAAGATTAAGTAAAACATAATTCCTGTTCCTGATGACTTTATAATAATAAGTAGCATTTATATAGTGCTTTCAGATTTGTAAAGCTCTTTACAAATGATCTCATTTGATTTTAATAATTTACGATTATCTCATTTGCTCCTCTTAACAACCTTGGAAATCAGTGCTGTGATTATACCCATTTTATCAATGAGGAAACTGAGGCTGACAAAGGTAAAGTGACTTGCCCAATATCACACAGCCAATAAACATCTGAAGCAGCATTTGACCTCATCTTCTTGACTCCTAGTTGTTGTTGTTTGTCTTTCATTCTCAAAGAGAACCATGCTCCACCTAGTCGCCTATATAATGAGGAAAATTAGACGTGTGCATTAACACCTATGATACCAATGAAAATACTATGAGTAAAAAAGATCAAATAAAATGTTATGAGGAATTTGCCCAAGAGAGATCTCTTCACACTGGAGAATAGTGGAGAGAAGGAGAGGAATCAAGAGATCCCCCAGAAGAAAATGGGGCAGGATCCACAACTTAAAGAAAGGGGAACATTTTCGTGGGTGAAGAACAGGAGTGACACGAGCGAACAGCAGAGAAGGGGAACCCAGGAGCAGAGCCACAGAGAGGAGAGAAGAAAGAAAATGGAGGTTGAAAAGGGTCCCAGTTTGGTTGAAGCCTTGGATAGTTTAGGGAAAAAAAAAGACATGGTATGAGATTAAGCTAGAGACTCTGGAGGACGTACAGATGACCTCATGAGATCTTTGTAAAGGGCTTAGCACAGTGCCTGGTGCCCGAGTTCAAATGCTTAATAAATGCTAATTCTCTTCCCGCCTATGCTGTAGAGCTTGCATCTTCATTTTAGGCAATGGGACTCTAACAAAGGTTTTTCAGTTGAAGAGTACCATGATCAGAAGGGTGGTTCTTGAATGAGAAGATTTGGGTTAAAATCCTGACTTTGGAACTTGCTCGGGCAGCTAGGTGGAGGAATGGACACAGTAATAGTCTTGGCGTCAGAAAGAGTTGGGTCCAAATCTTCTCTCAGATACTTACTAGCTGTAAAATCCTGGGCAAGTTTTTTTAGCCTCAGTCTCCTCATCTGTAAATTGGAAATAATAATGGCACCTACCTTACTGTATTGTTGTGAGGATCAAATTAGATAATATGTGTAAAGTGCTTTGCAAACCTTAATATTTGGGCATTAGCTCATAAGGACTCCCTGACAGAAAAGAGAACAAAGGTACCACTAAGTTTATTTATGGGATGAATTTTTGACTGAACTCTTCACTCTCCATTCCATCTCTAGACTCCAAATCAGGCAATATATTTAATAATCCAGAATTTTTTGTTCTTTATATGTTGGGGCATCCTGCCTCTATGAGATGGGCCATCAGGCACTTAGTAGGAGGCCTTAACATAATAATGTTTTAAATCCTTATATCTCTCAATTATTTGTTCATGGAGTAAATCTAACTTTTGTGGCTCCATTTCCCTGATAGAAAACATTGTCTGCCAGGTGCTTGCTATCTGTATATGAGGAAGAGCTTCTGAAGCAGCTGTTCTTAAATTTTGTTTCACAGCATGGCATGGTGGATAGAAGAATAACAGGCCTGAAATCAGGAAGACTCAACTTCTTGAGTTTAAATTCAGCCTCGGACACTTACTAGCTGTGTGATCCTGAGCAAGTCACTTAACTCTGTTTGCCTCAGTGTCCTCATCTGTAAAAAGAGCTGGAGAAGGTAATGGCAAACCACTCACTTGCCAAGACAACCCCAAAAGTGGTCACAAAGATTTGGACGTGCCTGAAAAACAAAAAACTTTTATTATTACTACCTATGGTTGGAATGCTCTCTTTCCTCATATCCTACTGACTTCTCTGGCTTCTTATGGGGAAACGTTTCTTACCCCTTCTTAATTCTACTGCCTTCCCCCTGTTAATTGTTTCACATTTATTCTGTATATAGCTTGTCTTTTATCTATTTGTTTCTATGTTGTCTCCCCCATTAGAATGTGAACTGAAGGGCAAGACCTGATTTTGTGGCCCTTGCACTCAGTCTGGCACATAGTAGGTGCTTAGCCAATGTTTATTGATCGATTGACCTTAGGCAAATTGTTTAGTTTCCATGAGCCTATTTTTTCATCTATAAATATAAAGGGGTTGGATCAGATGGCCGCTGAGGCCCGTTCCTGATCCACAACTTATGATCCTCCAAGTAGTTATGTTGAAGGTGGTTGTGGACAGAGCCTCAGGCACTACACTACATCTTTATTAGGAATCAGTCAGAAGAGAGGGTAGGGTTTTTGGGTTTTTTTTTCTGAGAGCCACATCATACCTGGAGATCAGTCCAGAGGAGGAGCAGGGGGCTGAGTCAGAGTATTAGAAAGGAGTAATTAAGAGACAGAACAGGACATGGAGCCAAAGAATGAAGACATGAAGGAGTCAGTCACAGCAGGAATAAGGATTAGGGGTCTGAACAACCTTTGTTTGTCCAATATTCTGTTGTCTGGGGACTGTCCTTATGCGCTAGACCTGCCTTTGCCCACCAAGGCTTGAGATGAACCTTTGGACCTGTGCTCACTAAGGGAGCCAGGCAGCTGATCTATAGAAAGTGACCAGAGTCTGTGATGTTCTTATCATCTCCATTTCTTTTTTTTTTATAATATTTTATTTTTCCCCAATTACATGTTAAAACAATTGTTTTAAACTTTTTTTAAGTTTTGAGTTCAAAATACTATCCCTCATTCCCTTCCTCCCTCCCGGAGCCATCTCTAGTTATCCTGGTATCTGGCCACCAGACCAGAGAGCTCTGGAGGAAAAAGTGAGGTTGGTGACTTTGCACAGCCCTCCTCACTTAAATCCAATTCACTCACAAGTCATGGCATCACCTTCCTGACATCATGGTCCTCTTTGAGAATGAAGGACAAACAATAACAACCTGTCTGCGATGGTAACAATTGGATATAGTTTACACATTTGCGATCATTATCATCTGCATTTTATAGACAAAAAAAAAACAGTCAGAGAGAAGTGAAGTCATTTGCCAGGGGTCACCCAGCTAATAAGCACCCAAGGCAATAGTTGAAGTCAGCTTGTCAAGACTCCAAGTTTGGAGCTTTTGAGCCCCCAGTTATCTCCCACCTAGCCCTGGGGCCTATGATCCTGTGAAGGATTTTGTGCCAATGATTACACTATTTAACACTCCTTTTTCTACAGCCCAATGCTGCTTCCTTAATAAAGTTTAATACACTTAACACCTAGGAAGAATTGAAATAAAATGTCTCCTTCTAGGTTATCTACTCTAGAGCATTGGCTCATTCTGGAGTAAGAACATCTGAGGTTCAAACCCCACTTCTGACATGTATTAACCTGTGTAACATTGCACAAATCACTTCACTTCCCTGAATCAGTTTCCTTATCTGTTCAATAGGAGGGTTGGACTACATGTCCTCTGAAGTCACTTCCAGTTCTATGATTCTATGCCTCTTCATTGGTTTGTATTAGAAACTGGGAGAACCTCTGAAATATAAATGGAAGGATATTGACTTTTCTTTCAGTTCAATGATTCTTAACCCAGGATCCACAGACCAGGGGTCTGTGAACTTAGATAAGGAAAAAAAATTGCATCTTGATTTTCAAACCTCTAAAATTTAGCATTTTTTTCCATTATGAATTTAGGCAATAGATCATTATTCTGAGAAGGGGCCCATGGACTTCACCTGCTTGCCAGAAAGGGCCATGAAACAAAAACATTCAAGGACAGCTGCCCTAGAAGCCCTTCCTCATAAATAAGCAGCAGGTCCCACATAGACAATGTTTCCTGTTAAGGTAATGAAGCCACAAAAGTTAGATTTACTCCATGAATAAATAATTGAGAGATATAAGGGTTTAAAACATATTATTATGTTAAGGCCTCCTGCTAAGCACCTGATGGCCCATCTCATAGAGGCAAGATGTCCCAATATATAAAGAACAAAAAATTCTGAGTGAGTATTAATCTGTTTACCAAACATATTGCATGCTTTGGAGACCAGAGAATGGAATAGGAGAGTGAAGAGTTGTCAGAAATTCAGCCCATAAACAAACTTAATGGTACCTTTGTTCTCCATTTTGCCATGGACTCCCTTATGAGCTAATGGCCATCTGTTAGGGGAGATGAGCCCTTGGGCTAAGATAAATTTGCAGATAAATATTTCAAAAGATCCAGTTCACACGGTGTGATCAGGCCCCTATGCTCTATAAGAATGAGCCAAATTAATCTGTAATGGTAGCCACAGAGTGAGACATATTCTCTCCCTCCTTATTCCCTCAATCAGTTCCAATGTTCAAAGATTCCAAAGCATAGAAGGAGAAAATGGAAGTAACAGACAAAACCTTGTTTCCCATCGATAACTGCCCTAATACACCTTGGAAGTGAGGAAAATTGGTAAAACTCTACTGACATATCAAATAGGGCCTTTCCGATATAAAAATGGGAAGGTAAAAAACCATCTTTGCTGCTGCCCCTCTGAACACTTGTAGCATCTCTCATATCCAGCTTCCTAAGGCATCAGTCAATTGTGAAGAATTTTATTTTTACATTTACTTTAATTACATGCAATTACATGCAAAGACTGTTTTCAGCATTCATTTTTATAAAATTTTGAGTTCCAAATTTTTCTCCCTACCTCCCTTCTTCCCTCCCTCCCCTCCATAGTTCTTTCTCTGGATGATTAGCATTTTCCATCATGAGACTTTTGGAATTGTCTTGGATCATTGTATTGCTGAGAAGAGCTAAGTCTATCATGGTTAATCATTGCACAATGTTGGTGTTACTATGTGCAATGTTCTTGTGGTTCTGCTCACTTCACTCAGCAGCAGTTCATATAAGTCTTTCCAGGTTTTTTTGAAATCTACCTGTTCATCATTTCTTATATAACAATATTATTCTATTATATTTATATACCACAACTTATTTAGTCATTCTTCAGTTGATGGGCATCCTCCAGTTCCCAATTTCTTGCCACCACAAAAAGAGCTGCTCTAAACATTTTTGTATGTGTAGGTTCTTTTCCCTTTTTTGTGGTCTCCTTGGTATACAGCCCTAGAAGTAGTATTGCTGGATCAAAGGGTATGCACAGTTGTATAGCCCTTTGGGCATAGCTCCCAATTGCTCTCCAGAATGGTTGGATCAGTTCACAACTCCACCAACAATGCATTAGTGTTCCAATTTTCCCACATTGACAAATATCTTTTAGTAAGTTTTGTCTGGGGCCCTTATTTTTCCCTTTCCTAGGGTGAATGCTGATTTACCACGAAAATCATTAATCTATGGAGGAATCTTTCAGTCAACAAGTGTTTATGAAGTGCCTACCATAGGTCAGATCCTGGGCTAAGTGCAAAGAATATAAATACTATCAGAAAGAAAGTCTCTGTCCTCAAGGAGCTTGCATTCTAACTGAGAAAGAAAGCATATAAAAGGAAGCTGGAGCCAGGAGAGGAACGAGGCATGACTGGCCTGTGTACCCTCCTTGAGTGAAAGTTCTAGGGGTAGCCATTCAATCAGAGAGAGAAACCACAGAGATGGAGGGTATTCCTTGTGTGAATTCCAGAGCTGGAACGAGACTTCAGGATGGTGCAGGAAGTCTAAAGGACAGCATAGGGAGAAATAAAGTATTACACTGAACATTTGCTGTTAGATATAAGAAATAATGTCGACAGGAGAAATTGATCTCTTTCCTCCCAAGTTATCCCCTATAGACCCAAAACAGCACTAATTTCAAATCAAAAAGACTCTGAATTTGTTATCTACTTTCTCTTTAGAACTGAACAAGTGGAGGGTTACAATAAGGACCTATGATCACAAGATCACAGATTTTTTTTAAATACTAGGGACCATAGAAGGGCAGCTAGGTGGCACAGTGGATGGAGTGCTGGGCTGGTAGTCAGGGAGACTCATCTTTCTGAGGTCTCAGACACTTACAAGCTTGTTTTTATCTGTTTGGAGTCAATTTGATTAAACAAGTTGGGCTGGCACTGTGGTGCCTTCTTATCTCTAACTTCTTCTACTTTGGAATTAGCATTTATTTTTTATTCTAACCTCGTACCAGATGTGCCAAAAACCTTAACGCAGTTCTGAGTTTTAATAGGTTATAAATTGTATTGGTATTGGTAATCAGTCACTTCCTGTTGGTTTAGGTACTCTGGTTTTTGTTGTTCTGTTTTGTCTTTTTGGTGATTTTCAGTGCTTGCTATGTTTAGTGCCTTCTGTCTCTCTTCTTGAAGAAAGTATTCATGGTACAAAGGATGTTTCTGACCAGTCTACTACTCTTTAGCATATTTAACTTCCTAATTCTGAGCCATATTTTTGGGGTGTTTTTTTTTCATCATACTCCCTTGCACTCACCAATAAGTATATATTTATCACGTGCGTGCTATGTGTCAGGCACAAGATGCTTGGGATTTTTTGGTAGAAATATAAACAGTTTCTCCCTTCAAGTAACTTACCTTCTACCGGGGACAGAAACAACATGTACATCAATGCATAAATACAAAATATATGCAAAAATAAATCCAAAGTAAATAAATTCAAAGTAATTTGGGGAGAGGGCTCTCTAACAACTTTGATGTGGAGAGAGGAGATGACCCTGGGTTCTTAAAAGCTGTATCAGTGGCTCTACCAGGTTCTGAGGACAAGCTTGGGAACAGACGACATGTTGATCATCTGATAACCAGCCTAGCTAAGTGTAGGGATGCTGATTCTCAGAGGATTGACCACCAGGTAATGATTATTTTGGCCGCAACCACTTATGAAGGAAGAAGGGAGGGAAGGAACAATCATTTATTAAGCACCTAGTATGGGCCAGGCCTGTGCTAAGTGCTTTACAAATTATCTCATTTGATATTTACAATAATCTGGGAGGTAAGTGCTGTTATTATCTCCAGTTTTGTTGTTGAGTAGTTTTTCAATTGTGTCTGACTCTTCGGGACCCCATTTAGGGTTTTCTTGGCAAAAATATTGAAGTGGTTTGCCATTTCCTTCTCCAGTTCATTTTACAGATGAGGAAACGGAGACAAGCAGGGTTAAGTGATTTGCGTGCACACAGCTAGTAAGTATCTGAGGATAGATTTAAAAGCAGGAAGATGAGTCTTCTTGACTTCAGGCCCAACACTCTGTTCACTGTGCCATCTAGCTGCCCTCATATCCATTTTACACATGAGGAAACTGAGGTTTAAGGACTTGAGGATGAGGACATAGGTTAAGTGACTTGCCTAGAGTCATACAGCTAGTGGCTGGATTTAAACTCAGATCTTCTTTACTCCAGACCCAACAAACACTCCATGTACTGTGCCATCTGCTAAGTATTGTGGTCTGCTTTTGTAGAAGGTGTGCCCATACCAGGGAAATCACAGACCCTTGAAGTATTGAAGCCAATAGGAAGGTGGCAGAGAGTAGTGGAGGAAATATCTTTAAAACAACTTATTTTTTAAAAAAAAATCTGGAAGGAACATAAACGAAAGCTGAATGGTCCAGGAGAGCAGACTTGGATTACTGGAAAGCACAAAGAAAAACACAAAGGATTTCTTACCTCATCCACTTGCAAAGTGACACCTAGGGTAACATTGCTTGAAAAATACTTGTACCTGTTTGGCACTGTTGAAACTGACATTCCCTATTCAGAGTCTTATTGGCAGTCTTGCTACCAGGGACTTCCAGGTGGGAATGAGAGGTGCAAGCCGGTGTTCCAGCATATTACTTAATAGAAAGAAGTTCTTCAGGGTAGAAGTAGGAACCGAAGTCTTGTTTCCTTGTATAGCCCCTCTCCATGGCACTGGAGCTCTCCTTGGCTCCCCAAATTGTTCTGGTTTGGGCATAAGCTCAAGCTTGGGAGGGGGGATGTCTAGAAAGGTCAGGCTGCATAGTTAAGTTCTCAGAGGCTGAATTCAGTTGATCCCCACCCAGGGGTGTGCTGGTAAATGTTTAACAACTAGCTGGGGGTATGGGTGGGGAATGTATCCATAACCCGTTTTTAAGTTTAATTTGTTTTATTTACATCTTCTCCATCACTTTCTTAAGTCTAGCCAATCAACAAAACAATAAACCAAGCCTTAATTTATAGTGTTTGCTGATTTCTGAGGTATAAATGCTCATGCTGAAAATTTAACAAGCAGCTCTCTCTCTCTCCCCAGCTGATAAGAGCTGGCTCCATCCCACCTGGGCTGCCAACTCATCAAGGTCATCTGCTAGAGAGAAGAAAGATTTATAATTGCATCAGTGAAAGGGATAACATTAGTGAAGACATCAGGGACCTTTAGAGATTCTAAAGATAATAAGGGCTATAAAACCTGAGACAGAGCCTCCACAGACCTACCAATCCTGACCAAAGGGCCAGGCATGCTACAACTTGATTAAATTAATAATGCAGTGGAACTTAGTCACAGAGCTATTCCAGTTAGGAGAAAATCAGAGTGACCTAGAAAACAAAATGAAACAATATGTGGCATTGTCGGAGAAACCAGAGCACATAAAAAAAATTGGGGGATTGTAAAATGAAGTCAGTTGCCACCTCGTAGGCTTGGCTTGTTTTCCATCTAACGTTTTGAACTCTTTGGTAACAGAGGCTCTGGAGTTGAAAGGCATCTTAGAGGTCACCTCTTTCATTCCCCTCATGTTGAAGATAAGACTTGCAGTGACTTGCTTAAAGTCATACAAGCAGGAGGCAGCAAAGCTGGAATTTTAATCCAGGTCTGCTGACTCCGAATCCTTTCTGCTATCCAAAGCCACCTTTCTTTATGTGTGACTGTATCAAGTTTTAGTTCTAATACGGTCCATCAGTTAGAAACAAAGCATCACCAGGAGAGCCCAAAAAGAGTGCTAGTAAGCTACAGCAGCAAACATGATCAAAAGGGCTAAAACCAACATTAGCTAGCATTTATTTAGCACTTCGAGGTTTAGGAAGCACTTTAGAAATATTATCTCATTCGATCCTCACAACCCTAGGAGGTAGGTGCTATGATTACCCGCATTTTGCAGATAAGGAAACGGAGGCTGACAGAAATTAAGTGACTTGCCTAGCTTCACATAGCAAATGAATGCTTAGTGTTTAGTTACATGTCTATATCTATACTTCATAACTAACTATATAGTTATGAAGTTATTAATATAATATAAAGTTATAGTTATAAAGTATTAATAGCATGTAATCTATGCTTTGGACAGTTAGGCGGTTCAATGGATAGAGCACTGGCTTAGAATCTGGAAAGCTTGTATTTATGACTTAAAATTCAACCTCAGATGCTTACTAGCTGTGTGACCCTGGGTATGTCACTTCACCCTGTTTGCCTCAGTTTCCTCATCTGTAAAATGAACTGAAGAAGGAAATGGCAAACCACTCTAGTGTCTTTGCCAAGAAAACCCCAAATGGGGGTCACAAAGAGTTGGACACAGCTGAAGAAACAACTGAACAGCAATCTGTGCTTGAAAATAAATAATAATCATATGATAACAGTAACCATAATAATTTCTTTCTAGTACATTTTTACATAATAAAAGCATTTCAAAGACATACCAAAAAACCACAATAGCATAGATAGGGGGCCAAGTATGTGTACATACATGTCAATTCGTGAAATGTTGTAATTCATCCTCGAACTTCTGCTTTGTGGGATAAATCAAAGGTGATTTATGAGAAACATTTAAGCCCCTCAGTAGAGACTGACTAAACCATTTCCACTGCCAGCCCCTTCCCCAGTTCTTCCTTCTTTCCATTCTCCCTTTGATCTTTGCCTCACTTTATCTCTTATCTCTTCTGAATCACCTTCCAAATACTGAAGATTGGGGCTGGCTTCTTCTGTTCCAGCTGATTCCACTGCCAAGAACTGATTAGTGACAGGAAAAGTGGGGGAGAGGAGGACTTGTGGGAGGAGAAGAGGAAGGAAGCTAGTCCCTTGAGAGCCCAGTTATGATGCTTTCTTCTGCCTCCATCTTCCTTCCTTCCTTCCACCCCAAGCCTGTTTTTTGTTTTGTTTTGTTTTATTATTATTTTTTTAATCATGATACAAAGATTTGGCAGTGAATATAACAATGAAAGTGAAAAGTGGGTGGAAAGCATAGGAAGATGGGTCCCCAAAGGACCATTTATGAGTAGAGTGACTTCTAAAGTCTCTATGGTAGAGAGCAGGGGCTCAACCCAGCCCCAGACTGGGGAGTAGGAATATATAATAAATGCCGTAATGATAATAGGTGCCATTTGTATGCTTCAAGGTTAACAAAACATTTTACATGTATTATCTCCTCAGTGGATCCTCACAACGTTGTGAGATAGTGAGTGGGTGGGGAAAAGGTACAGAGACAATTACCAAGCCTAGTCATTGCCTCCTCCACCTGCTGAGAAGCATTCCTGGATCTTTCATTTCCAGATGAAGACATCAAAGGCCTGGAAAGGGCTTTGTTGGCCACTTTTACATCTGGGTGGGGAAACTGAGGCCCAGAAACTTTAGATGACTATTTGTTCAAACTCATGCAGGTAGTAAGGGCCAGAGCCAGGATTCAGTCCCATCATACCCCACTGCCTCAGAAAAGGAGTCTAGTTCAGGGCTCTTGTGTGTATGTGCATGTGTACAAGGAGTCTATTTCGTCTATTCTCAAGGGCATAGGAATGGACCGGCAAGAGGCATACGCTTTTCCTATATGACTTCCAATCCTGAGAACTGAGTCAAGGTTGACTCTTGGATTCTCTTAGCTCAGGGGTTCTTTATTTTTGTATACTGGACCCCTTAGGCAGTCTGGTGAAGCCTATGGACCCTTTTTCAGGATAATGTTTTTAAATGTATTTTAAAAAGTACACAGGATTACAAAGGAAATCAATTCTTTCAAAATATTAAAAACAAAAAACAAGTTCAGAGATCCCAGATTAAGAACCCTTAAGGGATTTGCCCAGGTGGGTTGGGGATTGGGAAGAATCTTTACCTGAATTTGGTGGCTTATTCCAGTAGAACAGCTGCTAGATTTTACAGTATTGGTGTTAGGTAGAACCCACCCTGTCACCAAGAAATCCTTAGGCCTGAAGACGGACCTTGTACTCCTAGCAGAGCCACTTTCAGTAAGAGGGAACCCACAGGCATCCCTAACATGATTAATCTGACCAGTCGAGTCTCTGAAATATGGTTCTGGACAACTATTCACAACTATTCAGGCCAGTCTTGGTCAATACAAAGAAATCATCAGCTAGAGCCAGGGCCTGAATTAGGCGTTTAGCCTAAATTGTCTCACTGGGTTCTCTCACTGGTCTGCTGGCTTTGGCTTTCAGAAAGCAGCATTGTTTTCTTGAATAGTGGGTTGTTGAGTTGTTTTTTTTAAACACAACATCCTAAACTTTTCTTCATTTTTTTCAATATTGTTTAGTTTTTTAAAAAATTCAAATTGCATCTGTGTTTCATGGTTTCAAAGTAAAAGGATAAAGAAATGATTCATAATATTCAATGAACACATAGCAGTCATGTAAAAAATATACAAAAACCTTCCCAAAATATTTTTATTTCCCCAATTCAAAGGGCTTAAGACAAAGTGATAGCTAATGAATCCAGATATGTAGTAAAATAAGTAAAAACCAAAATTTAATTCAATTCAATTCAGCTCATTTCAATTCCATTCTGTTCAGGATACATTTATTAAGCAACTACTGTGAAATAGGCACTGTACTAGGCACTAGAGATACAAAACCAAAATTTAAATAGCCCCTGCTCTCAAGGAGCTTACGCTCTATTGGGAAATGCAACAGGAACACAAGTAAATACATATATGGGTATGTATATGAATATATATGAGTAGCTAGGTGACACAATGGGTAGAGTACTGGAACTGTAGTCAGGAAGGCCTGAGTTCAAATCCAGTCTCAGGTATTTACTAGCTATGTGACCCTGGGAAGTCCCTTAACCCTATTTGCCTCAGTTTCTTCATCTGTAAAATGAGAAGGAAATGGCAAACTACTCCAGTATCTTTGCCAAGAAAACTCCAAGCGGGGTCATAAAGAGTGAGGCATGACTGAAATGAGCATTTGTACAACATGTATACATATCTACACACATATATCATACATACATATATCTACACATGCATGTTGCAGATACACACTTAATTATATATTATTGCAAAGTAGTTTCAAAAGGGAAAGAGAACTGACAAAGATTGAGGCAGGTTGGACATGAGAGCTGAGCCATGAAAAGCCATCCTTCCTCATGGTGACCATTATGGTCACATAGTATCTCCACTATTTAACCAACACTCACACAATGAAAAATATACCTTGTCATGCATTTAAATAACCATACAATGGCCTTGATCTTTTACTTTTACTTTTACCTCCCTGGGTCTTGGTTTTTTCATTAGCAAAAAGGTCCTAATAATTCAAGCACTTCCTGTTTTACAGGGTGATTGGTAGGAAGATGCATTATAAACATTAAAGCACTCTACAAAAGTGAATCGTCACCATCATTATCATCATCACTGGAGATGGCATGGCATAATAGATAGACAACTAGCCTTGAAACCAGTAAGATCTGGGTTCAAGTCCTGCCTCTGACACCTAGTCATTACTTTTGCCCAGGGGAAAATGATTTATACTCCTCAGCGTACTAGACTACTACTTTAGAGAAAGGACTTAAAAGTTCCCTAAACCAATGAATGGTCCCAATCATAATCACCCTCATTATTTTTATTTGTTCAATTGCTGTTGTCCCTGAATCTCCCATCCTGTCTTTTATTAGAATAGTTGACTTGCCTGTTGATGGCCACCATTTTCAATGTTTTTTCTTGCCACTCAAAGGACTCAGCCATACTTCTGACTCATTATACTTCTAAGAAGAATGTGATTGTGAGAAGGAATGGAAATAATGCAGGACTTCAAGTTGAGAAACTGAGCCAAGAGCTCCAGCTCAGCTTAGTGACTAGTTGTGAGAAGTCACTTCTCTGAGGCTCACTTTCTTTATCTATAAAATGGAGATAGTAATACTTGTTTTATCTGAGTCACAGAAGCGAGGAAAGTCCATGGTCAACTGTAAAGTATTCTATCCACATTCTGCTACTGATGGAATGATGGAGGTGGGCCATGGATCTCTGAGGGTCAGCCTTTCTCTTCAATGGCCTGGGAAAAGAACTTGGGAGCTTTGTGGTGAACCACTAAAAAGAAAATGCTACTTCCTACTAATAAAGAGGCATCATAGGATCATAGAGATAAAACTGGAAAAGAATATTAGAGGAATCTAATTCAACCCCATTGGAGAAAGAATAAGAAAACAATCCAGCCATTTACAAGGAGAATTCTAGAGCTCTTTGTCAAATATGGCAGGGGCAAAATTGGAACCAGACTTGAGTTCCAAGTCTTGACTTGGACACGTATGGCCTGTGAGATCCCGGGCAAGTCACTTAACCTCTCAGTGCTTTAGGCAGCTCTCTAAAACTGTTATTTGTAGAGAAGATATCAGCTTTCACTGGTAGAAGGAGTTTCCTTTCTAAGGTGTTTCTTCTATCAATGAAATCATTGGTCCTGTTCCAGTCCCTATCTCCTTTGCCCACAAGGGCTAAGCTAATACAAGTTCTATAGAGCATGGAGACACATGGAGATACAGATACCTATAAATTTTATTGTTGTTGTTTTAATTTTATATGGATCATTTTTCATTTTTACTCTAAATTTAATATTTTTTTTCTGTTACATGTAAGAACAATTTTTAACATTATTTTAAAAAAAATTTTGAGTTCCAGATTCTCTTCCTCCTTCCCTTCCTTATCCCCTCATTGAGAAGGCGAACAATTTGATGTAAGTTATACATGTGCAGTCATGCAAAACATATTTGCATCTAACCAATAAATCTTAAAGGAAAAAAAAAACTATTCAACTTGTCAATTTCAAAGAATAAAATAAAATAGGCAATAACAAAAAGCTGCCTTGGGATTTTTCAGCTACTGAGATTTGTCTCCTCTCCTGTTTGGGCATGCTCAAATCTGACCAAGCTGATATCCTTTGGCCCAGCTATTAAGAACTTGTGTTGGAAACATTCTGTGAGAACTGGTCATCATTTATGACTCCATCAGCTTCATTAAATAATTATTGGGCCTTTTAAACAGTTTTGGTACAGCATCCAGTTATCTTGAAGACTAAAATGATTCCAGCCCAGTAACCAACAGATAGCCTGGCCAATAACGGTACACATACATACACGTTTAGTCAATCAATCGAGTGTTTATTAAATGCCTACTGTGCACCAGACCCTGAATTATGCACTGTGTCTAAAGGCGAAAGTAAGAGAATCCCTTTCCTCAAGGAGCACCCATTCTCTGCATGACCTTCATACAGAACTCTGCTTTCACAAGCAAAGGGAAATTGTAAAATTGGTGGCCCGGAAAGAAGTGGGTGTGAGGACATGTTTGCTTCCTTTTTTCCTCATCTCGCCTCATCGAAGAAGGCCAGTGCATTTAAGGGCTAGCACATTTTCACAAGTGGGCAGAAACATTCTCAAAGAAAATATAGCCTTTCGACAGGAAACGGAAGGTTAACCTCCATATACTGACAGTGTGTCATAGTATGGAACTACACTGTAGCTATTGTCCTGGTTCAAAAGTGTAGAGCTGAAAAGGGCCTTGGAGGTCATTAAGTCCACTTTCCCTCCCCACCCTACCCCCTTCTTGCTTCATTTTACAGATAAGGAAACTGAGGCCCAAAGAGATTAAATGGCCTACCCAGAGCCACAAAGCCAGTAAAACCCTACCTGAGGCAGGATGTTAACCCAAGGCATTCTGATTCCAAGACCACAACTCTTCCATATAGGGGAGCATAGCCTTTAAGATTCTCCATGATATTTGGTGACTGGCTAAGCAACAGCAAACAAACAAACAAGCAAAAACCCTACTAAACCCACCCAGGTCAGATAATTACACTCGCTGCACAACCCCCAAGCACCAAGGACTGGAAACCTTTTAGGGGCTCTTTATCATTTCCTGCCTTTTCCAGAATGAGGCTAATTTTCTCCTATTTCAGCAGGATTGAGCAAAGAGTGAGAGAGCAAGAGCGAGAGAGCGAGAGAGAGAGAGAGAGAGAGAGAGAGAGAGAGAGAGAGAGAGAGAAGAATGGATTGTCAGCATTATTGAAAAGATTCATGATTAGTCACACTCACTTGAAGGCAAGTTTCTTGCCAGACACTACTGCACTCATTAACAGACCTGAGAGCTGGCATCTTTCCAACAGCTGAGCAACAGCTACAGGCCTGGCAGTCCCAAGGGGACCTACAAAGCCTTGTGTTCTCCCACACCCTGAAGTGAGAAAGGCCAGTTTAGGCATGCCTGGGTGAAATTGGCTCCCCAGATGCCAGGTTGAATCTGTTTGTTTTATGCTCTGAGTTGCTTAAAATATAATTATCCAGGAACCCAGCTGGTGTTGAGATGAAGGTAACATCTTTACATGTTCCTTGGAAACAGTTACCTGTCCAGCACTGTCTTTTTCTCCCCTTTGGACTGCCAGAGAGCCTGGCAATTCTATGCCGTGTCAGTCCGTGCTGACAGCTGCTACCTGCTGCCTGGAACATTCCTGAAACAGTAAACATCTCTTTCCCTCATCTGACTAATAACAGCAATGATAACTTATATTTTTGCTGTGTTTGCCGCCAAAGAGCATATCGTCTTGCAAATTTATCCAATTCATCTGCATGGTATTACAGTGACATCAGACTGAGAGGAAGGATAAAGTCTCCTCATTTTTTACTGGCAAGAGGGGTTAAGATGCAGAAAGCAGCAAAAGGGGATCAGCTCTGATAAAGTACAAGCCCAGTAAGGGAGCTTGGGTGTTCTGCTTTCTAGAATGGTGGTCTCTTCCATTAGTTCAAGTCACTCAAATTAACAAGCCTAATATGTGCAAGGTACTGTACTAAGCATGAGGTATATAAAGAAAGGCAAAACAGTTTCAGCCCTCAAAGAGCTCACAATCTAATCTAATAATCAGAAGCCAGGGATGCTTCTAATTATCATAATAAAACCATCACACTCTCTTTAAAAGTGTCATCTTCTAGGGACCCGTTCCAATTGCAACTAATTTGTAATCATCTACCTAAAGTTCTTACTAGGGTCTGCTCACCCCCAAGAGATCTGTGGACAGATTTCGGTGGGTCTATGAACTTGGATGGCAGGGGGGAAACACATCTTTATTTCAATATAGTTGGTTTCCTTTGTACCCCATGTATTTATTGTATGCCTTTTAAAACATAATTCCAAAAGAGGATCCACAGGCTTTACTAGTCTATTAAATGGGTCTATGACCCCCCAAAAGTTTAAGAACCCCTGCTCTAGGAGGATTCAGGTAGTGTCAAGTTTATGTCTAGACAACCATATATGGGGGATGATCTGGAGACAGAAGGGGAGTGCTTCAGATCCCAAGTGCACTTGGTATATCTCACGACAACACTATTTTGTTGTTGTTCAGTTGTTTTTAAGTTATATATGACTCTTTGTGACCCCATTTGGTTTTTTTTTTTTGCAGAGGTACTAGAATAGATTGCCATTTCCTTCTCCAGCTTAATTTACAGATGAGGAAACTGAGGTAAACAGGGTTAAGTGACTTGCCCAGGGTCACACATCTAGTAAGTGTCTGAGGCCAGATTTGAACTCAGGAAGATGAGTCTTCCCAACTTCAGGGGGCACTCTATCCACTGTACCATCTAGCTGGCCCAATAATACTATGCCTTGGTTCATGGTGTTTTCACGGAGAGAGGTAAATAATTTTTACAATCATGGTGGTAGAACCACCCCTGTCTTACTTTCTGTCAAAGCCATTGGACAATGTAATTCCTTCTTTTCTTCCAGAAATCATCTGCTGATAGAAGGATTAACTCAGACTCATGAGACCTGTACTTTGAAATCAGATCGGCCCAAAGGAAATTGAAATGTAAGAAAATGTGAATTCTAATGTCAAAAATTGAGAAGTTAGCATGATATGGTGGATAGAGAATTGGCCTAGGCATCAAAAAGACAAATTCAGGTTCTGCCCCAGCTACAAAGTAGCCATGTAGGTGACCCTAGCAAATGATTTGGATTCTCAATGTCCCCAGAAAACTCTAAGACTAAAAGCTACAGCTGCCAATTAGCATTGGTAGAGGGCATTTCTACCCTGGGAGTACCCTACATACAGGAAGTCATGGGTCCAAGAAAAATAAATGAAATTAAGATAAAAGAAATTGAGTCCAAAGTCCTGGCATGGAACTTCTTCAGGCTCTCATCTACTTCAAATGCGTCATCGAGATGACACAGAGAAGTGTGGGAAGGAAACCTTGGGTAAAATTGCTGTGGGTTGATCAAGTTTTAGAAACTGTACAAGGCTGCTAGGTAGTTCTATGAATAAAGGATGTATACAGGTGAATTTGTGGGCATGTATGAAGGGTGTCAGGGAATATGCGGATCCTCAGCCTTTATGCAAAGAAGTACGTACTCCCTCTTTCCCCCCCGCCCCTGCCATTTCGGTGTGGATAATTTTTTCCAGTGACTATCAAATAGTCTTTTCTCATCATGAAGGGGGTGAATTGAGCCTCATGAATCTGTACATTGGATCAAGGTCGGAGAACTATCTGATCTCTGTTTGCCTCAGTTTCCTCAACTGGAAAATGGGAGTAATAATAGCACCTATATTGCAAGGTTCTTGCTAGGACCAAATGAGTTACTATTTATAAACAGAACATAGCATAGTGTCTAGCAAATAGTAGATGCTATATAAATGCTTATTCACCTTTCCTCTCCTCAGCCTCCACCCCCATCACAAGCGTTCGGAGCTGTCCCCATCTGCAGTGACTGTGGAAGGCATGGGAAAATGGACATAACCTTGCTTGGCAGCTCCCCAATGTGGTAACACTGCTTAGGGGATGGTATGCAGATACACTACATGCTTTGGTGGTCAGTTTTCTCCAAACTTCTATGTACTTTATGTGACACGTATGATTTGTCTGCCCCAGGAGGCAGTGGATTGAGGATTGGATTTGGAGTCAGGAAGCCCTGGGTTCAAATCCTACTTGCATACTTATGAGCCTGTGTTTCTTTGGTTATCATTTCCTCATCTGTAAAATGAGAGGGAGTTAGACTAGATGACCTCTGGGTTCTTTCCAAGCCTAAATCTGTGATCCAGTGAGTGCCAAGAGTGTTTCCTTATCCCTACTTTTCCTTGAACCTCACATAACATTGTGCTTTTATTTTTTTAATCTCTCTAAATACATTTATTAAAGGTGTGTGTTACAGTCATATATGTTTGACCCTTATCCCCCTAGAAGTTCCATGAGGAGCAGAACTATATCTTATCTAAACTATGTTTCTCACTCAGGGCCTATCAGGATGCTCTGAACAGCAGACACATACTTTAGGGAAGCTAGGAGAGGCAGTCCAACTGCAATGTTGGACTTAGAGTCAGGAAGATCTGAGTTCAAATCCTACCTTAGACTTTTGGTAAGTCTGTCATCCTCAACAAGTCCCTTAATCTCTTTCAGCCTCAGTTTCTCCATATGTAAAATGGAGACAATAACAACACCCATTTTGCAGAGACTTTATGAAGATCAGATGAGACAGCATGTGTAAAGCTCTTTGCAAAGCTTAAAGAGCTGTAGGAAGGTTAGCTGCTGTTATTATACTAAGTGCTTACTGAATTGAATGAAATTGAATTGTTATGCTCAAGTTCGGGAAAATATGTATGTTTTAGTTAAGGTGGTGTGTATAGTTGCTGTATACCTCTGTGTGTGTTTTATTTGACCTACAGCTTCATCAATGTTGGGTACTCCTAACGAAAAAAACTATAATGCCGCTTGCAACTATTCTGCCACATAAACTGTTAAAAATTTACCAAGTGCAGTAAGAGGATGATTGACTCATCCAGGGTCGCGTGGCTGGTAATTGTCAGAGGAAGACTGGAAACCAGGTATTGCTGACTCTGAGGTCAACTCATTCCCCAAGATGCTTCTAATAGCAGTCACATTAAGGAGCATGATGGCTCCCTAATGAAGGTTCACTGATAATAACAATAATCTGAGTTTTACATGTCACCAAAGCTTGCAATGTTCTTCATCCCATTTAAACTTCAAAATCACTCTGTGATGTAGGTATTACAGGTATTATTATTTTCACTCTAAAAATAAGGAAATTGAGGCTTAGAGGAGTCTAGTGGTTTGCCCAGGATCCCAACAACTAATTAGTATCAGAAGTCAGATTTGAACTGAGTTCTTCAAGTTCAGGACTCTATCCATTAGACACACTACCTTTCAGTTAAGCCCATGATGGTGTGTGTATGCTGGAATGGAGACATATGTCCAAAGTATTTGTGAATACTTGTGGTGAATAGAGTAGCTATGTTTAAACCATGTATGGCGAGGGGAAAAAGATAAATGAATCATACCAGGGGAAAGCAAATAGCAGATGTTAGAGAAAGCAAAAATAACACTAAAGTCTCTTTTGCCTTTTTAGTTATCGTGCATTATCCTTTGTGACAAACATGCATGAACCACACCTAAGAAATTTCACAAATTTATATTTCACTTGAACATTTTGTAAGCTTACAAAATAGCTACCTACTCATCCTCTAGAGGCTGCTTCTCCTCCCCCCAGCTTCTTCCCTCCAGTTTTAGTAAATAATTCATCATTAACTGGGAACAACAAAATCCAAATCTTCAGCACCTCTGTTAAAAGCCTTTGTATACAGTTGCTTACATCGATCAGTGTTCCCTCAGTGGGTTTCAGATGAAAAGATAGTAGTGGTCAGGAATTGAGCCAGTCCCCCAAACAAATTAGAGAGCTGTGGTGATCTGCTCCAATCACCTCCAATCATTTTCAAGATTGCCAGGAACTGCTCATCCCAGTTTGGCAGGCACTGTCAGATAACTGGCTGGGAGCCTTTATTCTTTGTGGATGTCCTGTCATCATAATAACCATATTTTTCTTTTAGGTAAAGAGTAATTGAATCAAATTGGGCAGTATTTGAATCTGACCAAGCAAATTGCCCAGCCCAATGGAGAGCCCTGCGACATAACTGGTGAGGAAGCTAACAGCTAGACAAACATGGCACTCCTATAAGCCTTGGGAGTTATATTCTTACTTCACTTCTCACCTAGAAGAGTAATTGAATCAAATTGAGCAGCATTTGAATATGATCAAACAAATTGCCCAGCCCAGTAGAGGGCCCTGAGAGGTAACTGGCCAGGAGACTAAAGGCTGGACAAATGTGGCACTCCTGCGGGCCTTGGGGGCAGTAAGCTTACTTCACTTCTCACATTTGGGATCACTAGGTAGATTATTTGGGGCCTGCACCAGGGACATCTTGAAGAATAAGAATTATAATCACCAAGAAACATAGTCATCGCAAGTAGTAAAGCTTTATACATGTCAGAGGTCAAAGATAAAGGTTTATCAATTTTTAATCAGAAACCAACCTGAAGCAGATAAGTTAGGGAATGTCAGAAGTATGGCTCCAAGAATCAAGCAGGAACAGAGACGCGTGTGTGTGTGCATACACACACATGCCTCCACATCTACGTATTGGTTTTCTCATTTAAATTCTATATGTTTTTTGGCCCTTTAAACAAAGGTTAGTAACTATATTAACATGTTATGGGCACACAATGCGTGTGTGCACACATATGCACATGTCCATGCAGCTAGGTGGCACAGTGGATAGAGTTCTAAGCCTGAAGTCAGGAAGACTTATCTTCCTGAATTCAAATCTGGCCTCAGACACTTACTAGCTATGTGACTGTGGGCAAGTCACTCAACCCTGTTTGCCTCAATTTCCCTACCTGTAAAATGAGCTAAAGAGGGGAATGGCAAAACCATTCTAGTGTATTTGCCAAGAAAATCCTAAATGGGGTCATAAAGAGTTGGACATGACCGAAACAACTCAACAATAACAAAACATAGATATCGATAGGTAGAGAAGTGGGCTAGGTAGGCATAGAAGGTCTATGAGGAACATGGCAAGGTCCTCCAAACAAATTCAACCATGATACTCTGGTTTACCTTGATATTCACTTACTTCAGCACAAACATGGGTACAGAGTAGGTCAGAAGAAACTACCTTGGGAAATATAGTTCTATATAAAAGAATAAAAAGTCAAAGTGCTTATAGAGCACTAGAAATCTCATGCCTATATATTTTTTTAACATCTTCAAGAAGAGGGTTTCAATGTACTGGAAGGAACACTAATCATCTGGGGGGAAAAAAACCCTAAAACCAAATTGACTCTATCTTAACACAGAGGAAATGACTGGTTATGAACATAGGCATAAATTCACAATGCTCTATGGGCAATCAGATTATCAACTGGTTCGAACAAAGGTCAGAATCAACACCAAATTAGATGGAAGAGGAAAGATGAGAAAAAAATCTTTTGAGCAAGGATGGAAGCTCCAACCCAAATTGCTGAAACAAGCGATAACTTCTGAAAAATAGGAAATGAACAAAATCATTTACTCTATCACAATTTCTTACAGACATTTAACTAATTGAAAGGATGTTTGAAAGAGCCCCCAAACCACCTCATCCGGCAAACTCTGTTCCCTTGCCACGATAGCCAAAGCCTGCCTTGGCTGAGAGTACATGATCATTTGCAAAACACTGCAGAGAGGGATAACAAGAAGAGTAGAAGCAGTATTGCCTAACAAAATAGTGAAAATAAGTGAGGGAAATGAGTCTGTGGAGGCCTCTGTGTGAGAGTCAACTAGGCCAGATTGTTCTGAAAACATTTGTAGATGAAACTGAAAGTCGTACAAGAAATAAGCTATAAATGGAACAGATCTGCTAGCATTGACATAGTGATCTAGTCTTATCAATGACAAGAGTTAATTGCTACATTTCCCACAGTGGCTATTGAAAACTTTTTCCATACTTTTCCTGATCAAAACCAAACCATACTATGAATTCTCTAGCCACCTTCTCCTACCTTGTTGTCCCTAGAAACTTGGAATCTGCCTCTGGAACCACATTAGTCTCAGGTCAACTTTCACCTTGTCTTACCCAGATTCAGGCCTCCACCTCACTTCCTGGTCACCTCCAAACCATGGAGCTTCCCTCTACCCTGACACTCCTTTGCTCTAGTTAGCTACCCTTCATGTGCTGTCTTCTTCCATTAGAGTGGGAGCTCCTTGAAGGAGCCTTTTCCCATTGCTTGACATAGTTCCTGGTACAAAATGCTTAATAAATTCTTATCTATCTGCTTGTCTACTTCCTATTCATGTGTCTACCTATCTATCTATCCATTTCTCTATCTATTCATCTGTCTACCTACCTACCTATTTGTATACCTACCTACATATCTGTCCATCAGTATTGCTGTCTATATTTATTTTTTTAAGCCTTGTAACTGGCTTTTACTTACCTAATACTCATGAAATGATTCTGCCTCCTATTTTAATGAGATCAGAGCTCAATTTTCATCCTATCTATCTGTTATTATTGCTTCCTCACCATCTCCAAATTGCCTTATTACAACAGTTATCCTCTTGTGTTTTTTTTTCTGTTTCAGAGAAAGAGATGCTCTTCATCATTTCCAAGCTATTGTGTGTCCTGTTTTGGAAAAAAATATAAACACTATAAAAGAGTCCATATAGTGCATATTTCTTAGCAACTGTTTACATTTAAGTAATTTAATTTCAATGTTTAAAATATTTTAACTTTTGAGTCATTTCATTCAAGAATTTATCAGGATTCCTTATCCATCCATTACTATTCATTTTTGCCTCTTATATGATTGCAATTAGTGTGCACTCTTTTCTAATTCCCCTTTTTGTTCTTGCTTTGCAAAATCGCAAATTCCTTTATATTTTCATCATGCTTATTGATCTTAATGGCATTATAGTTTTCTATTACATTAATGTATTACAATTATTTAAAATATTTAAATGATTTTCTCCCCTTTTAAATGACCTTCTTAGGGTCTGTTCCCAACTATGAAATTATTTGGTGAAATGGTTAAAGTATATTTTGTAACTGTTACTTAGTACTACCAGATGGATACTCCAAATATTCTAATAGCTTGCAATTCTACCAATAATAGCTGAGTGTATTTCTTTCAACAAAATATTGCCAGAATCATTTCATTGCTTTTAATAATTCATTATAGCTTAATGGGCATGAGAGGCTATCTTAAAGTTGCTTCAGTTTTTTATTATAAGTGAGATTGAGGACCTATTCAAGAGATTAGCTATCTTCCTAGATGTCTTCTCTCCTTTGAAAAGTGTCTGTTTCTATCTTTTGACCATTTATCCATTAGAGACTGGGAGTTGTCTTTGCACATTTTTAATAGTTCTTTACTTATTGCAGATGTTAGATTTTTGTATTTGCCATAAGCATTTTCCCCAATCTGTTATTTTTCTTCTTATTTGGCCATATTGTTCATTGTTTTATAAAATTTTTAATACTTTAAAATGTTAAATGCATCCATCTGGTAAAAAATAATTCATTATGTAATTGAAAAAATCTTGTCTGATGTGGTGCTAAATGCCTATAATCTCTGCTGTTGGGGAGGCTGTAACTGGTGGGATAATTTGAACTCAGGATGTTCTGAATTGCAATAGGACTCCAGCCAGTTGCGTATCTGTGCTGTCTGTAATCAATATGATGAGCCTCAAGGTATTGAGAGCCCGTGGGCTGTGTAAAGAAGGGCAATCAAACTCAGGGCAAAGAAGAGAATGTCGAAACTTCCATGATGATCAGTAGTGGGATTGGGCTCAGAGTGACCCTTGCCATCTCAGCCTGGGTGAGATAGGGATAACCATGTTTTAAAAATCCCTTTCACATTTGTGATAAAAACACAACTGCATTTTCTGCAACCTTTTTTTCTAGTTCCTTTTTCACATTCAAGTCCATCACATAGATGGAATTCATTCAGTTATGTGGTATGAGACATGAGATATGGATATACATCTGTTTCCCACCAAATTGCTAATGTATTTTTCCAGTTACATTTATTTAATAATGTATTTCCTTATGTTCGCAAAACATCAGTCTTTTTATGTATGTAGTTGGATGTCTGGAACCTCTGTTCTGTTTCTCTGATTTCTTTTTCTGTTTTGTTTTTTGTTGTTGTTTGTTTTTGGTTTTTGCCAGTACCAGACAACTGTGATGAGAATCACCTTATAATATTTTTTCAAGCCTAGGAGTGCAAGGTCACCTTTATCAGCTTTTTTTTTTATTGAGGTCTTTGATATTTCGTTGTATTTGTTTCTACTTTTATGAAGAAAGCTCTGGTTGTCTTGTTTAGTATTGGATGGAATCTAATCTGTTTTCCTGAACCAGTTTTCTCCAGAGTTCTTCTGGGATGCATTTAGTATTTATCCTGTAACCTCATACATATTCAGTTCAATTCAACTAACACTTCTTGAGTGGTTATCATGTACAAGGCACTCTGCTAGGCACTAGAGGTACAGACAAAAAACTGAAACAGTTCCTGCCCTGGATGAGCTCATTTTCTTTTGAAGGATACAGAAATGTACAAAGATAGTTATATATGCAATCTATACAATCTATACAAATTAAATTAAGCACAAGGCCATTTTAAAAGGGAAAGGCACCAGCAGCTCAGAGAATAAGAGCAAGGCCTCTTGCAGGAGAGCGTGGTGCTTGAGCTAAGTTTTGAAGAAAAGTAGGGTTTGTAAGACGTGAAGGTACCAAGAGAACACATTTCAAGCCTGGTACGTTGCCAGTGCAAAGCCACAGAGACAGGAAATTGGTTGTTATGGCTGGGAACCCAAGAAGACCAGGTTCATTTATGCTAAAGTGTGTGAAAGGGAGCTATGTAATTTAAACTTACAAAAGTAGATTGGGGCCAATCCGCGAAACGCCAACCAAAGGAGTTTGATCCTAGGAGAGATAGGAAATTATTGGAGTTCATTTAGGGAGGAAGTGACTCAGATCAATCTTTCAGGAAAATTTGGACATCTATATGGAAGATGGATTGGAAAGAGGAAAGATTTGGGATAGGAAGATCAACTAGGAGAATAAAGAGGTAATTATGTTATATGTACCTTAATTAGAGTGACGGCTATGTGAGTAGAGAGGAAATGGATATGAGAAATAATGTGAAAGTAGAGATGACAAGTCTGGGCAACTGACTGGACATTGGGGTAAGGGAGGCCAAGGAGTGGAGGATATCACTAAAGTTGTAAAACTGGGTGTCTAGGAGTGTGCTGGTACACTTGACAGAAACAGAGAAGTTCAGAAGACTGGGTTTATGGGTAACAATTATTAGTTCTGTTAAGTGAATGTCAAGGTGCTTATGGAAAACCATTTCAAAATGTCCAATAGTCAAGTCGCTTGGTGATATACAGTGCCTGACACATAATATGCATATTGACTGACTGATTGATGTGTGCCTGTCACTTAGGAGAGTCTTGGGGGTTGAATATATGTGTCTGGGAGGATTCTTCACTAAAATGATCACTAGACATGTGGGAAATGATGAGGTTACCCAAAGAGAGAGCATAGCGAGGAGGAAAAAAAAGCAGATCTAGGTCAAAACCTTGGGATACACCAACAATTAGGGTGGATGTTGGTCAAGCAAAGGATTCTCAGAAAGAAGGTAAGACAACAATTAAGAGAAGAAAAACAATCCCAAAGAGGGCTTCCCCCGCCTCCACAAAACCCAGAGCGAAAAGCTGAGCATATCCAGGAGGACAGGTTGCTCAACAGTATCAAACATTCACAAAGCTGCCAAGTTCGTATTTCAAAAAACCCATAAAAATTTAGTGTCTTCCTAGCGCCAAATTTTAGTGTTTTCTCTCTATTGTCAAATGCTGCAGAGAGGTCAAGGAGAATGAGGGTTAAGAAAAGGTCATTAGATTTGACAATCAAGGAAAAAAACTAAAATCTGGAGCTAGGAAGACACTAAATTTTTATGGGGTTTTTGGAATATGAACTTGGCAGCTTTGGGATGTCTTTCCTTCTCTAGTGGCTCCATCCTCATCCTTAGTTTTCCTAGCCCTAAACAAATGCTTCCTTCACCTTTTCACATGTTCAAACTACCTCCCAACTCAAATTTTTCTGAAAAAAAAAATTTGATCGCTCCTTTGGCCTCATCCCATTCTACCTGGCATAATGCACTTGCTTTTTCTCTCCCTTTGTTTAGACCCACCCCCAATCAGATCATAAGGTCCTTGAGGGTGGTCTCCTATGGCCTCAATCACCAAAATTCTTGAAAGAATAATATAAATTTGCTGCCTATAGTTCCTTGCAATCACATCTTCCAGCCTTATTGACATATTGAAACTGCTTTCTTAAAGGTAACCAATGACCTATGAAAATTGCTAAATTCAGCAGATTTTTCTAAGTCCTGATCAATCTTGGTCTCTTTTCAATGGTCAGAATTGTTGTCCACGCTCTTTTTATTGAACTCTGTCCTTGATACTTTTCTGTCTCTGTACATTCTTTCATATAGATATCATCCACTTCCATGACTTCAACTATTCTTTCTTTATGATAATTCCCAATCTCAAATATTACCTTTTCTCTCTAAGATTCAGTCCTCCATTTCCAACTGCTTGGTGAACCTTCATATTTTGGTGTTATACACCAGTATCTCAAACTCAATGTGTCTAACCTTTATCCCGTAGAGTCCTAGCTCCTATTCTTTTCCCAGTACCTTCCACTACCATCATTTCTCTAGTAACCCAGATCCATCTTCTACACACCATCAGTTTCTGCATCTTCTCAGTGCTTCATTCCCAAAGTCTCTTGAATCCATTCTTATCTTTCCATTTCCACTGTTACCACTGTATCTAGACCCTTATTATCTCACTCTTAAATGATTACAATAGCAATATTTATTATGGTGCATCACCATATACATTCTTATTGTAGGTTTTTTGACAGATGGGGGAAGGGGAGAGAATTGCATACTAAGTGTCATCTCTGTTCTAGGCACAGAATGTCTTTTTCTGAGATTTCCTTAAGGAAATATTCCCTCCATGAAGGAGTACTGGGCTTTCATTATCTAGGGCAACTAAACTCTGTGAGCAACAGAAAAAATGACCCACAATCAGTGCCTTCTACAATGATAAATTTCTTGGAAATAAAAATAACCTTCTATAGGAAAATTAAATTCATAGTTTTAATGTTTTCTGTTATATAGTATCCTAAATTCTGCATTAGTCCTGTCATTTTGAAAAGTGTGATCAGGTCTCTAAAATTTTTAGATAGATTAATGAAAACTTAAGGAAGAAGAAAAAAAGAGATAGAAAAAAAATAATGTAAAATAGTATACAGGAGCAAATGAAGCTAATATCCTTATATTTGATAAATCCCCAAACCCCAGTTATTCAGATGAGAAATTACTACATGACAAAAACTCCCAGGAAAATTGGAAAGCAGTCTAGCAGAAATTAAGTTTAGACTAACACCTTACATCGTATACCAAGATAAGCTTCAAATGAATACATTACTTAGATATAAAAGGTTGCATCATAAACAAATTAAAGGAGCAAGGAAGAAATTATTTTTTCAGATCTATGTTTAGGGGAAGAGTTTGGGACTAAATAAAGAGGCTAGATAAGATTATAGAAGATAAAATAGGCAATTCTGATTATATAACATTTAAAAGTTTTTTGTACAAACAAAACCAATACAGTAAAAAATAAAAGAGAAATAGTTAACTGCAGGAAATTGCACCAAGTTTCTCTGATACAAGCCTCATTTCCAAGATACTTAAGGAACTGATTAAAATGTGTAAGAATAAGAACCATTCCTCCAAAGATATGTGATCAAAGCATATAAACAGGAATTTCTTTGTTAAGGAAGAAATCTAAGCTGTCAAGAACCACATGAAAACATATTCCAAATTACTAATAATTAGAGAAATAAAAATTCAAGCAACTCTAAGGTTTCATTCAGATTGGCAAAGGTGACAAAAAAAGAAAAATGACAAATGTTAGGGAAGTTGTTTGGAAATACATATTTAGTGCCCTAATGTGTTGCTGTGAACTAATCTATCCATTTTGGAAAGCAATTGGGAACTATGCCTAAAAAAGTCATTAAATTATGACTTTTTATTTGACCCTTCGACTCTTTGTTTGACCAACTGTGTGATACCACTGTGTGACCAGTATGATACCACTACTGAATCTATGCCCTGTGAAGATCAAAGAAAGAAGAAGAGGATCCATAGGTACAAAATTATTTATAATTCTCTTTGTGGAGGCAAAGAACTAGAAACTAAGAAGGCGTCCATCAACTGAAGAATGACTGAAGAAGTTGTAGTATAATAATGTAATGAAATACTCTCATACTGTAACATATGAAGAAAAATTTTAGAGAGATCTGGGAAGATGTTTATGAACTGATACAGAGTTAAGTGAGCAGAACAAAACAAAAACATTATGAAGACAAATGATTTTGAAAGACTTAGGAACCCTGATCAACATAATGATCAGCCAGGATTCCAGAAGACTGATGTAGAAGCTTGCTACTCAGTTTCTGACAAAGAGTTGCTGGACTCAAGATACCAAATGAGGAATATATTTTTTGACATGACCAATGCTAGAATTTGTTTTGTTTGACTAAGCATATTTGTTACCATATTTTGTTTTGTTTTGTTTTTGTTTTAATTGGTCGAAGAGAATGGGAAGGAAAGAAAATAAATTCTTGTTAATTAAAAAAAGTAAAAAAATATTTTTAAACAGTATTAAAGGAAAAGAAAGGAAAGAAGGTGGGGAGAAAGGGATAACTGTTATAAGAGGATTGATTTTTGCTCTGTCTGGGGACAGTGTGCAAAGTGTGTCTGTGAAGACTTAAGGAAAGGGGAGAATCTGTTCTAAGGTCTCTTATCAGTCAATACTACTGTTTACCAAATGCCAGATTCATGGATGCCTACATTACCCATCCATTGATAGGTACAGGGTTCTGTCATTCTACACTTCATTTTTTAAAAAAAATTTGGTTGGTTACTAGATAGACAGTCATCTGACTGCCAGCTTATAAGGGAGCAACTTCCCACCGAGGTTAGTGATGCACTTGGTGTCCAGAAAAGTATTTGTTTGGGAATTCTGAGAACTATGTCTAGCATGCTATGGTGGTAATGGGGTAGGATGAAGGCTAGTATTATTTCTGTAAACTTAGCTCTGCCTTTTGTATTGTTGTCACTTGGGGTGGTGAGGCCCTCCTCCCTCTTCTTTTTTATTCAGAAGGTTGAACACGTATGTCAGGATAAAGATCTGTGGGCTAAAACAGAAGGTTAGTCCTAAACACCCAATAATTTCAAAATGATAGGTTATACTACATTCATGGTTCCCAGGCTAGAGAAAGTTTCCACCAGGTCATGTGATTCGGCCCATGTTAGGGAACACTGTGCTTCTAAGTATGCCCCAACTAGCTTCTGAGCCTACCTAACCATCCACTGGAGTCCAACCAACCACGTTCAAGTAAGAGGTTGTCCTGAGCTGGGCTGGGCCATGAGTCACTGTTTTCGCTCTCAGTTAAAATGGTGATTTGGCAAAGGAGAGTAAGTTTTGGTTGACTGTCTGGATTCAGCTTTAGAGTTTCAAATGCGTATTTCCAATTTACTTGAGAACCACAGTCACTCTGGGGGAAATAACTACTTTGCTTTAGCTTAACACTGATACAGAAGTAGCTTCTGCACCAGAGTCTTATAACTGAGAAACAAGTCAAGAGTTGAGCTTTTTTTTTTTTTAAACACTCTTTGCTTATTGCTATTTTGCTTACAGGCAAAAAAGAAACTAAAGGCAGGTTCAGAGATCCAACCCTCAGGCCTCAAAGGACTAAGAAATCCTTATTCTACCAGAGGCCAAATCCTAATATTCTCCCTAGGATTGCCTAATGAAAAAGAGTAAAACTTCAGGTATCCAGAATTCTCACAGAATGAATCTTTCTTAAGGGCTGAGTTTTCTAGATAGCTGAGTGATTTATTCACTTCAGCACTAACACCATTTACTTTAACCATTTTGGATGAAATCTTCCTGAAATATAAAACAGTCTTCTTTGCTACTAGTGCATATAATAGAATTTAACATTTTCTTAGTGAATAAAGGTCATATTGTCAACACTATTGCAATATTCTATGACATAGCAATACTTCAGAGCCTATTAATGTATGTTAGAGTGCTTGCTTCTATATGAAATAGACCCAAATTTCTGTGATTTTAGAAATTTTTTATCTGCTTTTCTATGTGCCCTGACTCTTCTCATCGGCAGGCTGTGCTCTCTCTCATTCTCATTGCTGCCAGGGTGACTGTCTGCTACAATACCTCTTTTCCTTTCTAATTTCCTATTTCTAATCTACTTTGGAGTTGGAAATGGCATCTCCAAGTCTGTTAAAAATGTGTGTATAAAAAGAGTAAATAGACTAATGAGGACCAAAGAGGGTCCTCCTAGAATAAAGAATGTAGTTTTGATAACTTCCATTTTGGCTTTCTATAGGCTTCATTTATTTATTTGTTCATTTTTGTTTATTTTAATTTTTATTGTTGTTGTTGCTCCTTTTTGAGTTTATAGCTAAGCTCAAGATAAGTGAGGTTCCTGGATAGTACATTTCCGTCTGGGTACTAATGGTACCAGAGGCCCCTTCTTTATGGGCACATGAGAACAATGACCACTTGGTGGCAGTATACAACACTATGGTCAGACCTATTCACACATTAATGTGAAATAACAAAGTCTCTCCAGAATTAATGGCCCATCCTCCCCCACCCCCCTTGGGGGTGTAAATTCTCTTATAGAGGTAAGAGTGCTACTAATATTTTTGTAACTGGGGGGTAAGGGGGGGGGGAGAAGTGCAATATGTAGTTATTTAAAATGAACAGGAACTCTGCCAAAGTCAAACTAAGCACTTTTCATTAAGATATTTTCACTGGGAGGTTTTCTTCCATGAAATTATTTACTTTTTTTTTTTAAAATGCAGCGAGGCTCTTTTCAGTGTGGACCAGTTCTATAAAAGAGAGGTAGAGAGACAGAACGTTTATCGAAAAAGCAATTCACGATGCCAGTAATTTTCTGTATCTCTTCTGCTATTATCTGAGACAGTGGTTGGGGGCGAGGTGGGGTGGCGGTGTTGGGGGAGAAGATCTCTCAGCCATTTTTCAATCTCTCAACCTCAGGCTGCTGTGATCATATAATCCTATGTTTTTAACTTCAGCCCATTGCCATGGAAGTAATTATATCAAAGATTCAGAGCAGTAATTTTGATACAGAATCAAAAAAGACAGAGATCAGGATCTAAGAAAAGAGGTATGCAGGGATAGAGAAGGGGGCAGGCAGGAAAGAAATATGGTAAACTTAATGTGTCTATTGTACTGGGGGGGGCACCTGTTACAGAACTCAGGGAAGGGTCACTTCTGTGTTTTTTTTAATCCCATTTCATGTGACTTAATTCCAACCCAGATACCAGGGAAAAAATCCTATTGTGGGCAGCTCAGAAGGCTGGCATCATTTCTGTACTCTCAAGCACACTGGCTCTGTTCCAAAACTCAATTTGATTTAATTAGGCACTATTACAGAAGGCAAACAGCATGCTGAAATCTAAGGGTTCCTGGATAAGTTCCTCCCAGAATCATTACCCCAGCACCCAAGTTGGCTCCTCAGAGATCCTTTCTGGGGGCTCCAGGTCTGTTAGAATAGATGGTAAGAAAAATAATTCACTTATTTAGCTTCTTAATGTTTGCAAAAACATTTTCCTCGTAACAACCCTCAATGATGGGTGGTACACAGGCATCATTACCCCCGTTTTACAGATGAGGGTTGTGGATTGAACCTAACTCCTCTGCCACAAAATCCAGTGCTGTTTCCCCTACAGCACAGTTCCCCAAAAGTCTTTTCAATGCTGCTCCCATGCCAACTCCTAGTCTCTGACCATGTCCTTTTTTTCCTACTCTCCTCTTCCAGAAGTTCTTTTCATCTGTTAGACAAAAATTATAACTTACAACTTCTTCTCTGATGGGTCTTGAATGTTGTGACAGTACAAACGCTAGCCAAGAGAATCTTTTTGTCATTATCCTAACTGGTACGTCCTAGACCAGGGGTGGGGACCCTCTAGGTCCTCAAGTGTGCCCCTTTGGCTGAATCCAAACTTCACTGAACAAATCTCCTTAATAAAAGGATTTGCTCTGTAAAACTTGGATGCAGTCAAAAGGCCACACCTGAGAACTTAGGAGGCCATATGTGGCTTCTAGGCTGCAGGTTCCCCACCCCTCTGCTAGACCTTCTTTTATTTGGCTGAGACCCTGTAAGGCATAGGGGTTCTTAATGTGGGGTCAATGAAGTTTTAAAAAGTTTTTTTAACTGTATTTCAATATGATTTATTTCCTTTGTAATCCTATGTGTTTTATTTTATACATTTGGAAATTTTATTCTGAAGAATCCAGAGGTTTTACCAGGGTGCCAAAGGGGTATAGGCTGGAGCCAGCTCAGACCTACTCAGGAGAATTGATTGTTAAATTTTCAGTATGAGCATTTTACATCATGGAAATCAGCAAAGGCTACAAATCAGGGCTTGATTTATTATTTTGTTGATTGTCTAGACTTAAGAAAGTGATGGAGAAGATGTTAACAATACAGGTTAAATTTACAGTTGTGTCATATATTTTTTCTTTCTTTCTTTCTTTCTTTCTTTCTTTCTTCCTTCTTTTTCTTTCTTTCTTTCTTTCTTCCTTCTTTTTCTTTCTTTCCTTCTTTCTTTCTTTCTTCCTTCTTTTTCTTTCTTTCTTTCTTTCTTCCTTCTTTTTCTTTCTTTCTTTCTTTCTTTCTTTCTTTCTTTCTTTCTTTCTTTCTTTCTTTCTTTCTTTCTTTCTTTCTTTCTTTCTTTCTTTGTTAGCTGTTAAACATTTACCAGTACACTCTTGGGTCCATGACACAACAAAAGGTTAAGAATACTGGCAGCAAAGACTCGTCCAAAAGAAAGGAGCCTATGAAATATTCATGCCTGGGACACTTTATATAAAGTACAAACAGTATAAATACTGTAAACTTTCTTTCCCCTGGACTCTAAATCAAAGAACTTGACAAGCTGACAAAGTATATTCCTTTTGCACCACCTCATTAAAAATTCACCTTTCTGCAAAATCAGGACTATCCTAGAAAATCCAGAGTATGTAATTATCTGACATATAGACCCTGCCCTCTAACCTCCTCTTCCCCCATCTACCTATCAACTGACATTGATTACTTGGGAAGGCAAATGGTTGATCATTTAACATGAAAGTTAGGAATTAAGTAATCAGAGGAACAAGAAAATAGAAGTTAGTAGGAGTGTGATGACAATTCCTCTGACCCCCCCACCTCGCTTTATTTAAACTTTTTTTTTCCCATTATATCCTTATTCTAAAGATCCTGAATTAATTTCAATTTGTAGCTACAGTGACATTTTTGCTAACGTGTTTGACCTCCACAATTATATTTCCTTCAAAGAATCGCTGACGAGAATCACAGAACTGTGTTTTGGGGCAGGACCTGAATAGAACACGTATGTCATTTTTGCCTTCAGGCCAGTACTCATCTAAATTGTCTAAAATGGATGAAGGTTTGTGTTGTTTTCATGCTCTTCATGGGAATACTAGAAATGATTAGGCAGACTTTTAGAACTTCCATTACAAAGCATTGTGGGCACTCCCAGGGAGTATGCATGCCCTTCCTCTGACATGAACAGGTACTAACAGGTTTCTTAGCCTATGAAGAAGGTGAGAGGGACAGAATGGGGTGAATCAGGTGAATGCAACACTTGTACAATTTCCTCTATATGTTGAAGCTCTGTTATATTTATGTACAATGTATCCCTCAACACAACGGAAAAAAAATAATCTGTGTGAGCCTAGAGACACAGATTCTAGCTCCTAACTGGCTCTGTGAACTTAGCTGGGTCATTTTTTTATGCCTCAGTTTCCTCATTTGTGAAATGGATATAAATAGAAAATTAGAATTCAAAATTAGATTTGGCCTAATCCAACATCCTTGTATTTTTTTTCTCTGCTTAAATAGGTTAGCTTTAACAATAATCTCCATTGCAATTATTTTGCTTCTCAACTAGCAGATTGTCTGGTCCATCTTTTAGAACTCTTTTGTCTGTTGCTGTACTCTTTAAAGTTATTGCTGTCACCCAAATGAACATGTATTGAGTGCCCAATTGTGCATTTCCTGGTATCTTTTTCCACTTCTGCATTCTGTGCTGCATTGATTCCATTAGTAATCGTTATCACAAGAAGATATTCAGGAATGCTCACAAGACAGATATGCAGTGCTTAGCACAATTTCTGGCATATAGTAGGTGGTTAATAAATGCTAGTTTCCTTACTTCCCTCCCAAGAGAGGCAAGAAAGAGACAACTGAAAATAATAACAAGGAATGTCAGGAAAACAATAGATCCTATTGCCTGAGCCCTGCAGCAGCTAGGTACTTGGATGGATAGAGTGCTGAACTTGGAGTCAGAAAGACCTGAATTTGAATCCTGCCTCAGGCAACTAAGCAGGTGACCCTGGACAAGTCGTAACCCCTCTTAGCCTCAGTTTTCTCATTAGCAAAATGGGAGAGTTGGACTCAGCTTTTAAAGGCCCTTTACAGGTTGAAAATCTATGATCCTAGGATGTTATCATTCCCCAATAGAAACAGAGGTGGGTAAGATCTCTGAAAAATATAGAGGATTACTGGATGGAGCAGATGACTTGTGACTAGATGGAACAGCTACCAAAGACCTAAAAAAAGTGTAACCAGTAGATTTCTTAATACTTAGTTATCCCCCAAATAGTCAATATACTAGTTATTTCTACATACCTGACCCAGAAACCCTAGTATCTGTGTTTGTGGGTTGATTTTTAGTGAACATATAAACTGTTACAAAACCCTAATAGTCGATTTCTAAGGTAAATAAAATGAAGATAGACTTTGAAGTCCCTACAAAGTTCTTTTTCTCCTGTTGGATCACCTATTGCTTTCTCATGCTAGAGGCCAGACTTCTCAGCAATCATAAACCTGCCTTAACTAGGAAGTCATCAAAGCTGTAAAGCTAAGAGTGGATGCCCCTAAAGGTCACACATGTGGAGATGGCCTTCAGAAGGCGACTTTTATCTGAGTGGACTTAACCCATGAGTCAGAGCCTATGTAAATATCTTCCAATTCAACCAAAGGTCATAGGCTTCATAAGGCAGTTGACACAAACCCCAAACCATAGGATATGACGAGCAGCTCTAATTTCTTCCTCATAAATGTGGACATCAGAAGTCAACCTGGATGTCAAAGTTCTGAAGATCACAGGGTCCTCAAAGTCAGGATGATGTCTTATACTTCTGGGCCATCTGGGGTAGTGGAATGGGTGTGGGTTCTGGAGTGAGAAAATGTGAGCATTAATTATGCTTCTTCTACTTCCTCGTTATTGACCTTGGGTGAGTTACTTTGCTTCCTTGGGCCTAAATTTTCCCATCTGTAAAATGTAGGCTTTGGAGGAGATGACTGATCTCTCATGTCCCTCCCATTGCTAAGTATGTGATCTCAGTGACTCTTTTTGTATATTACATAGCAACTACTACAGGGCTGAGTGTTCACAGGCATGATGAGTTCAATGAACATTTGCTGCCTTGAATGTAGAGACACACCAGTCAAATCAATTTATTGTATTTGCTTTGAAATGTTGTTTTCCTTCAAGGCCCTGCTCAGGTGCTACCTTCTCTAAGGAAGATTCTAACTTGGTGTTCCCCAAATCAAAGTGATCTCTTCCTCCTCAAATTTCCTTAATGTATACCTTGTTTGGGTTCATCCCACGCATTCCACCTAGCATCATAATTATTTGTATACACATCATTAGATTACGAGCTTTCTGAGTTCAGTGAGCGATTAGATCATTTTCATCTTCCTATCCCTAGTACCTAGCACAGCTTAACAAGTGTTTGTCGAATTAAATTCCATTTGCATTCGGAGACATCCAGTAGTAACAATCGTCAAAGGCCCACCAGCTATCATCAGAAGTATTTCTAATCCATTTATCCACCTTGTTGACATACTTACACTTATGGAAGCTGTTCCCTTCAGGCCTTGTATCTGGTCCCTGTTCCACTGGGGTGTTCCACATTTCCCTGGTTGAACATGATCTCAAGAAGAGCTATCCCTTTAACTTTATAAAATGGAGGGAAGGGGGGGAAAAGCATCAGGGGATTCTAATAATAAATACACAACAAAAACAGGATCATTTGGAATGACTGATTACTCCTTGTGATGAGAGGAATTGATTATGATTCATAAATAAAAGTAGTAGCAATATTTTAAATTATGGCACTGTTCTAATAATGAGTTTAGAGCAGCACTTCAGATAGATCCCATTTATCTGTACAGCAAGAGATGGGGACAGATTAGGATTAAACAGAATGGAATATAGTTCATGAAGTACCAGCCTTCCCCTGTCAATCACTGTTAAAGAGGCTGTTTCAATTATAACTCAGCCCTGGGAAGGTTAATTCAATTTTCATTGTAAAGCTTGTGAAATTTGGAGGCAAAAAATTTTGGTTTGAGTGTCAGCTGTATCAGTTAAGAACTGTGGGACTTTAGGTGAGTCATTTAAACTTTCTGAGCTTCAGTTTTCCTATATGTAAAATGGGCTTTTGACTCAGAAATATTAGAGACGGAAGAAACCTTGAAGATCATCTCATCCAGCTTCCTTATTTTTTGGACAAGGAAACTACCTACCTAACAAGGTTATTGTGAAAATAAATGAGGTAAGGCACTTTGTTAACTTTAAAATGTCATATACATATCAGATATGTGTATATGTATGTGTATATATATATATGTATATATATATATATATTTATATGTATACGTGTCTGTATGTGTGCGTGTGTGTATGTGTATGTGTGTGTACACTTTTGTACTTCTTTCTATTTTCATAGAACTACAGCATTTCTGCATTGGACAGGCCTTCTAAGGCCATCTATCCCAATGAGAATGGGAATCATTTCTGTGTAACCTAAGAAGCCATCATCTATCTTGTACTTGGAGACCTCCAGTGAATTTTACTCCATTCCACTTTTGTAGAGCCCTAATCGCTGTTTCTCTAAGTCAAACTAATTTCATGTTAGGTTTTTCTGTATAGCATTCTACTTTGAGCTCTATGAGAAGAGAATCTGGGTTTTACCTAAACTTCCTATTATACACATTATATACTTAATAACAAACACTTGTTGAATTTAAATTGAGTTGAATTGAATTGACCTAGAAAGTCTTCTCCCATTTGGGAGATTTCTGGAGAACTCCTAATTTCAGCACTCCTGATTCATTGGCTTGCATTTAGGAAAGAGCACGCTAAAACTATCCTGGAAACCTGAAAATTTGTCCTGTCATTTCAAATGTAGTCCATAATTTGGGGTCCAGAAACTTCTTTTAAAATACATTTTGATGATTATACTCAAAAGAATTAGTTTCTTTTTATAACCTATATACTTTATTTCATACTTTTAAAACCATTGTTCTCAGAAAGGGTTTATGGGTTTTGCCAGCCTGCCAAAGGGGTCCATTACACAAAAAAGGTAAGAAAGCTTGGTCTAGGCCAGGGGTGGGGACTCAAATTCAATTGAATCAAACAGATGCTTATTAAGCACCTGTTCTTTTCAAGGAACTAGGGATCCAAAGATGAAAAATAACACGGTGCCTGACCTGATGGTGTTTACAATGTACAGGAGTGGGGCAGAGAATATGACATGAATACCAGTAAGAGTGACACAAAGTAGAGTGTGATAAGGAAAGTGGTCTAATAAAACTTGAAAAGAGAGAAAACATTTTCAGTGGGAGGATCCCTAGAGGAAATAGCTCCTAAGCTGGGCCTTGAAGGAAAAAGAGGATTTCAACAGGCTAAGATGAGAAATGAGGGCTTTCCAGACATGGGGGTGGAGGTATAGAAAAAGGAAAGGGCAGAGGGATTCCTTACCCTCCCTGACAATCTATACCACAGTTAGGAAGCTAACTTTTATATCTAACATAAACCCTGACTTCTATAAGTGAAACTCTTTCACAAGAATCATGGTTTCATAGAATGGAAGCTCTGAGTAGGAACCTTAGAAATCACTCCCTCCAATTCCCTCATTTTCAGAGGAGGAAACTGATGATCAGAGTGATGAAGAAGGTGCTTGCCAAAAGTCATGTAGCACATTACTGGAAGGGATTGGTACAAAGACCTATGTTTCTGATTCCAAGTTCAACACTTCTGTGCTCTACCACATTACCTCAATATGGAGAAAGAGTGGCTGGTCATAATATTTTGTGTAACCTACCTGGAGGCACCTGGAGACAGTTGTTAATTTCCCCCTCAGCTTTCTTTTCTCCAAAGCTAAAATGGTCTTAGCTGTATGAACTTTTCCTCAGAAGTCTTATTTTTCCAATCCCCTGTCTTCTTCTTTCTGGTCTCCTTGAAACTCTCCAATAAAACTTGATTTTCAGTCAGTTAAAGTAGATTCACACAGCCCCACTGTACAGATGGGCTGCCTCTAGCGCTCCAATTAACTGATCCTATCTTGTTTGCTCCCAGCCATTGTGGCTGGGTAGATACAGAGCTTGAATTCACAGCCCCCATCCAAGAAAGTTCACCCAAATCCCCTCAGCAATAATATGACATGCACCTGGTGTCAATTTCTTTCAGAACCACTGGACATGTAGAACACCAAATATCAACACATTAAAAAAAATTGTGATATACATAGGAATGATACTGCTGAAGTTGGTGATTTTTACTTAATTTTGAGTCATATTTTCCACTATTTTTTCCATTACTTTTCACTAGTCTCCTCCAAGTCCCAGATTTGTATTGAGGTCATTGAATATTAAACTGTATATTTGGAGAGTCTTATCAAGTTCTTGACATAATTTATCTGCCTTCTCATATCCAGTAATAAATCTTGGCACATAAACTACATCTTTGTGATGATCTTTTTTTCTAAACAAATGTTCCTCATAAGCACTTCAGTAGGAAGCTGCATGCCCCATAAAATAATATTTCGTGTTGCCTGTAGATATATGTTAATATCGGCACTATTATTCTCCTTATTTTACTCTCTCATGAAAGCCTTTGAACTTTCTTTTAGTGGCAACTTCCTTTTCTTTTCTGACTTCATTTTAGTGAGAATATCAATTTTTATATGATTGAGAATTCAATTGCACTCACAGTACATCTCACACTTATAATACAGGGTGTTCAGGAAGAGCTAGCACCTCTGGTGCGAGGGCTGCTGAGCCCTTTTCAGGGCTGCTTAGCCCCTTTTGGTATTTACCTGTCACCCAGTTTTCACCTGTGGCTCCAAGAAGCTGTAGCATGTGCAGTGGCCACACCATGGTAAAACCATTTCAGCAGATTGGCTTAATTAGGTTAAGGGTAATGGACAGGCATCAAACCCATCAGTGAGTTAGGAGGATGTCCACCCCAAGCATATGAAGGCCTCCCCCCTGTGGAATGGGTGGTTAAGAACAGTTTGTTCCAACGGCCATGAAGGCAGCTGAAGCAGATGCCATGGAGCATTTAGAGCTTGGTCAGATATCAAAGACACCAAAGTCAACCAACTGTACCCCAGGCTCTTGCCAGTCACCTCAACTTTTGTCTTGCCACTGGACTTTGATGACTGGAAGAGAGAAGGAGGCTGATGACTTTATGCAACTCTGCCTCACTTAAATCCAATTCACACACAAGTCATCACCCATCATCCATTATTTTACCCCAACATCCTGATGTCATTGGTTCTCTTTGAAAATGAAGGATGAACGGGGCAGCTGGGTGGTGCAGTAGATAGAGCACCAGCCCTGAAGTAAGGAGGACCTGAGTTCAAATCTGGCCTCAGACCAAACACTTGACACTTACTAGCTGTGACCCTGGGCAAGTCACTTAACCCCAATTGCCTAAAAACTTAAAAGAAAAAAATGAAGAATGAACAACAACAATTATTCTGGGCTCTGTATGGAAAGCAAAAGGAGTATGTCAACAAATTACATGCCACTGGCACTCTGAAATCTAATCAATGGTGCAAAATGAACCTTGGACTGACATTGAGGTTTTCTTTCCAGTTCTTCAACTAACCAACTGTGTGACCTTGAACAAGTCACTTACCTTTTCTAGTTTTAGTTTCCTCCTTTTTAAAATGAAGGATTTGGATCAGATGATATCTTTGATCCTTTAAAACTCTATGATTCTGAAATTCTACATGAAGAAAGGAACAAAATTTCAAATCTTTTAACTTAAAAAATACGCATTTGTCTGCCTTACTATGTATCTGATTTTTTTGTTTTAAAAGCAACACAACAAATCAGTGTATGGAAATCTAATTCCTTGGTCTAGAACTTAGCATTGGCCTCAATTTTATGAAATGCTAAAATTATCCCCTGCTTCTCAGAGTATTATTTAAAGTTCCATATGTTTTCTATCCTAGCAGTCTAGCAATTCATCAATCTGTTTACATACTGATGTTATACTTAGATTGATATTTAACTCTCGGGCAGAATCATTGACTTGAAAAGATTTGCAAACGACTGTTATTCAGTAATAGAATTGAGATTGCACTAGGTGGAAAATTAGAATTACTTATTTACAAATCACAATTTTTTTTAAATACACACAAAACACCACATTTTCCTCTACATACACATAGAGTTGTGTGTGCTAGAAATCTCTAGGCAGATGCTGAATGCCGGTCTACAAAGTAGCAACCAAGTCTAGGATATGAACAATCCTATATATCCTTGTGTCAAAAACTCTTTGAGACAAAATGCTTGGGCATAATGTTTGAGGGGTTTTCTCACTCTTTTGACAAAAGTCCTCCTGTAGACAAACCTGGGACAATTTATCCATGGTACCTCCCAGTATTCTGAAACTGATTCCTTACTTGTAAGCAAGTCTGCACTTTACAATATTACAAAAAAATTTATTAAAGGAACACAGAGAAACCATGAGTTCTAATGATGTGCACAAATCTTCAGTCACTTAGGATAATTAATTTAAGTTCCCCTGCTCTCCTAGTCTTGTCCTGGCCTGATACTCCCAGTCATTTGAGGGGCTCAGGGGAGTAATGCTTTATCTTCCCAACTTTCTTCATGGCTCTGTAGATGCTCAGTTTTCTAGTTTCTCCATCTAGGCTGGAAGTTTCTTGGGTCCTTGGATCTTTTCACATTCAAACCTTCAGTCTTTCTTTTGTTCTCTTGTTGCTGTTCTTCATGTTATACACAGCCTTCCTTCTGTCTTCTTTATATTCCCCTCGTTTTCCATCCATTACCTTGGGGCAAACCCACTTTATTTCCTTCACTTACTATACGCTTCTCTCCCTGATCAACAGATTTTCAGGTCCTGAACCTTATAGCAAAAATCATATACAAAGGTTATACTAGTCTAGAATCAAAAAGACCTGAGTCCAAATCTGGCCTCAGAAACTTAGTGATTATGTGACCCTGGCAAGTCACTTAAGAAGTCACTCTGCCTCAGTTTCCTTAACTAACAAGGGGAGATAGTAAAGCATCTATCACCCAGAGATATTGTGAAGATCAAAAGGGATAATATATGCAAAGCATTTTTCAAACCTTACAGCACTATATAAATATGAGCTATTGTTATTATTATTTATGAAGACATATGTATTAGATGATAATACAGTCAGTCACTTAGTCATCCAGCATTTAAGTACCTGCTACATGCCAGGCATTGTACTAAGTGCCAGGGATACAAAAATAAAGGGCAAAACCAAGGAAAACCCAGTCTTTGCTCTCAAGGAGCTTACAGTATAATGGGGGAGATGATGTATAAACAATCATGTGTAAAACAAGATAAATACAGGATAAATTCACTGTAGTCTCGGAGGGAAGACAAAAAGATTAAGGGTGAAAGTCTTCCTGAAGATGCTGGGCCTTAGCTGAGACCTGAAGAAAGTCAGGGAGTTTGGGAGGTGGAGAAGAGGAGGTACAGAGTTCCAAGTATGGAGGACAGCCGGTCAAAATGCTCAGTTGGAAGATGAAGCGTTGTGTTCAGGGAACAACAAGAAGACTTGCAAACCTGGATTGCAGAAAGCCTGGAGGGAAGTGAGGTATAAGAAGACAGAAAATAATGAAAGAAAGGTCTCTAGATTATTAAGGAATTTAAAAGGCAGACAAAAGACTTTGTGTTTGGTCCTGGAGGTAATAGGGATCCACTCAACTTTATTGAATAGGGGAGTGACGTGGTCAGACTTGTACTTTAGGAAGATCAATTGGACAACTGAGTGGAGGATGGATTGGAATGGGAAGGGACTTGAGGCAGGATGACAAACCCACGAGCTATAAACAACCCTCCTGAGATGAGGTGACGTGGGCCTGTATCAGCATGGCTGCAGCGTCCAAGGAGAGACAGGAGCATGTATGAGAGATGTTAGGAAGGTAGAACGACTGGCGCTTGGCAACCAATCGAATATGGGGGTGAGGGAGAGTGAGGAGTCAAGGAGGACTCCTAAGCTGTGAACCTGACTGAATGAGAAGATGGCAATAACTTTGACAGTAATAGGGCATCTTGGAAGAGTTTCAGGGGAAAGATAATGAGTTTAAGTGAGTTTAAGATGTTCACAGAATATCCAGTTTGAGATGTCCAATAGACTTTTGAGGATGTAAGACTAGAGAGCAGGAAAGATGTTAGAGCTAGATAAGCAGATATAAGAATCATAAGATTCCTAGAGATGATACTCGAATTAATGAAAGCTGATGAGATCACTGAGTGAAATAGTATCCAGGGTGAAGAGAAGAGGGACCAGGACAGAGCCCTCTGAGACACATAGGGTTAGTGGAAGTGATCTGCTTGAAGATCCAGCAAAGGACACTGAGAAGGGAGGGGTGAGATAATGAGGACGAAGACCAGGAGAAAGCAGTATCCCAAAAACCTAGAGAGAGGAGAGTGTCCAGGAAAAGAGCATGTTAGCAAGGCAGGAGGTGTCCAGTGGAGTACCCTAAGGGCCTGTGCTTGACCCTGTGTTATTTAACACTTTTATTAATGGCTTAAATAAAGATGTAAATGGTATTCTCATCAAATTTGCAGATGACAAAAAGCTTCTCTCCTCTGACACTAACTAACCCATTGATTGAGAGAATCACAACCCAAAAAGATCTTGACAGGCTAGAGGCTGGATTATATAAAATAAAATTCAAAAGAGATAAGTGTAAATTGCACTTAGGTACGAAAATAATTTCACAAGCATAAGTTGGGGAGGTATTGCTGGAGATTAGTCTTGGAAAAAAATCTGAGAGTCTTAGTAGACTGCATATTCAAATGAGTCAATAGTGTGATGGGAGAATCTAAAAAGTTAATGCAATCTTGGACTGCATCAGGAGTGACATAACTTCCAGGATTAATAAAGTGATCATCTAACTGCACCCTGCCCTTTTCTGACTACATCTAAAACACTGCTTTCTGCTCCAGGCATCACTATTGAAGAAGCATATTAAAAAAAAAAACCTGAAAAGTGTCAGGAGGTCAGGCAAGATGGTGAAGGACCTTATGAAGATCAGGTGAAGAAACTGGGAATGTTCAGGGTGAAGGAAAAAAATAGGAAAGATGTAGTTGTCTTCAAATATTTGATAGGGAATTATGTGAAGGACAGATTAGACTTTGTTCTGTTGGGTTCCATAGGGCAGAATTGAAATAATGGTTTGAAGTTGCAAAAAGGGAGATTAAGGCTTGATATCAGGAAAACCTTCCTAACAATGGAGCCATCCCAAAGTGAAATGCCTTGGGAAGCACTGGGTTCTCTCTTGTTGGAGGCCTTCATGAAGAGTCTACGTGACCACTTGTTAATTATGTTACAGTGAATATTCCTTTGGCGCAGATGTTAGAGCAGATGGCCTCTGAGGTATCTTCAAATTCCCAAATTCTGAGATTCTGTGAAAAAGATGTTTGGGAGCACATTGGTTATCAGACTTAGTCCTTGTCCCATGAATTTAGTCATTTTTCAGTCATGTCCAATTCTCTGTGACCCCGTTTAATGTTTTCTTGAAAGAAATATTGGAGTGGATTGCCTTTTCCTTCTATAGCTCATTTTATAGATAAAGAAACTGAGGCAAACAGGATTAAGTGACTTGCCCAGGGTCACTCAGCTAGTAAGTCCCTGAGGCCAAATTTGAACTCAGAAAGATGAGTCTTCTTGACTCCAGGCTCAGCACTCTATCCACTGCACCACATAGCTGCCCCGTCCCATGAGTACCTAAAAGTTATCAGTTGTCCCTAGCAGGCTAAGTGCCATGTATGGACTGTTTCCTTGGGACCTCTGGTGAAGATGTATCAGTCTTGAATTTAACTGTCTTTGGGTATTAGCTTCTTTCTTCTCTCTAAACAATTGTTTCCTATTAAATTAAGGTAGTCGTGATAACAGGTTCTTCCTCTAGGGAAGAACCCAGATTCATTTTCATCAGAATCCTGTCCCAAATCATGTCTACATGGTATTCTCTCTAGACATACCCATTTGACTTCAGTCTGTGGGTGGCATCTTTACTTGATCTAATTTCTAAAGTTGAGGGCTTGTATATGCTACTTTTCATTTAGTGATTCAACCAGTTCCTCTCCAACCAGAAAGTGGTAGTAAGGAGTTGTCTTTATAGTGCTCTGCCCACCGACTTCCTGATACTATTTGGTAGGCTATTGGAATACCAAGTGTCCCTGTTATCTGATATAGGGTGGTTTTTCCATAGGTTAGGTATTGTGTATTTTCTAGTGATACTGAGTTTGGGTAGCAGTTCTTTATCTCTATATAGGAGTTACTGATAACGAATTCAGACATCATAATGTCATTTGGCTCCAGGACAATTCTCTTAATCATTCTCCCTTTGTAATGACTTACTGGATGTGATTCTCCAGACCTCCATCCTCTGTAATGCCAAAGCACAGGTCAAAGGGTAAGGTTCTATCTCACACTTAAACAAACACAAGTAAATCCTGTGGCATTTTTTCCTGGTAGCATTTTAATAGGTACTAATATTCCCTTAACTAAGCGCTTTTAAAATATTCAGATTAAAGATTTCCTTAAAAATTGCAAAGCATAGTTATATGTTTCTTCATCCCTTTCAGGTCAAGTACTTCCTTTGATTACTTATTCTCCAAATCTCAACCCTTCCTAAAGCCGATTTTAATAGAAAATTTATATGCTAAGTAATTTTCCCAAAACAGGTTGGCAATTATAGAGGCTCTATGATGCTGATCTGATGGTGCTGACCATTTAGATCAGCCATCTTCACCCTGAGGAGTTAAGGGGAAACAGATATAGAGACATGCAGAATGACTGACATCAACCCTTGAATCTAAAGGAATTCTACCAATTCCTGTGTTAAGGTTTATCTTGAGACCCTCTCAAGATTGGTATAAGAGGCTCCAGGTCCCTTGGGTAACCACAGCAAAAGATCACACAGCCCCTAATATCTATGGACCCTCTGGTAGTTGGCTTACATCTAAGTACAGCCAACTTCTTGGGATAAGTTGCACGTGTGGTTTCATTTACCTAGGTTAGACCTGGGAAAGACGTTAGCTTAAAAAGGCCAAGGTCTCCCACTGCATTCTGAGCCATCACCAGTCATCTTGACTTATGTCTTGTCACTGAACTCTGATGACTCTGAAGGAGAGAGTGAGGCTGGTGGCTCTGCACAACTCTGCCTCACTTAAATCCAATTCACTTGCAAGTCAAGATGGGACCCTCTTGATGTCATTGGTCCTCTTTAAGAATGAAGGCCGAACAACAACAACAAACAAGGATAAGAGACAAATGAGTGGCAATGAGACAGAATGTGCCTTGTTTTCTTATACCACGCTTGTATGAGTGAGTGTAACCACTTGGCTTGTATCTCATTCAATAACCTCTATACTTAGATCACTGAATGTGAGACTGTCTCCATTCCTTGAAATCCTGAACCTAGTTGGCATAGTTGGGTAGGCCTAGGTAAAGCAGTAAGTCAGAACTAGTATATTCCGCATATTTTTCCAATCTTGCTCCAAAGACAAGACCAACTCCAGTGGTTTGCTATTGATTATGCTTTCAGGAAGCAACTCGAGCTGACAAGACCTTTCCTTGAATACATCTGAAATGTGCTTCTTATCAATATCAGCTGCCATTTGGGCACAGTGGAATCTGTTCCACTTTCAACCTAGAGTCATCATGACGGACTTTCATGACTATTGACCACTAGATATTAGAATGCAACAATTATCTTTATGCACTTTGCTTAGATTATCTTAATATTTAATACAATACTAATAGTTAATTATTTAATCAATAAATTATTTAATTAATAATTATTTAATAATAATATAATATTAATATTTAATAGAATACTACATTAGTAAGTTTTCATTTCTGCCACCAGCATAGTAGTGCTTTGGCTTCAGATGAATAGGGTCAACGTCTCTGCAACTTGTACGTCATCTACAGATCTCTAACCTCTCATTTATCATCTATAGATCTATAACCTGTCATCTATAGATCTATAATCCTACAGTAGAAATCCCCCAAATCATTTCATTCTAGAAACTATTGAACCAGACAGTAACATCAATTTCATTCAAAAAAGGCATAACCATAATCCACTGACAGTCAGTGATTTTCTGCTTGGCTGTGATTGGTTGGCTCAGGGATATGCAGTTTATTTCTATTCATAGGCCATTTTCTGGGGGAAATTCCAAACTCTAAATTATTTTCTCATGTCAGACACCTCACTCTTCTTGAGTCATACTTCCTTCATCTCCTCTCTAAGAATTGCCATGTTCATAAGGCCCATGGGAGAAGGCAGCTGCATGTACATGGTCTCTTCCTGGTCTACATTGCACACTAAACTCTTGGGGACAGCTTTGTAAAATTCCATTTGGCACTCTGTAGGATATAGGTTAATGGATTGTTATTATCTGCCCACACTAGGTCTGCCCTTCTTTCACTTACTCTTAAAACTTTTCAGTGACAGCCTACTCTAGGGCCAAAAGCTATAACTTGTGGGCAAGATAATTGGTTTCAGTGTCAAGCTGACAAATACAACGGGCTTCCGGTAGCCATCACTTTCTTTACAAAGTTGTTTCTAAGCCACCCAATTTGTTGCCTGTGGGTATTACAAAAGACTTATTTGGATCATTAAAAGCCTAGGGAGGGTGTTAGGTATGTCAGTTAATTAGGTTGAAGTCTGGATCATACTCCTCATCCCAGTGATCCCTAAAGAGCACCAAGGGACCAGAACTATGCTATTGCACCCTTTCACTAGAATACCATTTTTTGAAATTTCGTTCTACTCTTTTGTTTCTTATCCTGATAAGGTAGCTACAGGTAAAATTGTCGAGAGGTTTAACAGGAAAAGACCTAGTTTTGCTTAAATCACATGACACTGCATCTTCCTGCCTTTACCCCTTTCCTAGAATTGACTTATCCTTACCTCTGCCTCAGAGAATCCCTCTCTTCCTTCAACACAACTCATGCAACAACTTCTTCTCGAATGCTTTCCTGATCACTGGCTTCAGCCATCTTCTCTTATCTCTCTGCACTGTCTTGCTTGGTGATCCTATCAGCTCCTGTGGATTCAATCTTCATCTTGAAGAAGATGATTCTCGGAACAATCTGTCTAATCTCTTGTCAACTTATAGTCTTGCATCTCTAACTGCCTGTTGGGCAATGTCCCATTGATATCTAAAATTAAATATACTGAGCCAAACTCATTTTCTTTCCCAGGATGGAGGAAGGTAGGCAACTAAGTGGCACAGTGCATAGGACACTGAGTCTGGACTCAGGAAGACTTGAGTTCAAATTTAACCTTCAACATTTACCAGCTGTACGCTACCTAGCTACCCTGTATTTAATTACTTTTTATTGACTTTCTACATACTTACGGATGTACTTATGTCCCTGTTAGAATGTAAATTCCTTGAGAATAGGAATTGTTTCATTTTTTTAATTTGTATCCCCAGCACCTAGTCAGTTGGTTAATAAACATTTAATTACCTACTATGCAGTAAATGCTGTGCAAAGCACTGGGTGTACAAAGAAAGGCAAAAGACATTCCCTGCAGGGGCAGATAGGAGGCACAGTGTTTAGAGCACCAGCCCTGGAGTCAGGAGGACCAGAGTTGAAATCTGACCTCAGGCACTTACTACCTGTGTGACCCTGGGCAAGTCACTTAATCTCAATTGCCTAAAAAACAATTTTAGCCTCAGTCTAAGATGGGATCCTCCTGGCTCAGTTTCCCCATTATGTGCCTTTGAAAAGGAATGTTACCCACCTGGCTATTCCTGAGTCTGGCTATGAGGTGGATTTGATACTGCATGTTTAGAAAACTGAGTTATCTGAATCCAAACAGAGCTAAGGATGTCTTATCCTGTCACATCTGGGCCCTGAAGTCTTTTCTGTCAGATTTGTATCTTTCAGGCTACAGGCCATTCACCTACAATTGATAGTAAACAGCGGGTACCAGCCAATGTCCTCCCATCATTCCCTGGTTGCAGCCTGTGCTCGGTTCCAGGCAACCTTCTCTTTGGGACCCCCTTGAGGCAGGAACAGCTCTATGTCCCATGACAGCAGGAAGCAGTTTCAGAAGTCAAAACCTTCACCCCTTACCCTAAAAGAATTTGGCTCCCTTTTGTTTGAGGGGGGAATGATGAGGATGGGATCTAGATCCCAGAAAGGAAAAAACCCTGGACTTTCCCACATGGCCAAATCTCTGGCGTTCCCCTGAGGTTACAATCCCATCAACTAGCCTTTCATTGTGGCTATACCCAATCTCCCAATTTTGTTACCCTTAACCTGTCCTAGCCCTCCATTGTCCTACCTCCCTATGGCCCCCAGCCATTTCCTACCCTTAATCCTAGCTAGGTTCCATTCTCCCTTGGCCACCTGGTCTAGGTTCCATGAATTCTGTTCACCCCAGATTACTGGCCACTCCCATTTAGATCTTCCTTAGACCCCTCTTCCAGTCACCGCAAACTACCTGTCCACTCCTACATCCCTCCCACAGTCTTTGTGCATATGGGATCCGTCTTGTCTCTGTTGAGATGCTTAGATTCTTAAAATCTAGCCACTGCTTAGATTCTTAAAATCTAGCCAATAGCTTACTAACGTTCAGACTCCTTGGGAGTCTGTCCAATATGATGCATGTTCTAATAAACATTGTCTTTGGCTGAAAAAAAAAAGAGATGGGATTTGAACCCAAGTTTTCAGACTCCAAGTCCAGCACTCTACTCACTATTTAGGAAGTGAAGTTATATTAACTAAAATATAATGAGTTGGGATTTTTTCTTATTTTTGTTGATTCCTGCACTCGATATTTTTTCTCATTGCAAATTGGAGGAAGGATAGGATGGAAAAATGTGCAAATCTAGGTCTTATTTTTGGTGGACACAGGTAGAAAGAAGTAAGAAAGAGTCTATCATGAAGTTAGGTCTGCACAACTCAATGAAAAGTTAGTAATTATCCAGTGAACTATATAAATCACTCATCTGAAATGTTGGATTTTTCTTAATTTGATAACATTTTTAAAAACCTGATTTGCCTTAATGATTATGTTGGCAAGTTATCATAGAAGCAATGTGGATTGCAGACTTTTTTCCTTATACATAAAGCCTTTACTAAAAACAGGTAGATGTATACTATTTTCTTCCTTTGTTTTCAGAAGGAGTTAAATGCACTACACAGATGAACTGCTTAGGAATATTTAGTACCTATAGAACTACTTTAAAGTCACCCACAAAATGATGCATTTGTGAGGCTGATGATTTCCATCAGATCCGTTTATGTATTTCCTCCGTGACTTCAAGAAATAGAGCTCATTAGAATTTCTACTTGAAAAGTACCATAGTGAAAATAATAATAACTACCACTTTGACAAGACTAGCCCTAATTTGACTGACAATCTCAGAAGTCAAGGCCAAGATTGACTGACTGACCATAGAGATCAAGTTCTTTCTTTTTCACAAATAGGGGAATCCTCCTGCCCTCACCACCTCAAATGATTACTTCTCTGGGATGGATTTTAATATCGATGCTATCCTCAGTCTATAAATCTGATAGGAATTTCACTTAAAAGCTTTAAATTGCTGAGTCCTGTGGCACACACCTGTGATGCCTACTACCAGGGAGTCTTAATATTGGTGGATCTTTTGAGGATGGAAGTTCTAAGCAGCAAGGGGCTAAGCCAATCAGGTGTCTGAAATAAGTTTGGCTTTAATATCGTGAGCCTCCAGGGAAGGGAAGATGCGCTGGGTTGCCTAAGGAGGGGTGAACCAACAGAGGTCAGAAATAAAACAGTTAAAGCTCATGGGCTGATCACAATGGGATCAAGCATGCAAATAGCCCCAGCATTTCCAGCCAGAGCAAGGATATTATTTTTAATTTGTGGAATGAAACAAGCATTCCCATAAAGTAGCACAATATAAAAGATGATTGCATATGAAACTGCAAATCTACTATTTGTAGCTTACTATTCCTTTCAAATATACAACAAAATTATCATGTCAATTTCTTTTTTTCTTCCCTACCCCCCACCCTAGAAATAGCTGCCATCATTCTTATTCATTTTGCTAAATATTTCCCAATTACATTAAAATATTTAACATTATTTTTTTTAAATTTTGATTTCAGGAGACTCACTTTTAAAGACAGTTTTTTAGAAAAAACAAGAAGTCAAGGATACCAAAGGAAATAATGAAAAAAAAATGTAAAGGAAGGAGATTTAGTAGTACCAGATCTTAAACTATGTTATAAGGCAGTAATTATCAGAACTTTCTGCTGCTGGCTAAGAAATAGTAAGGTAGCTCAATGGAATGGAATAGACATCCAGTTTGTAGCAGCAAATAAACATAATAATCTTGTATATGACTAGTGTAGAGACTTAGATTTGGAGATAACAATTCATTACTTGGTAAAAATTGTTGGGAAAACTGGAAAACAGTATGGAAGAAACTGGTCATAGACTAATATCTTCTGTGCCATTTACCAACATAAGGTCAAAAGCTTAGTAATGGGGTTCTGGGGATGAGAGTGTGGTCAGGGAAAGAAGGAAACTGGAGTTAGGTGGAATTATGGAGGGATGGAGTGATTGGAAGTAGAACTTGAGGCCTGGCTATCACTTCTTTCTTCCACTTTTGGAAAATGTGAACTCCTGGATAAGTGCCTAACTGCCCTCTGGTTAGCCCAACCCTGCCAAAAGACATAATGATCCACAGTTAAAGGGAGAGAGTCTAACTTATTAAAGGCCAAGGAAGCTTTCCAAAAAATAAGAGGCAGGTGTAAGAATGCATAAAAAGGTGAAGTTATCATTGAAAAGAGAGAGAGAACATTTATACATAGCTGGTATTTAATCAATATTTGTTTATTTGAAATTATTATTATTTTTTTACTTTTAGGAAACTCTCCTTAATGGTGAAACTTTGATTTCATAACATCAAACATTTGGATTTATATCTAAAAATGTTAGTCAATCATCCACATATTTTGACTTTACAATGGTCAAACACCTGGATGTTTGGAATTACTAAAAACCAGAATTTTTTTCCATTTTTATCCAGGTGTTTGACAGCCTGCAATTTGCGAGCTATCCAGTTACCCAGCAGGAGCACCCAACAGTTTGGTGTCTATGTGAGCATTTCAGCATCTCTCAGTGTTTTGTTACTATATTAAAATTATTTGGATCATCTACGTAACAGGTGGGAAAAACATTATAGCTTTCACAGATCTCAGTGGTAATGTAGACCCTACTACACCCTACTGCACAAGATTCATCAATCATGCGATGTGTTTTATTGGCATAAGTGTGGTTTTGGAACCTTTAGGACCAAACTAGTCAGAGGATTAGAAAGGATGTAGCAAAGAGAAATTTTTTTTTTTTGCTGGTAAAGGAAGGCAAATTAAACCTTCTGACAGGGTTCTTCAGTCTTTTGCTTAGAGTCTAACTGTGAAAAAAAAATAAAAAGGAGGCAAGATTAGATATGTAGTAAGAGTATCTCTCTCTCTCTCCCCATCCATAATAGCAAGTACCCTCTTTATTTCCTCTTGATGTTTCCAAGGAGGCCTCCAAGGTAATGTTCAAAGGTAGGAAACTGAATAATTTACTTCTAACACTCAATATTTGGAAGGCATAGAGTCATAGTGGAAGTAGTTATTTGGAATAACAACTAAAAGGAAACTTGGAGATCATGGAGTCCAATATTTTTATTTTTACGGATGAAGAAACTGAGGTCCAAGGTGTTAAATGATTTGTACCAGATCACACAAGTAGGCAGTCCTACAGAAAGTCATCTGCCTCCCAATCCAGGCCTCTTTCTGCTAGGAAGAATGAATAAGTCCTAGGTAGTAAACATCTGTTAACAAATGTGGTATTCTCATAAGCATCCCCAAGTGATATAGATTGTTGATTAACCAAATGTTGTTTAATGGAAATTTTGTAGATATGTTAGTCAACAGGTTAAAAAATTGCTTATAGCTAGTATATAACTTGTTCGAATGGACAAAGATGCTTTTTAAAGTGGTTTTAAATGTGCTTGAAAATAGCTATGTTCTTGAATAGCCTGCACACCTACACATATACACATCCTCCCAATTTTTGTTGATATCATTCATTTGTTCAGCCCTCTCTGACAGTCAACACAGGTAGGCTCGAGCCTTGTTCATTTTCAGAGTTCTGAAATAAAAGAGACCCAAATCATTAAGGGTCTCCTTCCTTTGACATCCAAAAGTCTTCTTGTGAAGCCCAGCTATGAGACAAGAAGAACCAGACCATTGAGCTGAGGTGCCTGAGACGACACCCAGCTGAAGGACACAGCTCCAGATCCCTGGTCAGACAAAAGAGGGTAAGACAGATGTACCCTGCCTTGTACAAACTCACTATGTGAAGACCTGGAATCACATCAAAGATCAATTAGGAGATGGTCATTCATTATATGAATGAATCTTCAGTTGAGAAGAATTCATGACAAGATTCCTTTAAAGAAAAAAAGAGCTCTCCAAAGACAAGAGTTGGCTCTGTTTTTCAGTATGTGTGTGGGGGGTGTGTGTGTGTGTATGTGTGTGTGTGTGTATGTGTGTGTGTGTGTGTGTGTGTGTGTGTGTGTGTGTGTGTGTGTGTGTGAGAGAGAGAGAGAGACTGTCACTACTGCTTAACAATGCAGATCTTTGTGAAGTCCTGGACTGGCAAGACCATCACCCCTGAAGTGCAGCCCAGTGAAACCACTGAGAATATCAAGGCCAAAATCCAAGACAAAGAAGACATTCCCTCCAAAACCTAGAGATTGATCTTTGCTGGGAAGCAGCTAGAAAATGGGGGAACTTGTCTGATTACAACATCCAGAAGATTCACCCTATACTTGGTCCTTTGTCTCAGGAGTGGGATGCAGATCTTCATGAAGACTTTGACTACTAAGACCATCACCATTTTAGGAAAAACCAGTGACACCGTTGAAAACGTCAAGGTAGGAGCAGCCAGGTGGTGCAGTGGATAGAGTACCTGCCCTGGAGTCAGGAGGACCTGAGTTCAGATCTGGCCTTAGACACTTGACTCTTACTAGCTGTGTGACCCTGGGCAAGTCACTTAACCCTATTGCCTAGCCAAAAAAAAGAAAAGAAAAGAAAAGAAAAAAATGTCAAGGCAAAGATCCATGACAAAGAAAGTATCTTTCCAGACCAGCAGAGATTGATCTTTGCCAGAAAGCAGCTGGAAGATGGGTTTATCCTGTCTGACTACAATATCCAGAAAGAATCCACCCTGTACTTGGTCCTGAACTTGAGGAGAAGTGTCTAAATTCCCTAAAGTTTCTTTCAAGCTTTTGAGAAATTTCACTGAACTTTTCTTTCAATAAAATTGCTTCATTACCCCCCCACCCCAAAAAAGAAAAAGTCCATCCTAGTGCATTTAGAACATAATCCTAAAGAGAGCGTGGAAGACAGCTATAGAATGACATGAGCTGCACCCATAACATACCTAGAATCACCAGAATAAATGGAAGTAAAAGCATTTAAGTATTTACTATCTGCATTGTGCTAACTTAAGAATAGAAATTTAGAAGCAAACACAATCCCTACCCTCAAGGAGATTATATTCTAATAGGGAGAGAGAACACATAAAGGGAGTAGCATCCAGCGAAAGATATTTTTTATTTGGAAAGTCATAGAGATAGTGAATAGAACCATAGGGGAGTAGATTGACACACTCTTTTCAGGAGCAATGACAGAGTTGATCTGATTATGGTTTTAGAAATGGAAAGAGGATGGGATGGCACACAAGGACACTTGAGGTGGTATGGGATTTGCTTAGGAGTTGGCTGGGGAATGAAGTGGTGTGGCTGGATTTGGGCTTTGTATAGTAGGTGAATGAAACGGCCATCAATCGGGACAGAGGGATTGTTTCTGGGAAGGTAAGGTTGTCTTCAGGGTGTTGTCCCTGCTCCTTGAAGCATTGCATGTTGCCTGACAAGGAGAAGGCTGAGGATTATGGTGAAGAGCATCTGGAACCAGGCATCACAGTAGGAATTGAGAAAAGGCCATTAGATTTGACACTGAAGAAGTCATTGGCAACCAAAGAGAAGAGTTATATTTGAATGAAAAAATTGGAAGCCAGATTGTAGAAAGCTGAATAGAGTAACAGAGGATAATGATGATGATGATGATGATGATGATGATGATAAGCACTATTATTATTACTATTGTTATAAGTAACATTTACATAGGACTTTAAATTTTGCAAAGCAATATATTATATATAATAGTATAAATATAAATATATAAAACTTTTATATATATTATATATAAAACTATTATATATCATATATAATATATATGATATATAATCTATATATATTATATATAAATAATTAATATATAATATATAATTATATAATATAATATATAATATATAATTAATTTTCATTTAATCCTCACAACAATCCTGTGAGTTAGGTGGTATCCCCTCTGTTAATTATCCCCAGTTTATCTTGTATATATCTTATTTATACATAGATGTTTCAATGTTGTCTCCCCCATTAGACTGTGAACTCTTTGATAGCCTGGATTGTTGCTTGTATTTGTGTTTTGTTTTTGTGTTTTTTGCTTTTCTTTATATCCCCAGCATTTAGCTTCATTTGGTTTTGGTTTCATTTGGGGGTTTTGGGGTTTTTTTTGCTTTTCTTTGTATCCCCAGTATTTAGTTTCATTTGTTTTTGGTTTCATTTGGGGGTTTTGTTTTTGTTTTTTTGCTTTTCTTTGTATCCCCAGCATTTAGCATAATGCCTGGTATGTAGCAGGTATCTAATAAAGTCTTGCTGATTCACTGACTGAATGAATTATCCCCATTTTGCAGAACAAGAAATTGAGGCTGAGTGAAGTTAAATGATTTGTGCAGGGTCAGATAGCAAGTAAGTCTTTCATATAGGATTTGAACTCAAGGTTTGGCACTATCCACTATACCAACAATTTCCCAAGTACTGGTGGAGAGATACAATGAAAAAGTGATGCTGACCTGTGCATGGTTCTCTGCCTCGTGCCATGTACATGACATTTTATTCCTTATTCCTGGTGATAATCATCAGAGGACAATAGATGTTTCCCTTGGCCAAAGCCAGCTTGTCTGGCCCTCTACCTGAAAGGAAATAAGGCAGCTTTCCAAGCTATATGGAAAAAAGGGGGGGGGGCAGGCATGGAATGAGGCGGAGAGAAGGATAGATTTCCTGAAAGTTTTAGTTTCCATATCCTGTGCTTTACTGGGCCAGTGGGAGCCAAGTGAGGACATGGGTGATGAGTGAAATAAAGCCACTCAAATGTTTGTCCCCAGTGTGAGTTTGTAATCGATGGTCTCTAACAGAGGTTAAATATTTGAATGCTTCAATATAACTTCTTTTCTGTCCTGAGGACAAAAAACTAAGATGCTTTCACTTTGGCAAACCATCTCTTCACTATGTGAGGACGTTGACCAGATAATGACAGCTCAGAGTAGAAGAGTTGCTTTACAATTTGCAGTGTGTTTCTTCACAGACACCTTGGGAAGAAGGTGAGTACCAATAGTATGAGCTCCATTTTACAGGTGGAGAAAACCAAGGCACAGAGGGTCTAAGTGCTTCGGTAAAGTTCATCCGACTAACAAGTGGCCAAGTTGGGGCCCAAGCACAGTGCTCTTTTTATCCAACCTCTTTATTTCTCACAAAGGGCAAAGATGCATCAATCTTCTATTAATTTTCTCCATTATCATTTCCTAAATAACAATAAAATGCCTATATTCAGTATGCACATGGCATCATGCTATCATCAGCTGACTATTGTTCAACAGATTTCCCTTAAGTGAATCCAATTTTATGCCAATTTAATTTTCTAAGGAAAGATCCAAGGAAATCTTAAAACATAGATTTATGTATGACAGTCAAGTTGTCGGTTCTACTTAGCATCACTGAACCATATGCTGATCAGAATTCTCCCCTGCTCCACCAGTGTCACATGGCAACGATTAGACAGAGATATCCCTTGGTCAGAACCAGAAATCCCCTTGAAGAATCACGGAATTACCCCCTTTGTCTCTGTGTTTTTGTCTGTCTGTCTGTCTGTCTCCGTCACTCTCTTTCTGTATCTGCTACTGGAGTTAACTATATACCCGGATGATACCCTTTAGGGACTTGTCTGAAAGCGAGAAAATTGTTTTTACATTCCACCTTCCAGATTCCTGGATTAATTTGTATCTAAATTCCAGAGGTCAATGAAGAACATCTGGACCTCAGCCCAGTGACCCCAAGCCCTCTAAGGAGAAATTTCAGTAGTAGCTGAAATAACAATGGAAAGCATGTTTCCCCCCCTGATTGACAGGTCATGGTTATTTGGAATTTATCTAGCTGTCTAGTAAGGTTATCCTGCAGACTTTCCAGGGTTCGCTGATATAAATAAAACAAGCCATAAAAAGAAAATCAAAACAAGTGCACATTTGTCTCCAACAGCTCGGCAACCACACAGAAGACAAATACTAGAACACAGTGATTAATAGAAAGTTTAAGGACACAGCCAGTAACTATGGTTTCTTTGTCAGATTGACTAATTATCCCCAAAACAAACATAAGAGACATGATGATGCAGTAGAGGCAGCATTTGAAGAAGAGTCAAAAGACTTGATTTTAAAATTTGGCTCCACCATCTACTTGCTAGCTGTGTGACCTTAGGCAAAGAATATTATATTATTGAACCTCAGTTTTTTCACCTCTACAATGGGGATGATGATCCCCATCTTAACTACTGCCCAAGGCTATCATAAGGCATAAATGAACTCATATAGCTGAGAGTGCTTACTAAATATCAAATGCTAAGCCAGAATTTTTGGTTTGGTATTTTAGTGGGTCTGATGATCCATTCGATTACAGTTCTCTACCCCCAAGTACAATAAAACCCCTCCCATGTGTTCTAATCTTGTGCTATTCTTGTCCACATGTTTCCATAAATCCTCTTCTGAGGATCCACAAATATTCCAGAGGCCTTCTTCTGGCATTTTTGACATTACGGAGATACCACTGTACCATTTGGCCTGTCTGTCTATTACCTCTCTCTTGTGACATGACCAGACCATCTTTTTTTCAGCATATGCAATCAAATAAAATAGATCAATGGCCTTATAAGTATGGCTTGCAACCCAGCCATACCTGCCCTTCCTATGTATCTTTTCCCTGGGTGTAACCAAAAATTGACCACAGCAAGCTGATGGCCTTTCTCATTTTCTCATCATCATGATGATGTCAGTGGAATTCATGGGCCATCCAATGGTTATCCCTCATTCCCACCATGTGACCAGGCCATATTTTATTTCAGCATATACTTCTTTGAAGACATCCTTTGTTCTAGTTCTTCACATTTCTTTATTTATTATGCATTATATCTTGCTCATGCCCACCATATACCTTTCTGCTGATGTCTCTCAATACGGCACATTTTAAATTCTTCAAAATCGTATTGTTCCATAATTCATTGCCAAAACTAACTTGGAATTAATATAAATTAGTATGTATTTTGTATTACATATGTACATACATATGTTCTCTCCCCCTAATAGAACATAAGCTTCTTGAGAATAAAAATTACTTCTTTTTCTTTTCAGCTTTAGAAGTTAACACAGGGACTAACACATAGGAGACACAATAAAATTTTTCTGATTGATACATCAATACAGGTAGACTAAATTTGGGTGGGTGGATGAGGAAACTCATGGGGTCATTAAAGGATCTTTGAATTTTCCCAAAGGCAGTGTAACCCACTCACACATATCCTCAATCTGGTATTGTTTATGGAAAGAATTCCAATGTGGATGTGATTCAGTTTCTCCATGAGTATATGGACTTATTGCTCATTGTACAAAAACATACCACATAGTAAGAATTCTAACAATTAAATTAATGTTTATGAGTGACCCAAGAACTGTATGAGTCAGCATTTTCTTCAAATATTCTTCTGTCATTACTTGTAGAAGTGGAAGTTCTGAAGGCCACATGGTATTTTTGTCAATTTGCCAAAAAAACAAATCAGACAGTGGCCAACCTTCTGGTGGTGAGCTTTTCCATAGACAATAAACTCAACATGTCCAAGATGGAACTCATTCTCTTTCTCCCAAAACTCTTCCCTCTTCTTAATGTCCTTATTATTATTGAAGGCACTACCACACTCCCAGTCACTCAGACTCACAACCCAGGTGTCACCCTTGACTCCTCACTCCACCCCCATATCCAATCTGTTGCCAAATCCTGTCTTATCTTTCAAGACATCTCTGATATACATCCCCTTCTCTCTTGTGACTTTGCCATGATCCTGGTGCAGGCCCTCATCATCCCCTGTCTGGATTATTGCAAAAGCCTACTGGTCCAATGCCTCAAGTCCCTCCACCTTCTAATTCATCCTCTGCTCAGCTATTAAACTGATCTTCTTAAAGAGCATGTCTGATCATTTAAACTCCCTATTCAATGAACTCCAGTGGCTCCCAATTACCTCCAAAATAAAATACAAAATCCTCTGTTTAGCTTTTAAAGCTCCCCCTAATGTGGCCCCTTCCTTCCCTCACTGTCTAGTGACTCAGATTTTCTTGGTGTTCCTCTCTCTAAACAGTCTATTCTCCTGTCCCCCATGGCTGGAATGCTCTTTCTCTTGACCTCCAACTTCAGACTTCCTTTAAGATTTGCTAAAAATCCCACCTTTCACAAGAAGCCTTCTTAGTCCCCCTCAATACTAATGCCTTCTCTCTGAGATTACTTCCAAATTCCCGTGTATGTGTCTTGTATGTACATAGTGATTTGAATGTTAGAAAGCAACATTAGAATGTGAGCTCTTTGAAAATAAGGACTATTTGTTGTTGTGGTCATTGTTTTGTTTTTCTCTTTATTTGTACCCCTAGTCCTTACTACAGTACCTGGCACATAGTAAACACTTAACAAATATTTTTGACTTGCCTTGACTTAGCTAGGCTGATCTATCAACAATATCCCACACAGTCTGTCATTGACCCTATATTCAAAACCTTTCCAACTTGGTTAAACCTGTCTGAGCTTGTGTTCTGCCATCCTAGACCTCAAGAACTCAAGGTTACCTCTACGCCATGATGAGGTAGCAACTTCTGACTACAGTAGACTCCATGCAAGGGACTGGTATAATTATGCCAGTGATCCAGGTGAAGCTCAAGAGGAAATCTTAGCTGTGGAGTGAAAGGATGAAGAGAAGAAGGAGCTTGCTACTAAACGAATTGGTTTTTTTTTTTTTTTGCAGTTACAAGTGCTGATGTGCAGATTACTCATCTCTGTGAAAAATTTTTAAAAAGGATCCCACCAGGGCCAGTAAACATCAACAAACAATTTTAGTTCTGAAGTGAGTCAGACCAGTCATTTGATCAGAGCAAATAATTACAGACAGACAAAGGAAGAACGAAGAGTCTGTGGATTTGCCTCCTGTGCCTTTTGTAAAGCGTGGTAAGGTGGAGAAGAAAAGTGTGCAGCCTGATACACATTTTGTATCTCTCATTTCTACAAATTTGAACTCAAAACTTGTTCTTTTTGACGCACAGACAGTCATCCAATTTGGAGAAGCAAATATGTTCTTATATTTAATAAACTATCCATTGACTGAAGGACTTCTGGGAGACAGGGGACTGTCACATGCAGCAGCCTGCTTCCTGGACAAAACCACTGGGGTAGCTCAGCTTACTGCCTGGCTTTGCTTGCTATTCACTCTCCCAAAGCTGTATGATAGCTTTTCAGGTCTATACTGATTGAAGAATATTATGTCTATTATGTGTGAAAATCAGTGAGATGTAGTGGAAAGAGAGCTACACTTAGAATTGAGAGAGACAGAGCTGGGCTCTGATACTAGTTGAATACCTGTAGGCATAACAATCAATTTGTCAATCAATAGGCAGTAGGGATGGAAAAAAAGGCAAAAGATAGCCCTGCCCTCATGGAGCTTTCAATCTAATGAATGAGACAATACACACACAAATATATGCAAAACAAGCTATATGTAAAATAAATAGGAAATAATAGAGAGAAGGCACCAGAATTAAGATAGGTTGGAGAAGGCTTCCTGTAGAAGTAAGGTTTTAGTTGGGACTTACCAGAAGCCAAGGAGGATAGTGGTTGGAATGGAGGAGGGAGAATATTCCAAGAATGGGAAACAACCAGAGAAAATGCTCCAAGCCAAGATGCAGACTGAAAAGTCTCTCTCAAGCCTGTTTTACACATCTGTAAAATGTGAATGATGGCAATAATGCAAAGTGCTACCTACCTCACAAGGTAACCCACTGTATATGATCGTATATTTAAAGCTGAAAGTGACTTTGTTATCGTCCAATAGTTTTCAGCTCTTATAACCCTGTGGACCATATCATCCATGGGTTTTTTTTTTTTCGACACAGATACTGGAGTGGTTTGCCATTTCCTTCTCCAGTGGATTAAGGCAAACAGAAGTTAAGTGACTTGCCCAGGGTCACACAGCTAGTAAGTATCTGAGCCTGGATTTGAACTTAGGTCTTCCTGTTCCTAGGCCCAGTGCTCTATTCACTGGTCCACCTAGCTACCTCTGGAAGTGACCTTAGAGGCCATTTAATCCAATTCCCTCATTACATAGATGAGGAAACTGAGGCCTAGAAAGATTATATGACTTTCCAAAGGTCATAAGTAGTAAGTAAAGGATCTGGGATTTGAACCCAATGAAGGAATATTTGGATGGATGAATGAATAAAAAACATTTATTAGTGCTTATCATGTGCCATGCACTATGCTAAGCAGTAGAGACAAGAATTAAAAAAGACAGTCTTTTACTCCTTGAGAATAAGCTATCAAGGAAATTATACTTTAATAGAAGGAGACTCCCCATATAAGAGATTGATGGCCAGGTAAGGATGAAGTCACAGGAATTGGGAATGAGGCCACAAGGTACTTGAATGATGTGCCTGTTCCAGAAGCAATGGTAGTATTTTTTTTATTATGATTGTTCATAGAGCCTGAGGTGGAAAGGTGGAGAGAGAATGCAGTATAGTGACAGGGCAGGAAGATGGCATGGTTGGGTGGCTGGGGCTCTCACCAAACAGCACAACCCCAGGGCTTCGGGGAGTTACGGGGAGGGGGATGTAAAGGTCCATTGGGACAAAGCAATGGCAGGAGTGGCCTCATGGCAGGAAGTTCCCTGACTCCAAATCTAGCCCTTTTTCCACAGCACCACCCTTCCTCTCCCTGAACATGAGTTAACCCTTATTTTAGAGAGTAAGATTGGAAGGAAAGATTCAGTGAGCAAGTTCTGCTCTAATCCATGTAAATGGACATATCTACCAAACGTGGGGGACATAGAGTTCTACATTACATGTGACTCTACATCTTTATTTTCAAATGAGATAATATTTATAAAGTATTAAGCACAGTACCTGGAATATAATAGGCACTTAATAAATGCTTGTCCTCCTTCCCTCTTCTACATAATTATATCTCCCCCCCAGAACATGATGAAGAGTTCTCTTTATCTGTTTCTATCCTGGCTCTTAGAAAGACAATCTTTATTGCACACAGTTAGTTATATGGTTCTGGACATAATTTTAATATTAGCATAACTTGCATAGATTGTGTGAAGGGTAGTAAGTATTGAGTGGCGAAGTCTATATTTGTTTTGGTTTAGTTTTGTTCTGAACATAAGACTTTATTATTGCTATTATTATTATTATTATAAGAAACCGTAAGTATAGAATGTACCTCTCTGGATATACGTGAACAACTCTCAATTCAATTCAATTCAAAAAGCATTTATTAAGTGACTGTTCTGTGTTAGACACTGAGCTAGAACCAAAGCAAAGACCCTTGCATTCCATTGGGATGAAGCAATAGATACATTCATGTAAGTAAATATGAAATTAATATAAAGAGAGAAGGTATTAACAACAGGATTATCAGGAAAGGTTCCACATAGGAGGGGTTAGTTGTACCGATCTTTGAAGGAACCCAGAGGAGGAGGAGGGAGGTAACTTAGGGGCATCAAGAGGTCAAGTGACTTGTCCATGGTCACATAGGCAATAGAGGTCAGAGGCACAACTTAATTCCAGGTCTTCCTGTCTCCAAACCCAGTACTCTCTCCACTGTGGAATGCTTTCCATCAAAATCTTTATGTTTGCTGAATATGACACTGATTCAAAGAAACTCAGTAAAGGGATTTGGAAACCATGGGTTTGTGAAAGTTTGTTTCAGAACGGCAACCCTTCTTCAACTCAGGGTTGATTCACCATCTTACTCTTGACTCGGCATCACATTTGTGAATTGCTCATCTAATTCCTCATGTAATTGCCAAATTTTGGCACTTGTAAGTCACCGTCCTTGACTAATTCTTTTTTAATAGCTGAAAACACTGACTCCCTAATGATTATGACTTAGCCAGTATTCAACAACATAATGAGAGAATTGGGACTCAAATTTATGTCCCTAAGCCTGGTTGGGTATTTAGCCAACTAAGTCATCCTGCAAAAGTACTGCCCTGTTGAGATCACTGATCACATACGCTCAGGATGGATGACCAAAATGCAAGGACTTCAGGCAGGGAAGATGAAGAATTAAAGAGAGGAAGTATGACTGATGTTTAGAAAAATCCAGGATATTAGCAAGGTATTGGAATAGCCGTATGAGTACTACTATCCATCTTTCCTACAATGTTAGTACATCCAAGGTCATGCAGAAGAGGGTAGCCAAGACCATAAAGGGTAAGGTACTGCAAGGACCATGCAGTAAAAGGAAGGGGGAAGAAGACATTTAGTTTGAAGGAAATTCTTCTTCATGAGGGGAGATATAATAGCTGACTTCAGATATTTGAAAAACTGCCTTGCAAGAGATATTTAACCTTTTATGCTTAGCCCCATATAGTTTGGTTAGGAGAAATGGGTGGGAAAAAATCCTAACAATTGAAATTGTCCAAAAGGAAAATGAGCTGAGTGAGGAAGCAGTGACTTCCACTTTTGATAGAGGTGTGCAAGCAATGTGTAGAAGATCTCTTGTTAGGATGTTTTGGATGACATTCTTGGTCAGGTACAGGTCAGACTAGGAGATGGTTTCTGCAGTTCTTTTCCAGGTCTGAGATTCTGGAATTCTGAGTACATCATGCTATAGCTCTAATTCAAATTAATTCAACAAACATTTGTGAAATAACTATTGTGTTCCAGGCACAGTACTGAGCCGGTAAAAGGAAAGACAGAGACCAAACAGTCCCTGATCTCAAGGAACTTCCATTCGAGAGTTCAGGAGGGAGGGGGAAGTAATACAATATGCACCCAGATAAACTTAACCCGTAGCCCACTACCCCCATGACTGAAGCCCTGGCTTTACACAGCCCTGGTTCAATCTTGGGGCTTCTGTAATAATTAATACTCTTTATAGTTCATTTTTTGTTCATTAGAATGTCGGCTCCTCTGGGACAAGGGCTGGTGCTGCATTTTGTCTTGTCATCCCCAGAGACTATCACATAGCAGGCATTTAATAAACCCTTATTGGATTGAATTGTTAAGCTGCCAACCCCAAGTCTTGGAAACATCTGGATTTAGCTCGTATTTAGCTCCTGTCTAGGGATTCTTAATTCCCTCGAAAGATAACTAGACGTGGAACATAGCACAAGTTCATCGTACACAAAAAAGAGTAGAGAAAAAGACTCACACCCCAACCTATAGAAAGTCAAGAAAAACTTTCTTCTCTAGTAGACCTACCACCCCTAGGGAGTTACACAGTCACTACGGACATATGGTGCCATTGTGGGCTTGAAGCATTCCTCCCTAAGAAGGAAGAGAACTCAGGACTACCAAAGTATTTATTAACTCTCACCTACAATAAGCTTTACTTTCTTCAGGGTCTTAGGTAATTTCTCCAGGTGTACAGTGTCATCCTACAATTGAGGCCATCCAAAGTGAGAAAATAACTGGGGAGATTGCTAGGGAGACAAACAAACCTTCCCAGGATCTACCCAGTCCATGATGGTAGTACAAATAAAAAGCAAGGTCAGAATTTGTTCCTGGAATTCCCTGCCGGGATCTCCTCTTCAGGGTTTTGGTGCTTCCTTGCTTCCAGGTCCTCGTGGTGCTTTTCCATCTCTCCGACCTACAGGCAGCTTGGTGCCATCTGATTTTTACTACTGTCTTGGGCCAGGCTACACAATTTCCCTAAGGCTCAGAGAAGCTTCAAGAAAACACTAAGAAAGATGGCATTGGCCATCAACCCAGATGCAGTGGCAAATGTCCATGTTCCTCTTAAATGAGTCAATACAGAATAATTTGAAGAGAAAGAGAACACTAACAATCCATCAAGGAGCAAGCATTTATTGAGTGCTTTCTACAAACCATACAGGCATTGTGCCAAGCATCAGAGATACAAAGAAGACAACAATTGCCCAGCCTTCAAGTGGTTTACATTCTAATGGGAAGACCACACATACAAAAAATGGGTATATACAAAATACTTGAGGAATATATTGACTTGAGGAATTAGGAAAGGATTCACAGAGAAAGTAACTCTCGAGCCAGGCTCTTAAAAAGAAAGTAGTTCTGAAAGGAGAGGATGAAGAGGGGCTACATTCCAGGAATGGAAAGCATCCTGTGAAAATGCACGGAGGTGGGAAGTGAAATACCAAGGTGGAGACAAGCTAGTAGTCCAGTTTGGCTGAGACATACATAGGATTTGTGGGATGAGATGAAAGAAGAGGTGTCTTCCTCATTTTGAATAATTAAGGAAACTTACAAACCTCTCCTATAGCACCTCTTCCTTTTTCTGTGATTCATCAATGACCACTGACAGGAGTGCAGAAATTGCATTCTCAAGCTCTGTTCCATCTTTCAGAGCAAGAGTGGAGAAGATGAATGGTGGAATGACTTAGAGGTAAGGAATGGTAGGGCATGAATATCTAGTGGACAGAGTGGCACAGAGAAATGTATAGTTGAATAGGTCAAAATTATGAAGAGAAAAAGGTAAAGCCAAAGCAGGGGTAGTGGATTAGGAAAATAGAGTATAAACATTCTGGTCCCCAGTGTGTAACACCAAGTGCCTGGTAGATAGAAGATCCTTAATAAATGCTTGCTAAACTGAATTGTTAAATTGTTGGAGGGACTGGGTGTGGGGATGAGGATGAAAAACAAGTTTAGGGAGAGTGAGAATGACAGAGATGTGGAAACACAAGAGATTTTAATTTAAAAACAGGAAATTCAAGGTTTAGGATCATGAAGGTAGAACAGCTAAGGGTATTGGAGAGATAGAAGTTATGTTTGTACCCACTGTGGGTGGCTGAGATGGAGTAAAGCTTTAGGTCATGGTAAATGAGGAGGTTGACAGTATTTTCTGGAATGTCAACACAAATGTTAAATCCCCAAGTAAGATGACAAAGATTGATGTGCAAAGGAAAACTGTGAAGTAGGTACTTAACTTGAGGCAAAGAATATTACTATGGAGGCTGATAGTTTACAGTGACAATGTTTTATACCAAAATGATATAGATAGAATGAGTATCAAGGGCATAGCAGAAGAAAGGTCTGGGTTGCATAGAGAAACAAGAATTAGTGGAATCCATTCTTCTAGTTTATCGTGTGTGTTGGTGCTACTGGGTATATGAAAAGTCCACACTACATTGGAGAAGGTGAAGGTGAGAATGATTTAGATATAGTTATATAGATACAGAGTCTTCTGGAGACATGCAGGTTTCCATAGGAAATAGTCATTTGAATGTGAAGGAAGAGATCTAAAATAAAGTGAAATTCATTGACTCCAAATGCTGGGGCTCATGGCAGTTAAGAATTCTGGTTGAATATCTGGGTCAGTTAATGCCTGGTGCCTTAGTCCCTAGAGCAAGACTGCATTCATACTCAACGCCAACTTTTTAGTCCTGTGCCAATACTACAGAAGGTAACATATATCAGAAGACAAACCACACATGGAACAAGCTCCCAGTCTCTGAGTCCCCAAAAATTTAATGCCCTGAGGCTGGAGATTTCTATTGCATCTGTTCAGATTCTCTAATGCATTTGTGCCTACTTCAGCATAAGTGTCTCTGGCTGCCTGGGGCTCAAGACATGTTGTTTCTGTGACCCTGGCAACACTGGATAACAATTCTGGTTGAATTCTCCAGTGATGAACTGAACTCACCCCCCTCCCCCCATCACCAATTCCATAGCCTCATCCCAGGATGCCAGGAAATGAGGCACACCCAGAAGATAGCCAATACTGGGAGTGTTGCATTGTAGAATGGAAGGAGCGTTGGACAAGAATCAAGAATGCATGTGAACCTGGTCTATACTCTATGACTTACTATGTGACCTTGGGCAACTCACTTAACCTCAGAGGATGATAGGCATAATGTTACCTGTTTGGCCTGTCTGTAAGGATAAAACGAGATATTCTATATATAACCATACAACAAAAACAGCAACAATAAACACGTTCATTAAATTCTTAATATGTTCAAGGCACATGGCCAAACTCTTGGGAGACAATGATGAAAAATGACTCAGTTTCTGCCTTCAAGGAGTTTTAAGTCTATTGGATTTGTATATAATGTATACAAATCAATATGATGTGAGGCAGAATATAAGTGATTGAATCAAAGTAAGGCCAGGCAGAGGGCTCAGTGGTGGGGAGAAGAGAAGCCAGAATCCATTTCAAGCATGAGTGAAGTTGTAAATATAAGTACAGACACAAAAGAGGGTAGGAATAGATTGCTTTCCATCTCTACCTAGCAAAAATCCTATGCTAACCTGTAAGACTAAGCTGAAATCACTCCTTTTCCACGAAATCTCACCTAAGCACTCCTTCTGACTGTTATCACTCTCTCTGAGCTCAGAGATTTATCAATTGGACAGCTTAGCTGCAACTTCAAATTCATAATGCCTTGTAACATTAACTTTTACATGTTATTTAACTTTTCATGTACGTATATGTCTTCTTTTTTCAGCTAGGTGGTACAGCAGAAAAAGCAACGAACTTGGAGTCAGAAAGACCCGAGTCCAAATCCTGCCCCAGATACTTACTAGTGGTGTGACTCTGGACAAGTCACTTAACCTCTGCTTGCCTCAGTTTCCTCATCTGTAAAATGGGAATAATAATAGCACCTACCTCCCAGGGTTGTTGTGAAGCTCAAATGGGATAATAATCGTAAGGCATTTAGCACAGTGTCTGGCACATAGTAAGCATTATGGAAATGTTAGAACAATGTTTGCCTCAGTTTCCTCATCTGTAAAATGAAGCTAGAGAAGAAAATGGCAAATCACCCCAGTATCTTTGCCAAAAACCTCAAATAGGGTCACAAAGAGCTGGACACAATTGAAATGACTGAACATCAATAACAATAAATGTTAGCTATTATAATTATCTCTTCCTAAGCTGCTTGATGGCAAAGGTACGTCCTCATCTTTGCTTCCCCCACAGTGTCACCCAGGAACATAATAGTTGCCCAATAAGTAGTTGCTGTGTGAAGTCTAGAAATATTTACTGAGTATTTGCTATGCACAAAGCACTGTTCAAGTGACTGTTGAAGACGCAATTATGACTAAAGCACGGTTCCTGCTCTTAAGTCATCCATAATCTGAAATCTAAAAATGAACGCTGCTGTACTTAGTAAGTAGTAAACACCAAATGGAGAAGTGTTGTAGATTGGAAATCGGAGAAAGCCTGTGCATTCAACATTTATTTACAAACAGCATTGAGGTCCAATGGAAAGAGTGCTAAATCTGAAATCAGAGGACCTGGGTTCAAATCCTACCTTCCATTCCATAGATCTGTGATGCTGGGCAAAGTCACTTGAATTTTTTGGACCTCACTTTGTTCATCTATGAAATGAGGGAGTTGGAGTAGGTGACCTCTAAGGTCCATTCTGGCTTTACATTCACGATTCTATGATCCTATTAATATTTAGTAAGTACCCACTGAGTTATATGCTGGATGTACAAAGATAGACATTGCTGTCATGGACCTGGTAAAGGGGAGATAGAGTAGATCTTTGTTAATTTTTTAAAATAACATTTAATTTAAAATAATCTAATGCAATGAAATAAGAGAGTGATATAAATGTAAATAAGATATTGAGAAAAATGCTATCAGACATCTGGGGAGACATCACTTTTACTTAGTTATCACTTTCACTATCACTTAGGGTAGAGGTTAGGTTAGCAGGGAAGACTTCATGAAGGAAATGACACCTGAAAGCTGGTTCTTAAAAGAAGGAAAAGACTTCAAGAGACAGACATGGGGTTGGAGTCCAGTCCAGGCAAAGGTTACAATAACAGATTTTTATCTAGAAAGGACCAGAGAGACCACCAAGCCTAATCCCCTCATTTTAAAGACAAGTACGCTGAGAATCACAGACATTAAGTGATTTGTCTAGGGTCATAGATCTAGCAAGTATAAAAGATGGGATTCAAATCTATGTCTTCTTGGTTCCAATCCAATGCTCTTACCATTCCATACTGCCTTCAGCTCATAGACTATGAGAGCTACAAAGTTTTTTTTTTTTGGTTAGGCAATGGAGTTAAAGTGACCTGCCCAGGGTCACACAGCTAGGAAGTGTTATGTGTCTGAGGCCAGATTTGAACTCAGGTCCTCCTGAATCCAGGAGCAGTGCTCTATCTACCACACCACCTAGCTGCCCCTAGAAAGGACTTTTAAGATTATTTAAATCTTGGCTTACTGGTGAGAAAACTAGAGCCCAGAAATCGAATGGGACTTGTCTAAGGTCACACAGATTCTCTAGTAGAAGAGCCAAGATTAAAATCTGGGTATTCTAACTCAGTCTCATGCCCTTTCTAGCATGTTGTTGTTGTTGTTGCGTTGTTTCAGTCAGGTCCAACTCTTCACGTCCCTATTTTGTGGTTTTCTCCGCAGATACTAGAGTATTTTGCAATTTCCTTCTCCAGCTCATTTGCAGATGAGGAAACTTTGGCAAACGGGGTTAAGCGACTTGCCCAGGGTCACACAGCTAGTTAGTGTCTGAGTCTGGGTTTGAACTCATGAAGAGGAGTCTTCCTGATTCCAAGCCCAGCGCTCTATCCACTGCGCCACCTCTGTCACAGAAGGCCTATTTCTAGGCTAGATTCTACTCCAACCTCCACCATTAAATTACTATGTGATATTGGGCAAGTCATGCCATGTCTTCACGTGTAAAATGAAGATTAGCGTTGGTGATCTTCAAGGTCCCTTCCAGCTCTAACATTCTATGACACTATGAGTCGATTCTGTTTGACGACACAATCTGATCAATGGTTGGAATGAAAGCGCCTTCCTCACCCCACCCCCATGGCAAGGGAACATCAGAAAGAGCATGAAAACATGTGGTCCAACATCGCTTCTTCCCCTTTCATCTTCACTTCATCCCACCTTTCACCCACCCTAAACTCATCCTTTCCTCACTGCTATTTTTTGTAGAACAGGGGGAAATCATTTTATTAAGGATGCCAGTTCCTCCAGTCGTCACCTATTGTTCTGAAAGTCCCCTGCCCATGAGATAGATTTCTCAGTTCCATCGGAGTCTATTTGATCTTTGCTCTATTGGATAACCACTATTTCAGGGTTGCCTGGTAGCTCTATTTTCCCTGCCTTTAGAAATGGTGATGGATTCATTTAGCATTACTGGCTACCGAGACAGAGAGCTCAGGTGCTGTAGAAATGGCAGGTGGCAGGAGCTGACTTGACAGCAATTAACTGTACAAATCTTTGATTAGGCTCCCGGGAATGGAGTCATTAGCAACCCTGAATGGACCAGCTTGCTTTCCACTGCCTCATTAGCTGTAATAGTGATGTTACTTTAAAAAGCCCAGAAAAGGGAGGGGAAAAAGCCCCTCTCCCGCATAGAATTAGAAAGGTTGAGTGATAAAGGGGATGGGGGGCAGGGAAGGAGGGGAGGGAGAAGCTAGTGTAAGCATTTTCTAGATGAACAAACAGGCCCCAGCTTTTTTTGTGTGTGGTCACTGACAGGAGGACTCATGTTTGCCATACTGGGAAATCACCTCCTGCCTAGGGCTGTAGGCAGCTACACTCATAATTGCAAAGAATAATTAATCTGCTAAATTCTTTTTCATCTGCTTAGTCATAGGCCTCTGCTTATTTATTCTTCCTGGTAACCTTCATTGGTACCTCCTTTAAGTTTTAAATAGCTATATGTGCGTGTGTGTGTGTGTGTGTGTGTGTGCATGCGCGCGTGTAGATTGACCACGGTTGATGGTACGCACAGAATGGCTGAGAACTTGTTTCTACCCTTAGATCTGACGTAGGATTGCGTGTCAATATTCTGCTCCCATGCCAGCTGCTCTGCTGTCTTTGCAGTCTCTGAGTTCAGGTCCAACATGAAATAACCCGCATCCCCAAGGGGAGAAGAAGTCTGTCCATTATATTAGGTATTTCAGGGAGCAAAAATCCATTTACAGAAAAGAAGGCAAGCCTCTCCAGTTAGGTCATAAGAAAGAAAACACGAGCACTAGATGGGTTTTTTTGAGGGGGGGAGCGGGAGGGGGGGAGAAGGAGGGGTTGGTTTTGGTTTCACCTTTATCCTTTCTTATCCTTCCATCTCCACCTTCTAGAACAAATAATTTATTTTGAAAAGAAAAAAAGAAGAAAAAATCAGCATAATCAATCAATAATTTGAAATATCTGACAATACTTGTAATGTTCTACACTCAAGGACATCTACTCCCATATCTCTTTTATGGGGCCAAGTGCCTTATGGTATTAACATGTAAATGGTTATTTCCTTTATGTAGTGCCTATTTCACTGCTGATATTTTATTATCAGAAGTCATAGGATCACAGAGGCTCAGAGTCAGAAGAGTTTCAGGGGCCATTGATTCCAATCCCTACCTGACCAAGAGTCCCCTCTATACCATCCAACAAGTGGTCATTCAGCCTTCTCCTGATGATTTCTACTGATGGGTAACCTCAACTTCTGAAAAGAACCTGTTTCTTTTTTTGTATAACTCTACTGGTTTGTACTTTAAAAAATTAGTATATTGAGCCAAAGTCTACCCTTTTCTTCTAGTTCTGCCTTCTGGAATCAAACAGAACAAATCTAATCCTCCTTCCATATGATATTTCTTCAAATATCTGAAGATAGCTAACCTGTATCCCCTAAGTTTCCTCTTGCTCAACTCAAACAGCCCCAGTTACTTCAAATTCTTACATGATATGGCTTCCAGATCATCCTAGTCACTTTGCTATCTAAAAGTCATTGCTAAAATGTGGTACCTACAACTGACCATAGCACTAGAGATGTGATCTGACCAGGAAAAATATAACTGGTCTATCACCTCCATTTTTCTGGATGTAATGCACCTCTCTTACTGTTGCCTTACATTTTATTAGCTTTGTCACCTGCCATATCACTCTGTTGACTCATCTTGGATTTATAGTCTATTAAAGGCCCTGGGCATTCTTCATGCAAAGTGCTGTCTGGTCATTTCTTTCTCAAGCTGTACTTGAGCAATTAAGTAATTATGTAAATGGAAATTCTTACCACCAGAGTGGGAATTTATAATGATCCCTTTTTAATTTTATCTTCTTAGATGAGGCAACACTGTAGAGATTATTCTGGATTCTGGCTTTGTCCAGTATATTATGCTTACCAGATTATTGTCATCTATACATTTGACACGTATGTCAGCTATTCTTTTATTCAAAGCATTGTTTAAGAGGTTGAAAGTAGCAGATACTTAGAACACTCCCCAAGAGACCCTCCCATATTAGCATCAATCCATCAATAACAATACTTTGTATTCAGTTACTCAATAAAATCCCACCTTCTAGAAGAAGCTTTTCCTGATCCCCCTTACTTCCAATTCTTTCCGTCTTAGATTACTTCCAATCTGTCTTGTGTATACATTGTGCTTAATTGTCTTTCCCATGAGTTCCTTGAAGACAGAGATGGTTTGGCCTTTCTTTGAATCACCAAAGCTTAGAGCAGTGCCTGGAACATAGTAGGTGATCAACAAATGCTCAACCCAACTATGCCATCATCCAACCCATATCTCCCAGTTTTGTCTAAAAGAATAACATGGAGGATTTTGTCATATTTTAACTAAAATGTAGGCAAACTATACCCAAAATGTTTAACTGATCACACTGAAAAATAAATGAATCTAGTCTGTCATAACACATCCTTGATGAAGCCATGCTGGTTCTTAATGATCAATGCTTCCCCATTTAAGTCAAGCTCACAGGTCTGTAGTTTGAAGATTCTACTCTTTTCTGTTCTTTGAAAATCAGGATGTTTACCTCCTTCCAATCATGGACACCTTTGTCTCTTCTTATGATTTTGCAATGACCACTGACAAAGACTGAGGAATTGCATCTATCAATTATTTCAGTACTCTACAATAGACTTCAAGCAAGCCTGATTACTGGAAACCCATGAGGGCGGCTAGGTATTACCTTTCCATCTTTTCATTTATCTTCAGTTTTAATTACCCATTTGCCATTTATTGATCTGTCCTTCTAAGTCTGGAAATTGTTCTTCTAAATAAATCAAACAAAAGTAGAATTAATTTACCTAAAAGTTATTATTATTAAAGTATTAAATACAGACAATATGCTAGGCACTGCACTAATTGTTAAATATTACAATACAAAAGTATGAAGATACTTGTCCTCTAAGAACTTACACTCTTTTTTCAAAATATTGTTTTTTCTTTTTCTTTTTCTTTGAATGTATTTAACAACAAAATTATATTCATTTTAAACTTAAATACAAAAGAAAAAAAAAGAACATTTCCATGTACACAGCAGAACAGAGGATTTAATACAAAACCATGAATTTTCATTTCAGACTGTTTGCTTAAAAAAACTATTTAATAAATACCACACACTGTTTTTGAAGCTACCCAACTTTTCTGTGCTTCCTTCTAAGTTTTCTTTTGTTCTCTGCTGTGTACTTTTTATTTTTTTCTCCCTCCCTCCCCAGTCCTAGAGAAGGCTACATTTACACATGAATATATACATACACATGTGCATATATACATATGTACATATGTATACATATGTAAGACCATATCACACATACTTTTATTTATGAATTCTTTCTCTGGAGAAAGCTTTCCACATTTTTCTAAAATCAACGATCTCATCATCGTATACCACAACTTATTTAGCTACTCCCCAATTAAAGAGCATATATAATTTTAACCAATCAGAAAGGTGTAAGATGATATCTCAAAAATGTTTGAATTTCTCTCATCAATAAGGATTTAGAGCAAATTTTTCTTTCATGTGGCTGTATATAGTTTTTCTTTCTTAATTGAAAAACTGCTTGTTCATATCCTTTGTCCATTTATCAATAGGGCAATGATTAACATTCTTATAAATTTGACAAATTTCTTTATATATTTGAGAAATGAGACCTTTCTCTGAGAAACTGTCTAGGAAAATTTCCCCCCTGTTTTCTGCTTTCTTTCTAATCTTGTCTGTTTTGGTTTTATTTGCACAAGAATTTTTTAAATTTAACATAATCAAAATTATCCATTTTATACCTCAGAATGCTCTCCATCTCTAGTTTATTCATAAATTCTTCTCCTATACATGAATCTTATAGGTAATATGTTCCATGTTCTTCTAATTTCTTATAATATCTCTGTTTATATCTAGGTCATGCATCCATCTTGACCTTATCTTGGTATGTGGTTTAGGACATTGGTCTATTTATTTTATAGAATTAACCCATCAGCCCAATTTCTGCCAGACTACTTTCTGGCTTTCCCAAGAATTTTTACCAAAAAATGAACTCTTTTTTAAAATGGGTGCTTAGAGAAAAGAACACTTATAACTATGGAGCAGAAATTACTTATAAAGGGTCAGTACTTTAATAGTACTGTCAGGTCAAGACTTAAGCCCAGGTGCCCTATGCCATATCCAGTATGCTTTCTACTGTATCATACATGCTTCATCTCTTCCTCTTGAATTCTTTTTTGTTTAATTTATGGAATAAAATGAGCATTTTCATAACATAGTACAATAAAAACATGATTATACGTGAAACACCAAATCTACTACACACAGCTTGTTATCAATTTCAAATATACAACAAAATTATTATGTAAATTTCTTTCTTTTTGCCTGTTTTCCCCTCCTCCCACCCTGGAGATGGCTACCACTAGACACAAATACAGATAGATAGATAGATAGATAGATAGATAGATAGATAGATAGATAGACAGACAGACAGACAGACAGACAGACAGACAGACAGACAGATAGATAGATAGATAGATAGATAGATAGATAGATAGATAGATAGATAGATGGATGGATGGATAATAGATGTGTAAAATTATTCTATACATACTTCTATTTATCAATTCTTTCTCTGGATGCAGTTAGCATCTTTTTTCATATGTCTTTTATAGTTAATTTGGGCATTTATAATAGACAAAATAACTTGTTTGCTCAAAGTACTTCTTTAAACAATATTACGGTATACAATTTCTCTTGATTCTGCTCATTTCATTCTTCAACATTTCATGCAAGTCTTCCCATATTTTTCCAAAATCATTGAGCTCATCATATCTGACTGAGAAATATAAGAATAATGAATTCTTACCCCAAACACTAAAGTCTTTACATTTGTAAAACACAAGATTACTATAATCCTTTACTACTGTGTATTGTATGCTTAATCTGTTCCACTGATCTACCTTTCTACTTCTTAGCTAGTACCAGATAGTTTTGATATTTACTGCTTTATAATATAGTTTGAGGTATGGGACTCCTGAGCCTTCTTCCTTTGTTTATTTTTCATTCGTTTATTTGAAATTATTAACAGTTTTTTCTTCCAAATGAATTTTATTATGAGTTTACATTCTTAGAAGAGGAGGAGTGGTGGCTGCAGAAGGGAGTTTTGGTATGTGGAACCTTACTTGGAGCAGGGTGCAATTATTTGATCATTGCTCACAAAGTAGGAGGTGGAAAGTGGATGTGGAAAGTGAATGAAATCTTCCTATCCCTCTCATGTAAACTAAACCTCTCAAGTAAAATTATGGTCATGGGATTCTTGCTCTAAATGCTTTGAAATTTATCCTTCCAGATTCTGGAGTATGTATTAAACCAGTGGTATCAAACTCAAATAGAAACAGGGCAGCATATTGACTTAGCAAACCACATATTAACATTATCTATGTTCTATTATTGGGGCAACTAGGTGGGACAGTTAATAAGACTTGCAGGCTGCACCAGGCCTGGAGTCAGGAAGACTCATCCTCCTGTGTTCAAATCTGGCCTCAGACACTTACTAGCTGTGCAGCCTTGGGCAAGTCACTTAATCCTGTTTGTTTCAGTTTTCTTATCTTTAAAATGAGCTGGAAAACAAAATGGCTAGTGGAGTCACAAAGAGTTGGACATGACTGAAACAACTGAAGAACATATTCTATTATATATTTTTATCTATTTAATTAAATACTTACAAGTTATATTTATCTGGTGCACCATACTGGGGAGTGTTGTGAGTCTTATATAGATTGTAGACTGTAGGGTGCACACGTGTGTGTGTGTGTGTGTGTGTGTGTAAGAGAGAGAGAGACAGACAGAGAGACAGAGAGAGAGAGAGAGAGAGAGAGAGAGAGAGAGAGAGAGAGAGAGAAAGAGAGAGAGAGAGAGAGCGAGAGAGAGAGCGCTCTGTGTTAGATTACATTTCTCTTTCCTCTGTCTGTGACAAACTTCTAGATGGAAATGTCATCTTCTCTCAAGGTTTCTATCATTTCTTCTTCAACAGCCAATTCCCCTTTATTGGCTACAACTGGGTCCAGAACATCAATGATCCTCTTTCTGAAGAATGGAATTATCAGCAAGGCAACTTCAAAATGTATCCACTGCTTTGCTTTGAGTCAACTGTGAGCCCTAGCAGGTATCTACATAATTGACTTCCCACATCACCACTGTATCCCACCTCTGTCACTCTTTTGATCTGTTCTGCATATTCCTCCATTTGCTAGATGTTATCAGGTAGTCTGTAGCATACTTCTACAACAAGATCACTTCTCTTTCTCTCTACACTTGTCCTCACTGAAATGTTCTCCACTGTATCCTCCCTTTCTCAAACATCTTCACACATATATCACACCATTCCATACTTCCTATTATCTACTGTTACTTTCAAATTCGGTATAGTTTTCAAGATGCTTTTAGCAGTTATTAGTACAATCCCACCAAGCTTCATTGGTACCTGTGAGGTTGAATTTACCTCCTTGTGATCTCTATTCATCTTATTAGCCATATTATGTGCATTTGTGTTTATGTATCTGAGATCATGGGTTTTATTCCTGCATCTCTTTTTTGATTTTATTTAGTCTTCTTTGCTAATGATCTTCATAGGTTGTATCTGATGCCCTCTATAGCATCTGGCTTGGAAGAAAGAGACAGTCAATTTTCTCTTTCCCCTCCTCTACATAAAGCTTTCTTGGTTAGCCTTGTAAGAATCTAAGCAAATATATGTTTTACTTGCCCTTGCTAATGCAGCCACAGAATCCTAGAATTTGTGGTGAAATAGCTAAGGTCACATGGTGAGTTTGCAGTGTAGCTGGCATAAGAACACAAGTCTCATAACTGACTGACCAGTGCTGTTCAGTCATTTTTCAGTCATGTCTGACTCTTCATGACACCATGTGGGGTTTTCTTGCAAAGATATTGGAGTGGTTTGCCACTTCTTTCTCCAGTTCATTTTACAGATGAGGAAACTGAGACTACGATTCAAATCAATATATGAATTTAGTGATTTAGGAAGATTTAGAAAGAAGGTGAATAAAAAATGGCTAAGATTTTTGTTTTATCTTCTAAGGTATTTTGGGGGATGGTAGTACCAGCAGTGAAAATAGAGAAGTCAGGATGAGAAGTTGCATTTGGAGGTCAGTTGAGGTAGGGTAGAGAAAGATGATATTTTTGGACATACTATGTTGGAGACAACAGTAAGACATCCAGACAGAGATGCCTGGAAGACTATTAGAAATACAGACCTGGAACTTGATAGAGAAGTCAGGGCTAGAAATACAGATATGATCTTATCTACTTAGAAAACTTTAAAGTGTCTATGTTCCTCCAATGAGAGAATATAAAGAGAGAAAAGAAGAGGACCAAGGATAGAACTTCAGAAGACAGAAATTTTCCAAGGGAACATAGAAAAATGCAGAGAGGAAGAAGGATAATCAAGAAAATGAAATGTACTGGAAGCAAAGGGAAGATTTGTTTTTGAAGGAGAGCATACCATAGAGGATAAATGCTGAAGAGAAGATGAAGACATTAAGAACTATGAAGTTTTTTGCCAAAGAGAAGAAAAACATTACTATTCACACCCCCACTATTTAAAAAACAAAAATAAAATCTTTTGTTGAGTAAAAAGAATGTAGAACCATAGTTTCCTTCATTATTTCCTCTATTTCCCCATCCAAGTGTATATTTAGCTTCTTTTAGACAACTACTTCCCTTTCTTTCTAACTCAGTTTCTATTTACTCTTTCCCCTTATCTGTTCTTCATTATGCATTCAGGTTGTTGTCCCTTCTCATAATACCTTGATGTTTTGGGGGTTTTTTTCAGTAACTTTCTTGAGTGTTCTGCTCATATTTCAGTCACAGGATTGGACTCAGATTTGGAGGACCTCCAGGAAATCGGTTGTGTAAATGTTCCCTCTTCTGTCTTTCAATATATAAAAACTCAGCATAGCCCCATGGGTTACTTGTCAAATGCTTGCCTACTCTTGGAGGTATTTGTGACTCTTCCAAGCCTCAGGGTGAGACCTGACCACAGGGCCAGGGCAAGGAGAAATTTGAAGTTGAAGATGTTGTTTTTCCCATTTCTCAACTGGCACCAGAACTGGAGGGTGGGGTCTCATCTGTTACATAATAGTGATTATAGGATGAGCATAATTTCTTCCACAGTAATCAACTTTCCTTGGGCCTCATTAAGACAAACAAGGAGACAGATGGAGAAGATGACTGTCTGATAGTCATGCATGTCTCTGATGGCATTGGTGTTAGCAGTGAAATTCCTGTCTTGAGGTAATCCAACTCAGAGTACATGTAATTAAGAATATTTCTTTCTCCAGCTAGGAACAGCAGGTACTCCCATCAAATGTACTGCATCTGTTTCCTGAAATCAGAAATCTCAGGCCATCCAAAACTATGGAACAACTTCCCGCTGTCAATATTCTCCACACTGATTATTCCCTAATGACCCACTTTCTCTGATAACTAAAGGTCTCAGACAGAGACAGTAGATGGAGGTCACAAAGACAATGAAGAAACCTCCAAAGGGGAATAATGTATTCATATTTTGCACACAGAACTCTTCTCATAATAAAATCCAAACTATTTTTCTGGCATTTAAGGCCATGCAACACCTTCTTTTTCCCTTCCTTCCTTTGAATATTCACATTCCAGAACCCTCCTTTCTTGCCAAATGTGTTTATCTGCTGTCTTCATAATGTGCCTTATGATTTGTGGCCTCTGATTTTTGCTTAAGCTGGTCTACCCCCTGGAAGTACCATCATCATCACCCATATTGCACTCTATCTACCTGAATTCTACCTATCCTTCAAGACTGCTTAAATCCCACTTCTTCTGTTAAATTTTCCCAGACCATCCCAAGCTTGAGTAATCTCTCATCATCAGAGACCTTCTCACAATGTTGACTACATGCTTCATCAGGCATTACTCATGGACTCTCCTGTGATCCCTTTTCCATTGTTATCTCCAACTGTTATTTATATTTTTTGTTACTTAGTGTTTCATGTGCTTATGTCTTATTTACCCAGTTATTATATTCCACAACGCCAATCACATAGAAAGTATTTGATGTACTCTTGTTGAATATACTTGCCTTCTTCTGAACTACTCTCAGACTCATAACTTTTAAGTTATCTTTGCCTCATCTTCTTTCCATAATCCAACCTATTACTGCTTCTTGCTAATTCCTTCTTCAGACTATTTATTAATCCACTACTCACTCTCCACCTTCACAGTCCTAGTCCTAGCCCTAGCCCCATTTCATATTCTATAACATCAAACTACACTAACAGAACCCTTAGGTCCAACAGCAGCATACAAAAATTTTCATACTTCATTTCTGTGTTCTTTTTTTCTATGACAAGCCCTGTACTAAGTAGTGCATTCCCAGGAGCTATTGGGCATTATTCAGAAGTCAAAGAAGTTCAATCTCTCAGTTGTGGTTTTGAGTTTTCACTAGTGTTAAAAACATAACCACAAGTAACAACATGAATTGATTGTAGTCTACTTTTCACATCAGTTAATCCCAGATTCCTCATTTTTTATAGTATCCCCTCTGACCTTACTCCCAAGACTGGTATTTGAGGCTCTAGGGGTTACCTAATGAATGACTATCCTCAAAACACTGTTGCTCATAATCTCCCACCAATGTATTTCCTCTTAAAAAATAAGCCAGTAGACAATGCTTTTTAGGAAAGGTATTTACTCAAATATCAATGCAAGAATAATAAATACAAAGCATTTTCCCTCAAAACCTAGGAAAATGCTCTCCAACAAACACACCCACAACCCATGGAGTGGGGCCACATTTAATTAGAGTATAATGGCAGTGATACGCACATGTAGGAAAGACAGCTCTGCCACAAGGAGCATCCTACTCCAGTCCATCCTCCACTCAGCTGTCAAAGGGTTCTTCCAAAATTACAGGTCCAACCATGTCACCTTAGTACTCAATAACCTCCAGTGATTTCCTATTACCTCCAGGATAAAATATAAAATATCCTTTTTGGTATTCAAAGCCTTTCATAAACTACTCTACTATTCTGATCTTCTTACTCTTAACCCTTTCCTTGCTGTTCCTCAAACAAGGCTCTCTAACTCCAGACTCTTAGCACTTTCACTGTCAATGAAAATATTAATCTCCCTCCTCATCTTTGCCACTTGGCTTACCTGACTTCCTCCAAGTTGCAGCTAAAATCCCACCTTCTACAGGAAGCCTTTGATGATTTCTCTTAACTCTATTGCCTTCCTTCTTTGATTACTTCCTATTTATCCTGTATATAGCTTCTTTGGTAGGTGGTGAGTTCCTCAAGGGCGGGGATTCTCTTTTACCTTTCCTTCTATCTCTAGCAGTTAGCACAGTGCCTGGCTCATAGTAGGTGCCTAACAAATTGTTTATTGATTGACTGGAACTGAAGGGCCTTGATGTTCTTTCATTCTTTGCAAAGTTGACACGAAGTTCACTGTATGCATTGGTGATGGATGAGTGGCTCTGCTAGGTGGCTGGGCTGGCTCCTTGAAGGAAAAGTGTGTCTGATGCATGAGTCAATCAGCTATTGGTCTGGCCTGAGCAGGCAGAATGGCTTCTGAGCTGTTCCACTATAGGTTTGGCTGTTGTTATTATGATCGTGTTTGCTGTAGTGACCACAGCTGCTGACCTGTGGCTGTTGTACTAGGTTGGACAGGTTGCTTGGCCACTGGGCTCTTCACAGGACACATCTCTGTTGGATAGGTTCATCTACTAGTTTCCCTTGGGCTTACTTTTCAACAGGTAGCTTCAGTCTTCACCACCTCCCACCACAATAAATCACAGGATTGAAATGTATAGAGAATAGAAGATCTCACTGTATTTATTGTTCCTTTATTTTAAAAAGAAAACATTTAGTTAGTAGATCAAAACACTATCTTAAAGGCCTTCCTCTTACAAAATGTCATCCATGCATATGTTAAAATCATATTATAAGCACTTGAGAGATGTACCAATAAAGATAACTGTTTTCAATGACCTCACTGAAAAGCAGCTAGGTGGCATAGTGGATAGAAGACAAGACCCAGAGTCAGGAAGACCTTAGTTTAAATCTGTCCTCAGACACTTAATAGCTGTGTGATCATGGCCAAGTCACTTAACCTCTATCTTTCTCATCTATAAAATGGGGATAAAAATAGAACTTATCTCACTGGAGCCAGGGGGTTATTGTGAGGATCAAATAAGCTGTTTGTAAGGATCTTTGCAAGCCTTTACATCCTATGTCAATACTAGTTATTGTTATTCCTCCCCCTTGTGCCTTTACATCCCTATTACTTTACAACTATTATTATTATTATTCCATTATTATTATTACAACTATTACTTTATTTTTGTAATTCATACTATAAGAAGAAATCTAGAAACATGCTGAGCTTATGACATCCTTCACAAGAAACTGAAGACTTCAAAGGCACACGTGATATTTTCCCTGGAAACAAGAGTTTCAGAGGAGGAAGACATATGTGAAAAGGAAGGAAATGGCAGGCTAAAAAGCCATTTGCAGTGGTGCGAGGTCCACAAGTGGTGTACTTTTGCACATATTTTCAGACTTTTTTGATGCATTGATCAATTGTTGACTTTTTTATCTGCTTTTTTCTCTTTTTTGTCTTTAAAAATTCTGTGTATTATATGGAATGGCTCTTGGGAGAAGAAGGAGGAAAATGCTAGGAGAAACTATGCTAATGTGAAAAACCAAAGATATCAATAAAAATGTTTTTTTAAGAAGGTGATATCTGATAATGGTATTTGGATTTCTGGATGAATCATTCTGGGAAAAATCTGACATGCCCCATGGTATTTGGATTTCTGGATGAATCATTCTGGGAAAAGTCTGGCATGCCCCCTAAATTTTAAGAAAGTAGAATACAAAGGGTTCAAGGAAAGGAGAGGTAAGATCCCATTGCCTAAAATTCTGCAGAGGAGGAATGAAAAGCTTTCAAGATTGAAATGATAAAAACACAAAGAAAAACAATTTTGATAAATAGCCATCTAAAGAGGCTAAGGATATATAGGGAACTAATGAACCAGCAGAAATTTGGAAAAGACACACAAAGGAGTTGAAAAATGATGGTAAATAAAGAATGATGGATACAAAAGAACTCTGTCAAGATACTAAAGTTCAGAATGATCTGAAGCTGGTTAGAAATCAATCACTTAAGCATTTATTAAGCTCTACTAAGCCCTTTTCTCTGTGGATACAAAGCGAGGCAAAATCCAGAAATAGTCCTGCCCTCAAAGAGCTTACAGACTAATGAGAGAAATAACATGGAAATAAGTAGGTACATCTTGACTACATAAAAAGTAGATGGGATGTAAACTTAGGGGAGAAGAGGGATCTAGGAAAAGCCTTCTGCAGATTTCATATTTGAACTAAGTCTTGAAAGAAGCCAGAGAACCCAAGAGATGGAACTGAGCAGGAATAGCATTCTGGGCATGAGAGACAGCCAGTGAATAAGCACGGAGATCAAAGATTGTGTGTCATCTGCAAGGAGCAGTTAATACACTGGTATGTCTGGATCATGGAATACGTAAAAGGGAATAACGTGTAAGAAGGTTAAAAAGGTAGGAAGGAGTTGGAAGGAGTTAAATGTCAAACAAAAGACTGTATATTTAATTCTGGAGGAAATAGGGAGGTGCTAGATTTTATTGAGTAGGGATAACATGGTCCAACCTAGACCTTAGAAAAATGACTTTGGCGGTGGAGTGAGGATGGATTGACAGCCAAGACAACCAAAGAGAATAATGCAATATTGTCCAGAAAAGAGATGATGAGGTTCCAAAATAAGGCAGTAGCTAAGTTAGCAGAGAGAAGAGAATATATATGAGAGATAGTGTGAAGGTAGAAAGGATAAATATTGATAACTGATTTGATATGTGGGATAAGTGATCGTGAGGAGTCAAGGATGACATCAAGCTATGGGTTTTATTTAGCTCTATCTGAAATACAGAAATCAAAAAAGGAAAGAATTATTGCTCAGGATGGATGGGATAATACTGTTGGATGATGGAGAGAAGGTATTACTACTTATCTCTTATAAATTGCTTTTATTTTCTCTGCCAAGGAGAATGTTTTTCTTTGGGATGGAAAGTATAGAGTGAAAAAGACTAATAGGAAGTTGATGCCCAAGTAGGGAGAGCTTAAGAGAGCACCTAGCTGCCTTTGAAGAGTTCATATTACAGGGTCCAGATGAACTCCATCCATATAATGAAAGAACTAGCAAATATGACTGAGCCACTGTCTTGAAAAAATGAAGGAGAAAGTATGAGTTATTCTTCAACAGATAAGTGGATAAAATATGTGAACAAACAAATCTTCAAAAGAAGAATTGCAAGCCAACAACAACCATATTAAAAAAATACTCCAAATTGCTAATAATAAGAGAAATTTTAATTAAAGCAATTCTCAAATTTCACCTTAAATTTGCAAAGATGATAAGACAGAAAGAGTCCATGTTGGAAGGGCTATGGGGAAGAAATGCTAATGCATATTTGGTGGAGCTGTGAATTGGTATGATCATTCAGCAAAACAATAATCAGTCAATAAGAATTTTTTAAGTGCATACTACGTGCCAGACATGATGCTAAGTATTGGGAATACAAAGAAAGGCAAAAATTTGATCCTTATCCTCAAGGAACTTATATTCTAATGGGGAGGATGAAATAACATGCAAACAATTATGTGCATACAAGATATATAAAGTGAAAACTAAAAACGACTTCAAGGGAAGGTACTATCAGTGTGGGGATAGGGCTCCAGGAAAGTCCTCCTCTATGTTAGATTTGAGCTTAGAGGTGAAGGAAGTCAGGGGAAGCCAGGAGGTAGAGGCAAGGAGGCACAACATTCCAAAGATGGAGGACAGACAGTGAAAAGACAAGAAGTCAGAAAATGAAATATCATATGTGAGGAACAGCAAGGCCAGTATATCTGGTTCCTAGAGTACATGAAAATGAGTGAACACTTAGATACCTGAAGAGGTAGAAAGATGCCAGCTTGTGATAAGATAAATTTTGCCAACTACCTGAAACATGGTAGGTGCTTGATAAATGCTTGTTTCCTTCCTTTCTTCCTTTAGAAGCCAAATAGAGGACTCAAGCAAGAAGAGTTATTAAACTATTCATACTTCCTACACCTACTAATTACACTGCTGGGCATATACTGTAAGGAGGTCAAAGACAGAATGAATGGTCCCATATGTACCAAAATATTCACAGAAACATTTTTACACTCATGAAAAACTGGAAACAAGGTAATTCCCCATGCATGGCAGAACAAATTGTGATATATGGCTATAATGTGCTTTTGCATTATATAAAATGACAAAATATAAGGAATTCAGAGAAACAAGAGAAAACTTGTATGAACTAATACAGAACAAATTTTAAAAAAAACACAGAATCAGGATAACAATATACACAATGATTTTAGTGTAAATGAAAGCAGCACTAAAAAGTAGCTGGGATATACCTTAAAAATGATGACAGATATTGGTTCCAGGGAACAGATGATGAAATACCCTTCCTTACACTCAAGGGTGAATGGGGGCAACTACAGGTGACATATCGCAAAAACTAACAAAAGTAATTATTTAGTTGCTTGCTTTTTTGTTTGTTTGGGAGGAATAGTACTGTACTAAGAAATTATTTTGAAATAAACTAAACTTCAATAAATTTTTTTAAAGAAAAATAAAAAGCATAGAAAAAAGGAGAAAGGCATAGAATCAGAGTAGGGTAAATGTCATGGTTTTCAAAAAGCAGAAAAGAATGGAGCCTGCAAACTATAGACCAGTGAGGTTGACCTCAATCTCTAAGAAAATTCTAGGACATGTTAGTAAAAGGATGATTAGTAACATCTAGCATCTAGCTCCATTCTCATAGGGAGCTAGCATGGCTTCATCCAAAACTGGTTATGTTAGACTAATCTTTTTTTTTCCCTTTTTTTTTTTTGGCAGGGATTCTAGATTAGTAGATCAGAGGAAAGCTATAGGTATACCTAGTTTAAAATCCTTAAGAGCTTCAAAGGACTTTAATGGTCATCTAATCCAACTTCTTCATTTTACAGGTGAATAAAGACCCAAAGGGTTTAAGTGATTTATCTAAGTATTAAGTAGCAAAGTCAAAATTTGATAGTCTCTTAAATTGATCTTGTGAACAAAATAGTGAGCTATGGGGTTGGGCATTATAGTTAAGCTGATTCAAAACTAGTTGAATAGATGGACTCAAACTATAATAATTAATGTTTTGAAGTCAACTTGGAACCAAGGACAATGCTTCCAGTATATCTGGGCTTGATCTCAACCTGTTTAAGATTTTGTGAATCACTTGGGTAAAGGCATAGATGTTATACTTAACAAAATTCCTTGTTCTATATTTTTTTATTTTTTCAAACCCAAGAACTAGATATGGTTCCCCTGGTTTGCTTCAGGTTTCAGCTGAAGCCCTAGCTTCTGCAAAAGCGTTTCATAGTCCTCCTTAATCCTAGTGCCTTCTCTCTGAGACTACCCTCAACTTTTCCTACATATATGTTGTTTATACATAGTTGTTTGCATATTATCTCTCCTAATAGATTGTGAGCTCCTTGAGTGCAGGGACTTTTGATTTTTGCCTTTCTTTGTATCTTCAGGGCTTAGCACAGTGCCTGGAATGTAGTAGACAGCTAACAAATGCTAGTTCACTTGATTTGATTGATTTGTTAACTTCAAATTAACAATCTAGTCTGTTGATTTCTTTTCATATCTGATTTTGTCATCTAATAAATTAGATAACCATGACAGCTTTGAGTCATCAACAGATTTGCTAAGTATGACATCCAAATTATTGAAAAAGATATTGAGAAGAAAAGATCCAAGGTCAGAGAACCATGGGATTATGTTAAAAAGCCTTCCTCTTTAAAAAAGAAAAAGAAAAATCCTTCCTCCTCCAACCTCCACGAAGATTGATAATCATCTTTTGGTTAGGTCAATTAGACTGAATATTTCAGGTTTATTCTATCAAATTATTCCAAGCCCACCTCAATGTACTATCATCCAAGCCTTCTCTCTCCTTTTTTCCCACAAACATATAATGAAAGATAGAATTCTGTTTCTAAAGTCAATCCATATATACTCTGCCCATGGTATAACTCTGGTAGCATGTCATAGCCTGATAACTTTGTCAAATAAAAGAAAATAATCTGTTCAGCATGACATTCTTAATAAACTCATGTGGCTAGTGATCACCTCTTCCCTTTCTGGGTATCACAAACTTTCCCTTTATCATTCATCATACTCTTATTATAAATTGACGTCAAGTTCACTGGCCTACTGTTGGAAATATTCATCAATTTTCCTGCTTTAAAAATTGGAACAATGGTTGCTTATATCTAGTCCTGTCTTCTGCCACCCTTCCAGTTAGTCAGGATTCCTCAAGATAATCAACAGCTGTTCACCCGCTCTTGAGTTTTTTTTAGGAACCTGGGAATTTTTCTTTTCCTTTCTTTGTATCTACAGTGCTTAGCACAGTGCCTGGCACATAGTAGGCACTTAATGAATGAGAGTTGACTTGATTTGACCAGATTTGTTCACTTCAGTTCAATTATCTAGTCTGTTGATTCAAATCTGATTGTATCCTCTAACAATCTTCTAATTAGATAATAAGTCCCCTAATTAGATCAGAATGTAATAAAGTTTGAGGCACAAATTTGCCCAGGCCAAGTGATTTGAATTCAGAGGGCCAGCTACGTGCCCCCATGACATAGCATCATATCACAACAGATTCAGAGTCACTGTCAAAGGGTCCCTTAGAAGTCCTTCAATCCTGTCTCTTAATTTTGCAGATGATGAAACTGACTCTGGGAAAGACTAAGTGTCTTGTCCAGTGTCAAACTAGTCATAACTAGCAGAGCTTGAATGTATACTCATTTTCCTTCGTTGTGAGTCTGGTGCTCCTTCTACTACACCACAGTGTCTTACCTTCTCTTTGCTTATCTCAGTTTTCTGTTCCCTGTTAAATATCTTTGTTTTATTTTTCCGGATTTCACTTGATTCTCTTTGGTAGCAAACACAAGCAAAAAAGGAGCTTAGCAGTTCCATTTTCCTCCTATTGTCTGTTTCATAATCAAGCCTACAAAAGAAATGAAAATGGATTGCACCTTGCTGAGAGCTTATGAAATTTGGCACTGTTAGTGAGCTTTGAGATCAAAGATCCCATCAAAACCTTTCAGTTCCCATGAGTCCCTCAACAAGATCCCTGCCCCAAGAAAAGGGGAAAAAAATGGATGCAGAGCCTCCCTTCGGAGACTCAAGAGAAACTCCTTTGATCCAGGTTATAATCAAATCTAAAGATGATTGACAGATGTGCTTAAAAAGTCATCTTCCTAGGTAAAGGTCATATTCTATGTCAAAAGCCACAATCCCATTTTCTCTCTCAGAAATGGGGTCACTGTAAATCACAGAATTTTAAAGTTGGAAGGGACTTCTACTCTGTGCCAGAGACTGTTCTAAGCACTCATGTGGTAGACATTGAATTCCTCCTTCCTGCAAAAAATAAAAAATAAAAAAATCTTGCCCCCAGGTTTACTGATGCCTAGAATTCCAGTATTAATGATTCGTTCCTTTAATTTAAAAATTTTCCCCCACTTCAAGTGCATCTAATTAGTAATGTATTTGTCCAAATAAACTTTCTTTCAAACAGGTTTTAACAGGAGGTAAAGGCATGACACTGAGATTCAAGAGACCAAAGTTCTAATCTCATCACCTCTGCCTTTACTTTGCAGTGTAACCACAGGCAAGTGATTTCCCTCTTTTGGACTCAGTTTCTCCACCTGAAAAATGAGGAGATGGGACTAGATGAGCTTTAAAATTCCTTCCAGTTTTAATAGTCTATTGATTGGTGAGGGGGAAGAATCAGAAGGTCACTGGGTACCTAAGATGGGGTGGAGGGGGATGCCATATAGCCCAATGACTGAAAAAAAAAATCCCCATTACAACATGATCATCCAGTCTCTGTTAAAGACTTATGATATCAGGGAAATCTCTTCACTAGCTCCCAAGCAGTCCATTTTATTTCTATATATATATAGCTCTAATGGTAAGAATTAGGGTTTTTTTCTTATTTCAAGCTAAATTTTCTCTTTACAATTTTCAACCAATGGCTCTTTTATTTTTCCCCTCTGAGACCAAACAGGAGACGAATTCCTCCTCCATGTAACAGCCTTTCCAGCACTTGAAGAGAGCTGTCATGGTGTCCCTTAGCCTGATCTTCTCAAGACTAAGCATCCCCAGTCCCCCCAGTCTGTCCCATGTGATCTACAGTTAATGTTCTCCACTATCCCGATGACCTCAGTAGGTATCTCTAGCACTCTCTATGGTCTGAAAATGAGACTTCAGTCTCTATCCATCACCCTCCCTGCCAAATTCATGGTCTAATAGACTCTTGCTTGATGGAAGACAGCATAAAGACAGCTAGGCCTGGAAAGAGCTTGTCTATCAATCTTTAGGAAGCTCTTGCTCCATTCCAGTGTCATTGCCTGGTCACTCCATGTCTTGAGACCATTACTCAGCAGAGCTTATATTCATGGACACCCTACTGAGCTTCTGGGATATGCCCATGTATCAATTAGTTCAACCAATGTCATGCTAGATATCCTTGTGGCAGGCTGCCAAGTCTTTGCATTTGTTCTCTTTGCTTGTTATCAGCTGGCTTCCCCCCACCACTACCCACAGTTCCGCCCTCCTTGGATGCTACCTATTTCTGGCGCAACCCAGTTTTTACTACATAGGCCTTGAAAAACAACCATGCTCTCCCACACAGCCTGGAATCAGGAGGCAGCTGTCTGTAAGATACAGCTTGATTCAGAAAGGACTTCACCGGGGCCTCTCCCTGCTGTATTTTAGCAGCTGGTGAAGAAGGGCCCCAGCTAGCTAGCTACCTTACATGACTTTTCAAGATCTGCTTCTGCATCTACAGATTTTACCACTAAATCTTAGCGGGCTTCTCATCCCAGAAGTTCCCTCATTCCCCATGGCCTTCTCACTCTGAATCATCCTGCTCCCTCTTTGACCCATTTCTCTAACTGATGGATTCTTCCCTGTACCCCCATTTTGAAGAAAGACCCAGGTTAGTCATTGTGCATTCCTCTCTTGGCTCTGATTCTGAATCTCCTAACTTCAATTCTATACCTCTGCAAGGGAACCATCCCCTGCAATCTACCTCCAAATTTTCAGTTTCCTTTTATGTATATTGTCTTCCCCATTAAGCTCCTTGAGGACAGGGGCTGTCTGTCTGTTTGGGTTTTTTTTAACCTGTATTTGTATCCCTTGAGAGTGCCCTGGCACATAGTAAGCACTTAGTAAATATTCATTGACTCAATTCTGCTTTGGCCATAATTCTTGCTTTGTCTCCTTTGTGTAGAAGAACTTCGGCAGGACTCCAGTACTTCCATATTAGCAGGACCTTTCTCAGCTCTGACTCTCTACACTTTTCTTAATGTCTGTCTTTTAACTTGTGAAGTTTTCTTGGCTTTGCTCTTCAGATCCTCTTAATAGCTGTGTAGTTAATAGTTAATATAATATAGTTAATGTCCTCTTAATGTCTATATAGTTAAAAGGTTTATACTCACTTATTCCCAATTAATTAACAGGAATTGGTTTGGCTGTTTCACAATCAAATACATTTTCAGCTTTTCCTAGAACTGGGAGGGTAGATGCCTTTGGTGATTTGAGCCTTTTGAAGGATTATTTTGGGGGGTGGGAAGGAAGCCTACGTTATCAATTATGTGGGAAATTTCCTGTATAGACATTCATTCTAGTGATGCAGATCAATACTTATCTATAATTTGAGGCTATTCAGGATTGCCAGAGTCAGAACTCAAACTGTGATAAAATTCTAAATTGGGTTTAGGAAAACTTGAGTTCAAATCTTGCTTAGAGAACTTACTAGCTATGTGACTCTGGGCAAGTCATTTAACCTCTACCTGCCTCAGTTTTCTCATCTATAAAATGAGGATAATAATAACATTTACCCCTCAGGGTTGTTGTGAAGATCAACAGAGATAATATTTATAAATTTACAAACCTTTAAAATCTATACTATTATTTATGCATTGTTGGATATGGAGATTGCAGGAATGAATGAAAAAATTAAAATTAAAATTAAATAAAAAAAATTTAAAACCCCCATAGTTTCCAAAACTGAGGGACCATGAAGATAAGGATGCCAGTGATAGGAAACAAGGAATTTGTGCTGGATTGTCAAGGTCAGTCCTGGACAAAATTGTAAAACAGATGATTTGTCTTTGGGGTCTTCAATTCCCCTTTAAGCAAACTTTCCCATTACCACTACCCTCCTCAATGGCATTGCTCTTGTCATCTCTTCTCAGGTATCCAGTGCCCTCTTGACTCCCCCCCCAAAAAAAATATTAAAACTGTAAGGAACTTCAAAGCTCACCTGATTGTACCTCCTCATTTTACAGAAGAGGAAACTGAGGCCAAAAGATGGGAAGTGACTTGCCTGAGGTCACACTACAAAGTAGAGGCAGAAATGAGCCTAGAACCCTGGCCTCTTAAATCCCAGTGCAGTGTCTTTGCCTCTCATAAAACCTGTTTGCAAGAATGTTCATCTGGAGAAATGCATGGCTAATCAGGTGCATTTGAAGTGGGAGCAAAAGTCTTAAATTAAAGGCATAAATCACTAATGCCAGAATACCAGACATCAGTAAACCAAGGGAAATTTTTAATTAAAAAACAAACTAAATACCAGAGGTTCTTATTATTTTTTTAATGGGGAGGAGGGAGGAAACAAGCATTTATTAAGCTCCCACTGTGTGCTAGGCACTATGCCAAGCACTTTACAAATATTATCTCATTTGATCCTCACAACAATCCTGGGAGGTAAGTGCTATTATTATCCCATTTTTATATTTGGGGAAACTGTGACAGAGGTTAAGTGAACTTACTCAAGGTCACTCAGTGAAGAAGTATTTGAGGCTGGATGTGAACTAAGGTCTTCCTAGCTCCAGACCCAATGCTCCATCCATTACACCAATTAGATAACCTTGAACATAGAAGGACCTTAATACATATCTTTGGCTGTTTTTTTTTCTTCCATTGAATGAGACCTACCTAGTTTTGTGAAAACACATCACCTACTTTGCATGTATCTTGTTTGTAACTATATATGTGTGTATGTGTGTGTGTGTGTGTGTGTGTGTGTGTGTGTGTGTGTGTGTGTGTTGTGTCTCCCACTCAAATATAAGTTCCTTGAGGGCAGGGCTAGTTTTTGCTTCTTCTTTAAATCTATAGCATTTAGCCCACAGTAAATATTTAACAAATGCTTGTCCAGTGGCCTGCTCCACCTATGCATAAGGACAGTCCTACTGCCTGCAAGGACACAAGGTCGTTTCAGTTTTTGGCATCCTAGGTTTCAGATGTTAACAGATGATCTAAGTACAGATTTCCTGTAGGCATCAATGTGGGGTTGACACAGGATAGAAGACAAAGTTCTCAGGGATAGCTTTGTGCTAGACGTGTCCATTTGGGAAACACGTGAATAGAAATGATCATTGAAGCAATGTGGTTATGGAAAGAGGTCCGCTTCGGAGGCAGAGGACCAGGTGGGAACGTGGTCTTACATGACGAGTGGAAACTTGGACCTCTGCCTCTCATCTATAAATTAGGGGGGTTATGCTGAATGACCTCTAAGGTTCTTTTTGACACTAATCCTGGGATCGCATGAAACCACATGAGTAGATGTGTGTGTGTGTGTGTGTGTGTGTGTACAAAGACAAAAGAAAAAGGCCTAGAAATGAGCTCTGAGTGAAGGTGTTACACTTAGAGACACGCTGGGTAACACACTGGGCCTGGGGTCAGGAAGACCTCAGTTCAGGTCTCAGTCACTTACTGGCTTTGTGACCCTGGACAAGTCATTTAATGTTGTTTACCTCAGTTTCCTCAACTGTGAAATGGGGATAATAATAGCATCCCTCTCTCCCAGGGTTGTTGCCAGGATCAAATGTGATAACACTTGTAAAGTGCCTAGCACATAGTAGATGCTATATAGTTGCTAGTTGCTGTCTGTTGCAAAGAAAAAGGAATCTAGTATATGTAGGCTTCTTGTGCTGTTGTATCTCTAGCTTCTAGCATAGAAACTGGCACAGAGAAGATATTGAAAACATTAAATCAGACCAGTGACAAGAGGACCTAGCCTGAGAGCTTATGTCCCATGACAACTAATTGTAACTGCCTCCACAGGGAGAAGAAAAAAAGACAAAAGAAAGATGTCCAGGATGTGTCTGGTCAAACTGCCAGCCCCTCTGCGCCAGCGCCCTGAGTGCCAACTTTTCTCCTTCTTGTTGTCTGGTTTCCAGGTCCATGTGTGTGGGAGGGAGGCCGGGCAGAGAACAGCACTTTTACCTCTGCTACCATTCTTCCTTTACGAGTTTGTTTTTCAACCACTGGCCTTGACCGGCCTTACAGACCTGGTCTCTCTGGGAGGGCCACGTTCTGTTTCATTCCTGTCAGTGCAGGTCCCCCTTCTTTGGCCTCTTCCAGGAAGGCCTTTGTTTCATTTCCTCCCCACCCCCAAGCCCGCCTCCGCAGGCTGTGTGGAGCAGGCATCTTGCCACCTGGGTCTGAGGCCTTCTTTCTAACTGCCTGCCCAAAGCCAGCTGCTTAAGACCAGGAGCTGATGGCTTACCTTGCTCGTGTATAGGTGAGGACAGCACCAAGAGGCTCACTACCCCCCTGTGCCCTTCTCCCACTCCCTCTCCCTCTTACTGCAGCCCATCCCCTTCCTCTGCCAGTGTCGCCAGAGCTCCTTTAGAAGTAGAGACACAGGGGACAGCAAACTGAACAGACTCTGAGCAAGGCAAAGGATTGCTGATTTAGAACAGAAAATTGTGTCTCAAGAATTTATACTGAATGTGTATAGTCGTTTTCAATCGTGTCCAACTCTATGACTCCATTTGGGATTTACTTGGCAAAGATGCTGGAGTGGTTTGTCATTTCCTTCTCCGGCTCATTTTAAAAACGAGTCAAGTGAGGCAAACAGGGTTAAATGACTTGCCCAGAGTCACACAGCTAATAAGTGTCTGAGACCAGATTAGAGCTCATAAACATGAGTCTTCCTGATTCCAAGCCCAATCCTCTCTCTACCCATACTGAGTATAAGAGTGCGCAAAATGTTAAAGTAGGGAAGTGTTTATCACGCTAGTATCCTGTACATTTATTAACACAGACTGAGATGCCATTAGCTGTGGGGGTGTTCTGATTCATACTGTTAACTCATTCTGAGTTTGCAGTCTATTTATGGGGAAAAGAACATAGTATGGTGGAAACGGTAGAAAAAAACACAGGAG